>NW_023270447.1:86757000-86785460 GCF_011800145.1 Mirounga leonina | reverse complement strand
TTTCTTTCTTTCTTTCTTTCTTTCTTTCTTTCTTTCTTTCTTTCTTTCTTCCCTTCCTTCCTTCCTTCCTTCCTTCCTTCCTTCCTTCCTTCCTTCCTTCCAAACTCTACCTCAAACATAGGGCTTGAACTCACAACCCCAAGATCAAGGCTAAATGCTCCACTGACTGAGCCAGCCGGGTGCTGCTGTTTGTTTTGTTTCTTAAATTCCACATGAGTGAAATCCTATGGGATTTGTCTTTCTCTGACTGACTTCTGTCACTTAGCATTATATTCTCCAGTTCCATCTATGGTTTTGTAAATGGCAAGCTTTCACTCTTTTTTATGGTTGAGTAATATTCCAGTGTATATATACATATGTACACACATGTATGTATATGTATGTATATATACATATATGTATACATATGTATATATACATAGACATACCACCTTTTCTTTATCCATTCATCAGTTGATAGACACATGGGCTGCTTCCATAATTTGGCTGTTATGAATAATGCTGCAATAAATATAGGGGTACATATATCCTTTTGAATTCGTGTTTTTGTATTCTTTGGGTAAATACCCAGTAGTGGAATAACTGGATCATATGGTAATTGTATTTTTAATTTTGGGGGGAAACCCCATACTGTCTTCCACAGTGGCTGCACCAGTTTGCATTCCCACCAACATTGCATGAGGGTTCCTTTTTCTCTACATCCTTGCCAATACTTTTTGTTTCTCATGTTTTTGATTTTAACCATTCTGACAGGTGTGAGGTAATATCTCATTGTGGTTTTGAGTTTCATTTCCCTGATGATGAATGATGTTAAGCATCTTTTCATGTGTCTGTTGGCCATCTGTATGTCTTTTTTTCTAAAATTTTTTAGAAGATTTTATTTTTAAGCAATCTCCACACTCAGTGTGGGGCTTGAACTCACAACCCCGAGATCAAGAGTCAAAAGCTCCACCGACTGAGCCAGCCAGGTGCCCCTGTATATTTTCTTTGGAGAAATGTCTGTTCATGTCTTCTGTCCATTTTGTATAAGTTCTTCATGTATTTTGGACACTAACTCCTCATCAGGTATATCTCACCCATTCAGAGGTTGTCTTTTAGTTTTGTTGATTGTTTGCTGTACAGAAGCTTTTTATTTTGATGTTGTCCCAATAGTTTTTTACTTTTGTTTCCCTTGCTTTAGGAGACAGATCTAGGATAATGTTGCTACAATACTTATGTATTCTTTAAGTGTTTTCTTAATACAGCTATATAATTTTTTTTCCCATATGGGTCTTGATCATCTTTTGCTAACCTAACCTTACATATTTAATAGTTTTATTGCCATATTTAATGATTTAATGGGATCTTTTAAAATTACATTTTCTAATTGGCTATTTCTATTGATTTTTGTATGGTGATCTTGTATCCAGAAACCTTATTAGTTATAGTAGTGTGGGCATGTGCATCACATTAATAGATCTTTTGATGTTATTTTCTGGCATTCCAGGGATAACCCAATGGGGCCATGGCTAAATTCAATTTTCTAGAACTTGACAGCTTTTAAATGGTGCCTTTGTACAAAATCTGTAATCTTTTAGATTACAGAGAAATTGAATGACCCTGCAGAGTAACTTCATCTATCAAAGGGTCAAAAGGCTTATGCAGAGCTGGCTGTTTTGGCCTTGAAACCTAGAACAGCCTTACCTGCCTCTATTGACCCTTCTTGGTATGCTTTTGCTTAATTTCAGTGATGATTACCACCACATTCCCTTCACTCAGTTTTAGATTCTTTTCTGATTGAGCTCCATTGAGAGCTAAAACAATATTAACTACCATCCAGGTTTTTGTAACTCTCCATGGTGCTTATCATAGTACTTATACAAAGAGTCCCAACCTAGGAAAAACTTGGTGTCTACTGATGAATTGATGAGCTTCTGTTCATTAACCCATTGGAATTTCACTTTTGTTCTGATTTTCACGAAGCTAAGAGCTGAGTTTTGTGCTCAGTGGTAGCACATTCCCTGAGTCTGCTTTTAAATATTACTTTTCTTTCTATGCACTGGGCTTATTCATATAGCTTTTATCTCCCACCATATAGCCTCTTATTTTTTTTTAATTATTAATTTTACTCCTATGTTAATGCTATACAGTTTTATTCCTTGTATGCTTCCACGGAAGTTATGTCAAATCCTTTTGTGGGTAGGTGGGGTTTAATTCTAAATAAAATGAGAAATGTTCAATAAATGTTGACTGGATGGAGAGTATGAGGACTTTAGTGGGGAGGCAGATTTTCCAAAATCATTAGTGTAGGAAATTAGTTTTGATGTTTTAGTGTCTGCTTATAAGTAAAACACCCAAACCTGTATTGAATTCAGGGGGGAAATCCAATTTTGCTTTCTGTTAGTAAATAAAAAAGCATTTCACACCTTATAAAATAATGGTGCTTGGCATGATAATTGCACATGTATACCGTGAGTATTTTATTTCATTAGGTACTGAATTGGACCACTCATGAACAGTCGTGGGCTCTTCCTTTTGAGCTGAATCTAAATCTGATTTTCAGAAAATCGCTACTAGAGTGATCGTGTTGTCCGGGTTGCTGAATTCCAACAACCCTCCTTCAAGGGCATCTCCCGGAGGGGAGCTCGGGTCATTAGCTCAGGGACGATACAAAGCGTTTTGTTCTTTTACTCACGGCCCTTGCCCGGTCTCCCAAGGAGACAAGTTGAATGCCCACTAAGTCATGCTTTTCCATTACTCATTCCGCCTTTTCTCCGAAGGTGGCGTGTGGGAGGTGTTGTGATCGGGCTCGGTAAGAATAGGCCGGGAAGCTTGCTGCGGGATAATACACTCATCCCTTTGCGTGTTTCAATTCCGACTGCGCCGTGTTTGGCGGCTTCGGCGAGCGAGCAGCTTTCCAAACGCACAATGACTCCACACTCGGCCGCCTCCCGTATTCATCTCAGCCCCTCCGCAGGCGCCTGGCCCTCACTGTCCAGCCCCGCCCCGCTTGGCCAAGCTTTGTTTCCTTACAAGGCGGATCATCAGGTGGGCCAGGCGCGACCGCTGCCGAATGACGTCCTCCGCGGGTCACCCGTGCGGGGGACTCTGGGCGCCGGCCTCCCCAACCCCGCAGCCCCGCAGCCCCGCACCCGCGCGCGCGTCCCGGCCACCAGGAGGCGCCCGGGCATCTCCTCAGCTCCTCGCCCCATCCCCTCTCTGGCTCGCCCTGCGATTGGCCGGCCGCGCGAGCTCTAAGCCCCGATTGGCCGGCTCCCGCGTCAATCGCGGACGTCGGGGCGGGCCGAGGTGACGCGCGGCGGCCCGGCTCGGGGCGGTGTCCGGCGCGGGCGGCTGCGGGCGGAGCTTCGCGAGGAGCGACGCGGGGCCGTCAGACGGCGGCAGCTTTGGGAGGCGCCGGCGCGAGGCCGAGGCGCTCCCCGTCCGCAGCAGCTGCCACCGCCGGCGCGTCGCCGCGCCCCGGCTGCCAGTGCTCCCGCCCTCCCCGCGCCACGGCCCTCGATGCGGGGCCGGGCCGCTGCGTGATGGGGCTGCGGAGCGGCGCCCTGCGGCTCGCGGCAGCCGCTGCTCGCGCTGAGGAGCGTCGGTGCCGGGCCCCCCGCGCCCCCGCGCGTCGCGGCGCCTGCTGACCCGGCCCGCCAGTCGCCCGTCGGTCCGCAGCGCGGCTGAGGTAAGGCTGGGGGCGGGCGGCGGTTGGCGCCGCGGCCGCCGGGGCTGGGGAGGGGGCCTGCGGGGGGAGGGGAGGCCGGGCCGGGGCCGGGCGGGGTCCGAGCGGAGGAAGCGCGGGGCCGGGCGGGAGCCGCGCCGCCCCACCGGGGCACGGGGTGGGGCGGGGCGGGGCGCCCTCCGGGCCGGCGAGCCCCGACCTCGGGTCCAGCGGCCTGCTGGGTCGCCCGCCGTGCCCCGCAGCAGCCCTCGGCTTCCCCTGAGCGGCCGGACTGGGGCTGTGCCCAGCGGTCAGCCGGCCCGCCGTTGTCGGCTGCCTGCGCTCTCTGCGCACCCTGCAGCTCTGTGGAGCGGGCGCCGCGCCGCTTTGAAGCCCCCGGTTCTCGCTTCCCCCATCCCCTCTCCCCCATTACGGTTGGCGTCGGAGCTGAGCCTGGGAATGCGGTTATGCCCTCTGGCCAGATGAAGGTAGGAAGGGGCTTGGCGTGGCGGAGGGGAAGCCGATGGCGCGAGGAGCGGGGAGAGGAGCGCGATGGAAAGGGAGGGGGCGTGTGGGATGCTGGCCAGGCGCGAGGAAGGCTGGTGTGGTCTCGGCGTTCGGCAGCCCGGGATCACTCTGGCAGCCATATTGGGAGGATGATCTGACAAATCCTTTAGTAGCCAAGTCCGGTTGCTGGAAGGCACCGAGTGACAGCCCTGGCAGCTTTCAGGGTGACTGGCCGCGCCAGAAGCCAAGTTGTGGGGGTTGGGAGCCTGCTGGAGCAAGCTCGTCATTGTTCATGCAACACGACACATTCCGGCCCTAAACCCAGAATTGAACTCGCGAAGCACTTTTTCTCCTTGGTGAATTGCTAAATGAGCTTCTGTGCTCAAGTGCCTTCAAGCTTCCATTCTTGTTGGGGAGAATACTGTGTTTCTCTATTCATCTTTTACGGCCAGTGCTATGGACGTGGAGGCCTGATGATGATACCTTACATGTACACAGGCAGATCTGAGGACTGCTAAGGCCCGTTTACCAGTACGGAGGCTTCGAGTGAGTCTATCGCACTGGATGGGTAGGTTTTCAGAGTAGCTCACCATGCAGAGATTTAGTAACCGGGCATATTCTGACAGTGGGAAGGCATGCAGCAGTATTTCTGAGGATGCAGGTTGTCATCTTTGTGGAATCTGGAGGTAGCTGAAATTAGATTGTCAACAGATCCCTTGCTCACATATCTCTTACTGTTCTAGGCAGCTGTTCTGCCGACACTGAGTGTGTTGCTTTGTGTCATAGATGGGTCTGTCTGAGCCCCATGAAAGTGTGGTGATTGGGTCTGAATAGCTCTTAAGTGATATCATGGTGGATATTTTATTTAAAGGCTGGCATTTTGTCAGCTTAGCTTAGTCATAATAAAATCTTAGCTCGTGTTCTCTTAAGTGAGGTGGTGCTTTCTAATTAACTTGGTGTGGCTGTTGGATTATGAGGCAGGTGGAGTTAAACGTACCGTGTGAGGATGGAGTATGAGGATTGCACACACCTTGGGATTGTAAAGCAGATCTGGAAATGATCAATAACTGAATTCAGTGTGAGCTTGTAAATCTGGCTTCTCCTACATGCTTGAGGAGAGTGGCATGCCTGTCTTTGTGCCTTTTGCTTTCAAACTTCATTTCTTAATGAACAAATTCCTGTGACTTCTTAAGTTGAACTATCTAAAAATTTTCAGTTAGGGTTTTCTAAGAAAAGTCTTAATGCTTTATTTTGGTATTTTTATCATTAAGCTTTCCTTTTAAAACTTAGTTGAGGGCGCCTGGGTGGCTCAGTCGGTTAAGCGACTGCCTTCGGCTCAGGTCATGATCCCAGGGTCCTGGGATCGAGCCCCGCATCGGGCTCCCTGCTCAGCGGGAAGCCTGCTTCTCCCTCTCACACTCCCCCTGCTTGTGTTCCCTCTCTCGCTGTCTCTCTCTCTGTCAAATAATAAATAAAATCTTAAAAAAAACACACACACAAAAACTTAGTTGAATAAAAAGTGGTGTCAATGGAAACCAGTGCTTTTTGTATTACTTTAGCATGAGAGAAATACAGAATGTCTGTTTTAAAATTCCATGCCCCAATTAAGAACTATTTCTAAGTTTTAAATTTTTACAGTTACTTTACTAGCAAAAAACGATCTGAAGAATTGTGTTTAAATATAATTTTTAGCGTTTGATAAAATGAGACCTTATTGTGAACCTGATTTGGTGGCAGAATTTTATGAATCTGTGCAGCTCTGTTTTGATGAATGTTTTTCCAAAATTTATCCAATTAAGTACAGCTTCGAAGGCTTTAAACAGACCATTTTTCCTTCTAAGACCAGATATGAATGCAGCTTTCCTTTTTTCTCTTTCCCACTTTGAATTTGTTCAGGGAATAAACTCTCAAGAAGAGTGCCAATAGTCTCTCCCAGGCCAAAGTTTTCTAGCCCACTTCCCTGCCATGGTCTTGTTCTGTGTATAAAGTAAAGGACAACACTGGGCCCCTGCCTTCTGGTTTGTAAACCCCTTCCCGGGCTGCTAATCACAGCAGGTCTTTTCCAGGAGTGAAGCATATCCTTTTGATCTTGTAAACTGATATAATTTTACAAGGCTCTGAAGTGAAAGGTATAGTCTGTCTACTTCATGTCGTTCTCTTTGAAAGATGGCCTTGTTGGAACAAACTGATGAATTTCTGGAGTTCATAAAAGTTTGAATAGCAGTGCACCCCAGAAGTCTGGGGATAAATACACATACTTTCAGAACTTTTCTTTGTGCAGCTCATTAGAATAGAAGATAAATGAAGCAGATGTGACTGTGACAAGAAGTACAGAAGGGTCCTGGGACTTCTCTTTGAGGTGGACTTTTTGGTTAATGGCCCAGTGATTCATTTACGCTCACTTTTATGACGTTCATTACCAGTTTATTGACAGTACATATAGAGATTTAGTTCTTTACTCTCAAGGAATGTACACTTTACCATTTGTATACAGACATGGTAAGATAGAGTTAACCCTAGGTCTTTTCCGTTTTAGTACAATTTAATGGTTTAGTACAATTTAGTCCATACTGTGGTAGTTTCCATGGTTTTTATAGTCAGAGCCTTTTCCCTTTTGTATTGCCATATAATACTTACCTAATGCTCAGTCGGTACTTTTATGATTGCTTTGTCGTTGTTTGTATATGTGTTTGAAGTCACAAGATTGTAAATGTCTGATGGATTAAAGAAATTTTTTTTATATTTAATATCACATTGTTTATTCCAAAGTGTATCATTCAACTATACCATCCTCTACCATTGCTCTGTGTGATGTCTTTGATACTTGGCTTAATTCTTCCTCTGTCTGAATTTCTGACATCATCCTGACAGATGTCAGTGACTATAAACAATAACAACAACAATAATGACAAAATAGCTCACTCATATTGAGCCCTTTCTATGTACTAGGCTCTTTTCCAAGCAGTTTACATTGTTCACTAGTTTAATCCTTGTAACAACCATATGAAATAGATACTGTTACCCCCTATTTTACAGATGAAGAAACAGAGGTTAAGTGACTTCCCCCAAGGTCACTAGAAATAAGTACATAGCCACTGTACTGTACTTCTTCTGTAACTACCTTTAACCATAAAATTTTTCTGACTTCAGCTCAAGCAAACGTTAGCTTCATGCTGTTCCGGTAACTCAGTATTGTGGCCCCATCTTCTACCTTGTCATCACCTTCAGATCTGTCTTAATGTCAGATTGTCCTTCAGATCTGAAGCTCTGATCATTTACAGCTCTCATTTTTGTAGTCTCCTTCTGTATGCTCTTCCACATCGTCTCCTGGTCAATCAGCCTCTTCCAGATTTTACTTTTTTGTCTTCCTTTAGTACACTTAACTTCTGGGGAGCACTGCTTCAGCTCTGTGACTTCTGGGGTGCACTGCCTCAGCTCTTTTCTTACCAGCACTTGCAGTCTTTAATTCTTTATTATTCTGCAAGACCCATTATGCAGATGCCAGTCTTACATCCTTCCTACCACCCATACCTTCTATATTTAGCCTGCCATGGAGAAATCTCACACAGTGCTGGGGGTTAGTGCCACAATTAATGTGTAATCTTAGGTCTCCTCTGAATCTGTCTTTGGTGTCTGTTGAAGTAATTCTAATTCTGTTCATTTCCCTCCACTGTTCTCCACAGTGACTTCTAAAATTTTGACTGCTTTACTCAAGCCTCCCCACTGCCCCATGCTTGGCTTAAAACCTTACCTACCGGGTGCCTGGGTGGCTCAGTTGGTTAAGCGACTGCCTTCGGCTCAGGTCATGATCCTGGAGTCCCGGGATCGAGTCCCACATCGGGCTCCCTGCTCAGCGGGGAGTCTGCTTCTCCCTCTGACCCTCCTCCCTCTCGTGCTCTCTCATTCTCTCTCTCTCTCTCTCGCAAAACAAAACAAAACAAAAAAAAAACCTTACCTACCACCTCATAGGGAAAAAAAGGCATGAACTACCCCGCCGCCCCCCCCTCCCCCCGCCTCACGCTTCCTCTTTCTCTACTGAAAGAATTCTCTGCCTTCTTTCTTACCTTTCCTCCAGTCATAGAGAAAAGGTTTCTCTCCCAGACTTCAGCTAATCCCTTGGCTTGTGTTCTGGATGTCATCACCTTGTAATCTTTAGGGACTTGCTGTATTGGTTACTCTTTTCCCCTTCCACTGTTTCCCTACAGTCCCACCTTAGGGCCTTTGCTCTGACTCTTCTACCTAGAACACTCTTCCCCTGGAGGCTGCTTGGCCAACTCCTTCATGTCTTTCAAATCTTTGCTTAAACCTCACCACCTCAGCAGGCCTACCATAACCTCATTTATGCACGTGCACAGAGTTCCTCCCCACCATACCCCTGAGCCACCTGCCTTTGCTGTACTTTCTCTCCCTGTAATGCTTATTATCACATAGCATTCTGTAGAAATTAATGTCCCCACTTGCCCTCCTAGGATTAGAATGTAAGCTTCTCCATGGCAGGGATGTTTATCTGTTTCATTCATTGATTTATCCCAGACTCCTGGAACTGCCTATCACGTGGTAGGTACCTAATAAATAGCTGTTGAATAAAGTATAGAAACATGCAGATCTCTCCTAATAAAAACGGGGAAGTGGGGGAGAAAAATCCTTCCTTCATTCCTGTTCCCTCCTAGCTGTCGCTCTCCTGCCCCTCACAGCCAAGTTCTGGAAGCAAGGAGGATGCTTGTATTTCCACTTCCTGGCCTCCTAATTACTCCCCAGCCCACCATAGACTGGCTTCAGTGGCCCTCACTTCATGGGCACCTGCTCTTGCTCTGGTTTCCAGCCTGTTATTGCTGAAACCAGGAGACACACTTCATGCCTTTGCTGCACTGGAAGTATTGCTTACTTCACACTCCCTCCTTCATTGAACTTTTGTCGCTTCTGCTTGGTGGATCTGGTTTCAGATCTTGGCCTGCTTTTCTGGCCACTCACAGTTATCAAATTCATTCAACACAAATTTTTGTATAATTTTTAAAGTCTTTTGTTTTTAGGAACTAGAATTTTGACATATTTCTGATGTTAAATAGCAGAATAGGTTTATTACAGGAACTTTTTTTGGTTTATAATTTCTACCACTTACTGCTTCTAAAAAGGTTTTAAGCAGCCTCCCACAAATAGCATAAATATAAGAGGGGCTGCTAAAGTATAGATAAGAAAGAAAACTCTGTGTAACAGGAGGAAAAACTAAATAAATAAATTACAGCAATTTGTGTAATGTGGTTATTATAATTTAGTTTTGAAACTTTTAGAAGTCAAAGTAAACAGGGAAAGAAAATATACATATACATATATATAATGGTTCATCAAGAGAAACTTTTTTTTTTTAATAAATTCTAAAACTGTAAGAGAAAAGTGTTAGACATCCTGATACAAGGATGTACACACTAAGTGTTTTCAACAGGTAAAAGGAAAAGATGTTCTTCAAAGAACTTTTTAAAAAAAGTCATCCACCTGCTTTCCAAACTGAAAATACAACACTAAACCATAATCAGTCTTTTTTATGAAGGATATGACTAATATGGCTCAGATATGTAACTTTATATAAAGATAAACCTGAATTTACCAGCAAAGACTCATTATTTAACCCTTGTGAGAGTCTGGAATACTTGTATTGTCATTTAAATGAAAAGTACTTTCTGTATCTGTTTATCATGTGGCAAGATTGACACATTGTTGACACATGGATGGAAAAGTCTGACCTGCATTCTTGCCCAGATAATGAGCTACCTCCTAGGCCGGTAGCTGCAGAGGTGTGGTCATGGGGAGGTTTCAGAAGGAGGGAACCTTGGTTCATACCAATTTTTTTTTTTCTTTTTCTTTCTTTCTTTTTTTTTTGTCATGCTGTCTCTTTAAGGGCAGGGACTCAACTCATACCAAATTTGAATTAACTACTTACCATTTCTACACTATAGCTGAGCTGAGTTCATTTTAGCCTGGACAATTCCAGGAGAAGGTGTTGTCTGTCATCCACTTTGACAATAGAAGAGCTTCAGTGGAATGTGGGATTTGAGTGGCGGAATTCCCAGATCTGCTAAAATAAAATTATGAGACATAGCTTCAGATATTAGAATGAACTGACTTACTGGGTAGAGTTTAGTATTAACTATCCAGACTTTGGAAGAAAATAGAAAAAAAAATCACTTTCATTTAGAATCGTTTATTTTATACCATAGGAGCTGTTGTCTCTTTTTAATTTATTTTTATTTTTTAAGCTCTATGCCCAGTGTAGGGTTTGAACTCATGACCCTGAGTCACCTGCTTTACCGACTGAGCCAGCCAGCTGCCCCTAGGAGCTGTTGTCTCTTGATGCACCTCTTGGTTTATGAATAAAATCATGTTACCAGTTAAAAGGAGGATCCTTGATTTATTAATTGCAGTGACAGGAGGACATGTGTCTAATAAATCCAAAATTGTATATTAAAACTTACTTTAGTATAAAATGGTTAAAAGAAAACAGTTGGAGAGTTTGGGTGAGCTAGTTTAACCCCATTTGAGATTGAAAATCTGACCTGTCAGGAGACTCTGTGCAGTCTGATTCTTGGCATTGGGTTAGAATGCAGAAAGAAGCCTTTCCAACATGTGATTCATTTTGAGCTTTCACAGCTTGGCTCATGGCTGATTTTTATTCATAGAGCCAAAGACCAAGAATAGACAGGTAATTCATACACACAGAAAAATAAATTCTTACCTTTTGCGGGGGAGGGGGGGGCATTTTATCGGTATAGCCATGGCCAGTGACAGAGTATTGGGTCCTAAAATCTGCTTGGTCCTCGTGAAAATTATTGGCCTGAGAAATGCAGAACTTATAATAACGAAGTTTTCATAGCATCTGAAAATGGGCTTACTAGCTACAGATATTTACTTTTGGGGACCCATTCATTCTTTAAGTTATAATTAATTTTTTAAGCCATAATTCATTGGAAAAGATGATCTTTTTTTTTTTTTAAAGATTTTATTTATTTATTCATGAGAGGGGGAGAGAGAGAGAGAGAGAGAGAGAGAGAAGCAGGCTCCCAAGGAGCAGGGAGCCTGATGCGGGACTCGATCCCAGGACCCTGGGATCATGACCTGAGCCGAAGGCAGACGCTTAACCATCTGAGCCACCCAGGCGCCCCGGAAAAGATGATCTTTTAAACAGACTGCTTGTTGCTGTTGTAAATTTGCTGCTGTATCGCAAATTGTGTGAATATTGAATTTAAAAGACTGAATTTCTGGGTTAAATTCTATTTTCACTTGTGATAAGCATGTACTGAATACTGTATCAGTGTATGAGAGTTAAGTGAACTACTGGCTGCAGCATAGGGCAGATGGAATAAGTAGGAAAATGAATCACAACATTTTTAAGGAGCAAAGAGAAAGAAGGTATCACTTGTGGCTCAGAAAGGGGCACATTAAGGAACGTGTGACTTAACGTTTCCTGCTTCATGGTGATATTTGATCTTGTCCTTGAAAGATACGGACTTGTAATAGGTTGAGAAGGAAGATTGAGCTTCCAGGAGTAGAGTGTTTGGTGCAGTAAGAGGGTGCTTGGTAGAGAAGAAGGCTTGAAGCTGGTCAGTGAAAATGGAGGCTGGGGAAGGAGGTTGGATTGTGGAGGCCCTTGAATTTTTAGGTTATGTTCTGAGGCTGCGGAAACCAATGGAAGGTTTTTAAGTAGAGGAAATGACATGAACTGACTTCTGTTTTAGGAATATAATCCTGGCTCTTTTCTATAGAAAAGGAATATTACAAAAACAAACCAACCAAAAACTAGTATTATTTCATTCCTGTTTATTCATTTTGCTGAAAGGTCAGTTTGAGAATTAATCTTCTCCTTAGGCTCCTAATAGTCCAGGGAGTCTCTGAGGGCAAGTTCAATTGCACAAGATCAAAGTTAAGCAATTGGGCAAAAATTCAGAAAAATTCAAATAAATTGGGCCTGTTTTATTATCCCTTTATTGTTAGTGAGTGCTTCTGGAATTTTTGCTCCATTCCGCTTTCCTGATGCTTCTAATTGTGTGTCATAGGAAGGAAAACTGGTCAGAGGAACAGTCTAGAACTGAGGCTGTGTAAGTGATTTAGAGTATGTGTGATTGTCTTTCCTACCTGCCTTTCTTCCTTTGGCTGCTCAAAGCTTGGAGAATAATTTTTATGCTAATTAAAAGAAGTATTGTTTTCCTATAACTTCCTAAAATTGTTTTTGTAATTTAATTGTAATTATTGTTTCCAACCGGAATTTAAGCCTGATTTCTGGCTTATATAACGTAATTTTTCTTAAAGAGCCAGGGAATTTTGAAGCTGTAATTCTTTGATGTAATTCTATTATAAAGAGATACTGTTTGGGACACCTGGGCGTCTCAGTCCTTAAGCGTCTGCCTTCGGCTCAGGTCATGATCCCAGGGTGCTGGGATTGAGCCCTGCATTGGGCTTCCTGCCTGGCGGAAAGCCTGCTTCTCCCTCTCCCACTCCTCCTGCTTGTGTTCCCACTCTTGCGGTGTCTCTCTCTGTCAAATAAAATCTTAAAAAAAAAAAAAGATACTGTTTATAGTAGTAGAGAGGTAACAAAGTAACACTTTCTGTAGTTCATTTAACTCTAGTTTCCTATTACTATGTAAAAAATTTTTTTAAGATTTTTATTAGAGAGAGAGCGCGCGCACATGCACACGAGCATGAGCAGGGGAGAGGGGCAGAGGGAGAAGCCAACTCCCCGCTGAGCAGAGAGCCAGATGCGGGGCTTCATCCCTGGACCCCAGGATCATGACCTAAACTGAAGGCAGTCGCTTACCTGACTGAGCCACTGAGGCGCCCCTACTGTGTAAAATTTTAACTCGTGAAGGTGGTTACAGTTTTACCTTAAGACAGTAAAATCAGAAAAAATACATATTTAGGTTCAAATTATTTGAGAAAAGTGATTTTGTTATTTATTTATTTGGGGGGGAAGTAATTTTAAAATGTACTTATTATTTCCAAAAAAGAATGACTGTTAGCTTTTTTAATTAGGAAGGAATTTGAAATTAATTTTATCCTTTTTCCTTTTGATCAAACGACTTGTCTCTATTTTGAAACAACTTATGGTTTTTATTAATGCCATTCGGGCATCAGCCTGTTGACAAAATAACCAGGACTTCAACCAAAATATTTTAACTACCATATTCAAGACCCTGTATCTAGGGGATTAGAAACATGACTGAAATTCAGTTCTTATCCACAAGGAACTTAAAATATATAGTAAAGATAAGAAAAGTAAGTAACTTCCTTGACCTCGGTAAGGTCAGTGAGCTGAGTAGTAATAAATGGAGAAGCATTAGCATTTAGTTTGGGAGGTGGGGAGATTCTGTGAAGGCTATAGACATAGGTGGCATACAAGAAGATCTTAGAAGAATAAATTGGATTTTGAGAAGAATGGTAGAGGGAGAAGGGCACAGTGTTCCTTCAGGAGCAAAGGCACAGGGACAGAAAAGCATGAGATACTTTCAGGAAGCCCTCTGGTGGGTGGTTGTTAAGGAATGTGGATGGAAGGCAGTGTTTGTGGGCTTGTAAAAATAGGTGGTTTATGTTGCAGGACACATTGAACGCCAGTGTGGGAAGTGCAGTCACTGCTTGGGAGACAGTAGAGGAATTTTGAGGATTTTTAAGTGGACACTGATATGAACAGACCTGTGCTTCAGGAAGACCAGTTTGTCAGTACTGCATGGTACGGATGGAGTAGATGAACGTGGCAGTATTGTGCAGTAGGTTTGGCGTAGAAGCAAGAGAAAGTGGTAAGGTTAATAGTCTTGGGTAAGAATTATTGAAGATCTAAAAGGGATGGCAGGGGTAGAAATGGAAATAAATTTTATAGGTAGAAGCTGTGTAATTTAGCAGTTGATGATTAGATGGATAGAAGAAGCAAGTAGGTGTTGGCGGTCTGGTTAGTGTTTTGGTTCCTAGTTACAAATGCATGGTTCTTTATATCTAAATCCAGGACGTTTCAGCCTTTGTTGTCTGTTTCTAAATCAGTCAGCAGCATTCAACGCTTTGGCAGGCTTGGATAGAATACAAAAGAAAAAGGTTTTGTTTTTTTAACTTAAATATCTAAATATTCTATAATTGTCATTTTGGCAAACTTGCTTCTTCTATCTTCCCCTAACAAATTTCTTAACATTATCTGATACCCGATCTATGTTCAGACTAATCTGCTATCTAAGAAATGTTTTTTTTGCGGAGTTTCTTGATTAAAAAAAATCATTGCATTTGGTTGGTAACTAACACAAGTCTTTTTTATTACACCCCCCCATGCTATTTATTTTAAGAAACTGCGTGACATGACCTATAGATTTTTCTGTATTCTGGGTTTGGCTGATTGTATCTTTCAGGTATCATTTAAATTTTTCATTTGCTCCCCTATGTGTCCTGTAACTGGTAGTCTGAGCTGAGGCTCATTTTCTTCATTTTTTTTTTTTTTAAGGGGGTGGGATAAGAATGCTTCCTAGGTGGTGCTGTGTGTTTCCCGCTGTAGTACATGTGGAAGCGTAGACCACCTAGGTGTCCCACTTTTAGTGATGTTAAGATTGATTAATTGGCTCAGTTACTGTCCTTCTAATCCTAGCAATAAAATGTTCCCACATCAACCAACCATTCATCTAGGGCTTTTTTTTTTTTTTTTTTTGTAGCCAGTCTCGATTGTTGCAGAGAGCCTTTATATCAGTAGGGTTGGAAAATGGTGACATTCCAATTCTGTCATCTCTTCTGCAGTTATTAGCCAGACTTTTTTTTGTGTGTGAGAAGAACTTGCCCTCATTGACTATTTGGCTGTCCTGGAGTATAGTTTATATAGGATATACAGACTAGGTGTATGCTTACTTCTTTTGTCTGCCAGTTTTCAGAATAATGAGGCTTTTTAAAAGTATTATGAACTTGTGAATTTATATATTTGATGTTCTTCAATCCATTTGTGGTTTGTATGAACGTATTTATCTTTATGCTGTAATTCCATGTTTGGGAGCCCCTTTAAGTTGGCACTTGTGTCCTTTTGCCGTGACTCTATTCATCTGTGTTAGATTTCTTGCTTGTGATCACAATAAAATGTCCCAGGATCATCTTGAAATTTCTTGCCCAGCCTTGGAATTAGCCATTTTTTCAAGGAGCCCAAGTTCAAAGAGTTTTTCAAGGCAATAGGAGTTTCACTTTGGGAAGCTATTAAAGAACAGTACAAGATAGAATGCAGTCACATGAATGTATTTACCTATGGATAAATGGACTATTGGATTCGAATACCTAAAAAGGACTATTGGATTTGAATGAAAAACTCAAAGATCAGTTCCACTATTCCAAGTATGGTAGGCATGAGGTAGTGAGGACTAGATTAGGCAGTGGCAGTGGGTTAGGGTAATGGCAATGGGAATGAGAGGAAGGAATTAATAGCAATATGTATTATGTTTTAAAAGTTTTGATATGGTATGTCATTAATAATGTTAACACTAATAAAAGGATTCAAAGAGAAAAACAAAGATGACTGCAAGATGTATGGTATGGGGTCAGATAGAAATGGGAAGATTGGCAGAGATTGCTAGTTTGGGGGAGAAGATAATGGAGCATGTTGAGTGTTCAGATGTGGCTGTATATCACAGTGAACTTTGTAGGGGGGGATTGAAATGTGTTCTATGTCTTGCTTTTTCTGAATACTTCATCCACTCTTTCGGCAAAGTACTCAGCTAGTGACTATAGGTGATGCTGTATTGACTGGGAGTGTTAATAACTCTAAACTTTCATTTGATAAATGTGATTACAATAAATGTTTGATATATTAAACAAGAACCATCTGTTTAATGTTAAGTGAAATGGGAAACAGACTGGAAAAACATCACAGCAAATATAAAAAAGATTAATATCAATAAATATTACAATTATTTGAAACAAAACCAAAAAATGTCAGCAAACCAGGCAAAGGACTTGAACAGATAATTCTCACAACTGGGAAATATACAGTTAACTCTTGAACAATGTAGACATTAGGGGGTGCCCTTCCCTTCCCCTCCCCCTTGTAGGGGAAAATCGATACGTAACTCGTGACTCCCCAAAATTTAACTGCTAACATTCCACTGTTGACCAGAAGTCTTACTGATAATATAACGAGTTGATTAACAGACATTTTGTATGGTATATGTGTTATATACTATATTCTTACAAAAAAGAGAAAAGAATATGTTAAGAAAATTATAATGAAGAGAAAATATATTTACAATACTGTACAGTATTTGTCGAAAAAAATCCACGTGCAAGTGGACCTGCGCATTTCAAGCCCATATTGTTCAGTGGTCAGCTGCAATTTATTAATTCACTCCTTCAGCAAACATTTATTGAGCTCTTTCATCAGGCACTGGTCTGAGTGGTAGCAAACAAGATCTCTGAGCTTTTGGACGGAGGTGTGAGAGATGGACAATAGCCGCGTTCCAAAAAAACAAGAATTTCAAATAGTGCTATTAGGAAAATAAGGGTAATGAGGTAGAGAGTGGCTTTTGGTTTTTATTTTGTTTTGTTTTGATTGATTTTTGCCATTTCTTATTGGAAAGCATTAGTAGTTGTGCAGCTGTAGTTTAGGATTGCTAATCGCTAATTATGTGGGAAAAATGAGATTGAAGTTTTATTGGGGTTCCCTGATAATTGGACTTATATGTGGTTTTCTTTTCAGTTTTTTCTTTTGTTTGGTTCCTCTTGAAGACGTTTATAGAATGGATAGAGTGCAGATTGAGATCTTTCGTTTCTTGTGGAGCTTACGTGGGTTCTTTTCACAGAATAGTATTTATTTTGTTCTGTTGGGAGGGAAACTATTCCTCTGAAAAATGTTCACATTTTTCCCTGTGGCTTCACTCAGTAGTGAAATGTAGTGATATGATTTTGCCATGAGTCAGTGGCACATCTGAGGGTAGAACCTTCTCTGGAAACTTCTCTGCTCATAAAGGATGGTTTAAAGGGTCACATGAGGTACATGTGGAAATTAAAGGAATCCCTGGGTACTTAGAAGTGGAAGGAGCTGCTGGAGCTTATTTTTGTCCTTTGCTGTTTAATTATATATCATGTAACTGAATGTTTCAAACTGCAATCGAAGTATAGGAAGTTCAGAGCATTTCTTTAAAGGAAGGTAATAAGGGGTTTTGCAGATGGGAAGTTACTTGTGTAAGGAACTCTCTTTAACAGATAAACATTTGTTGTTGTTGTTTTTTAAGATTTTATTTATTTATTTGACAGAGAGATAGCGAGAGCAGGACCACACACAGCAGGGGGAGTGGGAGAGGGAGAAGCCAGCTTCCCTGTGAGCAGGGAGCCTGATGTGGGGCTTGAACCCAGGACCCTGGGATCGTGACCTGAGCCGAAGGCAGACGCTTCCGACTGAGCCACCCAGACGCCCCAGCGTTTGGTGTTTTTCATATATTACTGAAGATTGATCCAGAAAAACAGAGAGCAAGAAAGATGCCTGTTACTTTGCAATTATATTTATTATTATTGTTACTATTATTATTGTTACTATTTTATTATTATTAAGTTTAGGGACTTTTTAGGTATGGGAAAGAGATATGGAATAGGAAAATAAGTTTCAGTCTTTAATTTTCTATTTGGAAATTTTTGAGAATAGAAGATCTATGGGAAGAAAAGGGATGAAGTTTTTAGAAACGGAAATAGAAATAGTCCTGAGACTTAGCCTGTGCTTTCTTTAATTCTGACTACCTGTGTGGTATTGCTTTCTTTTTCAAGGAAACTTGAACATAACTTCAAAAGAAGATTTGATTTTTTATTTCTGGACTGCATATATATAACAAGACCATCAGAATGTCGGGAGCCTCAGTGAAGGTGGCTGTGCGGGTTCGGCCCTTCAATTCTCGAGAGACCAGCAAAGAGTCCAAGTGCATCATTCAGATGCAAGGCAACTCGACCAGTGAGTTCATGTTATTTTCTATCAATTATATCTCATCTTCCTGTCCTCTTTCTTTCTTTCTTTCTTTCCTTCCTTCCTTCCTTTCCTTCCTTTCCTTCCTTTCCTTCCTTTTCTTCCTTCCTTCCTTTCTTTCCTTTCTTTCATGAGAGAGAGATAGAGAGAGGCAGAGGGAGAAGCAGGCTTCCCGCCTAGCAGGGAGCCCGATGCGGGACTCGATCCCAGGACCCTGGGATCGTGACCTGAGCCGAAGGCAGACGCTTAACCATCTGAGCCACCCAGGCGTCCCCTGTCCTTTTTCTTTTCCCTTACTGTGAACAGAATAAATGAACATTTGGATAGTAACACTTTGAACTTTGCTATTCTGAATGATCCACTAAATGGTCCCTGTGATATGATCCCTGTGATATTTGCTGTAGCATATTTAAATATGGACTGTTTATTTTGTTCTTTACAATTGAGAAATCCCTGGAGAACTACACTAATTTAGATCTTAATGATAGTAAAGGTATAAGCAGTGATTTTTTTACTTAATCATGATGTGAAATGTATCTATTGAGGCTCTAAGATTATTTTTCTTTCTTGATTTTAAATGGTACTTGAGCTTGCCAAGATGGTCTTAACTTACTCTCCTTCCTTACAATGGTTCTTTGAGTTGAACAACAGATTTAGCTACAATCAATAATAAACTTGTAAATTTATTACTAAGATTATAAGTAATAATTTGCTTATAATTTTTTTACAAATAAGAGGATTTATTATTGAAATTTAAGTCCTTGCTTTCTAGCTTCTTTCTTCATATATAATTGCTTAGGTGAAAAATGACTTAAGCTGGTTTATTTTGTACTTGCATTAATAATGCCTTGAAATGGATCTGTAGGCAAATTACTAAAGTAGCAGTAGGTTCTACTGTCTTGAAACCTACAACTTTGTGATAAAGCAGAATCGTTGCTCTCCCAGACACAAGTTAATGCTGAGTTGTTGGGGAAACCATTCTGATTTCATCTATTTGTAGGCCATTTGCCAGCGTTCTCTAGAGGATTCTATCAGTGGGAAATAAAATTGTATATATTTAAGGTGTACATTGTGATGTTCTGATATATGTATACATTGCAAAATGATTACCACAATCCACACTAATTAATGTATCCATCACCTCTCATAGTTACCCTTTTTTGGTGTGCGCGTGGTGAAAACACTGGAGATCTGGGACGCCTGGGTGGCTCAGTCAGTTGAGCGTCTGCCTTCAGCTCAGGTCATGATCCCAGGGTCCTGGGATCGAGTCCCGCATTGGGCTCCTTGTTCAGCGGGGAGCCTGCTTCTTCCTCTGCCTGCTGCTCCCCCTGCTTGTGCTCTCTCCCTCTCTCTCTCTAATTGATAAATAACAAACAAACAAACACTGGAGATCTATTTCTCAGCAAATTTTAAATATACAATACTTTATTATTAACTATAGTCACTATGCTGCACATTAGGTCTCCAGAACTTATTCATCTCAGGACTAACAGTTTGTATCCTTTGATCAGTATCTCTCCTTTGTCCCCATCCCTACCCTCTGGTAACCACCATTCTGTTCTCTGTTACTATGAGTTTGCCTCTTTATTAGATTTTTTTAAAGATATGAGTCCATGAATTATATCCTATGAGTAATTGTAAAAGAAAAAGATGCAAAATTTAGCATTGAATTGTACACTTTAAATGGGTGAAAGGTGAACTTTATAGGGTATGAAAATTTTAAATTTTTTTTTGAAGATTTTGTCTATTTACTTTGACAGAGAGAGACACAGCGAGAGAGGGAACACAAGCAGTGGGGAGTGGGAGAGGGAGAAGCAGGCTTCCTGCTGAGCAGGGAGCCTGATGCGGGGCTCAATCCCAGGACCCTGGGATCATGACCTGAGCCGAAGGCAGACGCTTAATGACTGAGCTACCCAGGCACCCCGAAATTTTTAAATTTTTAAAGAAATGTCAGTATTGATCATTTGCTCCTTAAAGTTTGAGCTAGATTTGTAATTGAACTAGAGAACAAATGTTTGTTTGTTTGTTTATAAACAAATTTATTTATTTATTTGAGAGAGAACACAAGCCGGAGGGCGGGGGGAGATGGGAAGGGGCAGAGGGATAAGCAGACTCCCTGCTGGAGGCCCCAAGATGGTGACCTGAGCTAAAGTTTAGACGCTTAACCGACTGAGCCACCCAGGTGCCCTGAGAACAAATGTTTATGCTCTTAAATGTCACTCATTTAAGCTATGTTGTTACTTGTGCTTCATTTTAAGAGTTACATTTCACATAGAATATAAGTAAATCTTTGCACAGGGGCCATGCTGATTTGTAGCAGTCCAGTTTTAGTATATGTGCTGCTTAAGTGAACCCACTAAATCCTGATTATTGAGCTCTTGTTTCTCTCTGCAAAAAGTATTTAATTATAACTTAGTTTGGAGGCATTTTTGGCTGTTGGCATTGCCTCTAAAAATGCTGGTATGTATCACAAGTTCTTTTAAAAGGTAGACTTTAGGAAATCCTCAAGACCAATTAATCCTTAATTAGGATTAATTAAGCCAGAATTAATCCTAAAAAGAACTACTTTTCTCTGTGATATGTTTTGCATACTGAACTATCCAGGAGAAATCCCCAGTGTCATGGGTATCTGTTGCTACTTTACTTATAGGGTTGCAAATCTTACTAAAAACTTGTAAGTAGAGAATGAGTATTAAAAGGCCATATTCATGAAATGTGAAAATCAATTTATTATATAACAAAAACAAATGGAAAGTTTTATTAATATAAATAATGATACTAGTGTTTTTTTTCCTTGATGACAGATCATTTTAGAATGCCCACATCTTAAATTGGCTATAAGTTTATATTCATTGTCAAAGTCAAATAGCATTGTGTTCATTTCCCCACAGTTTTTTTTTTTTTTTAAAGATTTTATTTATTTATTTGAGAGAGAGAATGAGATAGAGAGAGAGCATGAGAGGGGGAAGGGTCAGAAAGAGAAGCAGACTCCCTGCTGAGCGGGGAGCCCGATGCGGGACTCGATCCCGGGACTCCAGGATCATGACCTGAGCCGAAGGCAGTCGCTTAACCAACTGAGCCACCCAGGCGCCCCCCCACAGTTTTTATTTTTGTGATTAGGTGAAACCTTCATTCACGTGGTATAAAATTCAAAAGGTACAAAGAATATACAGTTAAAACACTTCCTCTCATGTAGAGGACCAACCTGTTCCTCTCCCCAGAAGCAACTTGTGTTTCATTACCCTTCAGAGATAGTGTAAGCGGCAACATCTTTTTCTAAGATAGTTTTTTTACCATTTTTTAATTAGTGGTAAGTTATAATATTAGCTTATTTTTCAGTCTTGACTGATTTGTATGTTTTATTTATTTCTTACCCCTTCCCCCAGCAGCGTATGTTTTAAATACCTGAATAATACAGTTCATGTTTATAATTTGTAATAGTTGTTTCCTTTGAGATTTTAGCATGAAAGAATATCCGTGTAAATTAATAGGGTTTTATGTCTACTATATATATAATGGTATGCTGAGTACTAAATAGAATACCAAAAAAAAAAAAAAATCAACTGACCATGTAGGAGAAGAACACTATTATAGTATGTAGTAAAATTGAAAGTTTTTCTGTAGTTCTGGATAGTTTGAGAAATAGATCTGGGTCTGCTAGATTTTCTGACTTTGCTATTTTTTTTTTATCATACAGATTAAAAGCTCATAAGAAATTATTAATGGATTACAAAAAAGGTGTTAGAGCTCATTGTTTCTAAGATCTATAGATTTCTTTTTGACCTTGTTGTTTTGGTTGTATAGAAAATACTGTCAATTTAGGGGAAAAAAGTAAAATTATCCAAATATGTTATTAACTCTGGATAAAGAATGTCAAATTTTTTCACTTGTAGTAGGTAGCAAACTGAAGGAGAAAATAAGATCCCTAGTTGTACGCCTTCTGAGGATAGGGCCGTAAATTTTATAGTTTGTGAGGATATAAGTTCTTTTTTTAAAAATTTTTTTAAAATGTTTTTATTTATTTATTCATGAGAGTCAGAGAGAGAGAGGCAGACGCAGAGGGAGAAGCAGGCTCCCCGCCTAGCAAGGAGCCCGATGCCGGACTCGATCCCAGGACCCTGGGATCATGACTTGAGCCGAAGGCAGACGCTTAACCATCTGAGCCACCCAGGCGCCCCGAGGATATAAGTTCTATTCACCAATCTTGCTTATCTCCCACAAAAATCTCTCCAGAATTATTGGATATATTGATTTATCTTTTTATGAAATATTAATGAAGAAATGACTAGTTTTTATTCAAAGTAATAATTTGGTTATAGTAGGCCTGGGCATATTGTACTAGTCATATGAGAACCAATCTTTGGACCATGTGAAGCACAGTGCTGAACTCCCAAATGGTTTTTCATGATATTTTGTTCAAAACTGTTGTAGACAACAGACTGGGTGGCTCTGCTCTGCCTTACCCTTTCTTTTCCTTTCTCTTTTGAGAGTTTGCTCTAATGTGAGTCTATAGGAATCACAGAGTTGTATGTACTATAGGACCCTGCCTTTAAGAGGTTTAAAAGTGTGTGGTAGAAGACACAAGACATACTGAAATAAACTCAATAGAAAGTAAAAGTGATCAAAGTGATAATTGCCATAAACAAGGGTTTTTAAAAAGTGCAGAAGTGAGTTTGGCAAAGGGCACATGTAAGATTTGTAGATGATAGGGCATTTCAGCTGGACCTTGTGGAATAAGGAGGATTTAAACTAAACATCCAGTATGTTTGGGGAAAATGTCAGAATTGCAGCTTTTTAGAACTTATCAGTGTTAGGACTAGACATGGTATTCCTGACCTTCATCTGGCTATACCACATTGCCTCTCTGCACATAAACATTTAGCAGGAGAAATTTGTGACATACATGCATACATACATTTATTTAATTCATTTATTGACTTTTTTTGAAAGTAGGCTCCATCCCCAGCGTGGGGCTTGAACTCAACGACCCCAAGACCAAGACTTGTGAGCTCTACCAACTGAGCCAGCCAGGCACCCCCAGAAGTTTGTGACTCTTAAATTAACATTAGTCTACTAAAACAAAAATCCTCATTTGATGAACTAGCTTTGGGAAAAGTAGGGTTGGTTTTCTAACTGACTATTTACTTTGTTATGGCTCAGAAGTTTTGGGGTAATTTTGGGTTCTTTTGAAAGGTATTTCTTGGAAAACTAATTAATTGTATGAGAGACTTTTTCCTCTAGAATTTTTGGCGGTTTCAGTTTTCAACTAATGTTTTCTTTTTCTCTTCAATTTTATGTGGCAATTTCTTAGTAATTTGACTAAAATACAATCC
The DNA here is from genome assembly GCF_011800145.1 of Mirounga leonina. Classification (NCBI taxonomy): domain Eukaryota; kingdom Metazoa; phylum Chordata; class Mammalia; order Carnivora; family Phocidae; genus Mirounga; species Mirounga leonina. Next base: position 86,762,032 of record NW_023270447.1, on the reverse strand, counting down.
AAATAATTTTATATGAGAGATTCTAAGCAAACTATATGCTCTGTTAGAAAGTATTAATGGCTTATTTAAAAAAAAGTTGGGCTTAATATTGGGAGAAAGCATGCATTTTGTTGCAAAAAATGAAATAAATTTGCTATAGCCACATGTGTTAGCTGTATTAAAAGACTGCTGTGCTGGCAAGCTGGCCTGGACTGTTGCTCACAGGAATTATAGCTGATTGCACATGGAATGCAATGGAATGTTCCTGCCATAAGGTCTCTTATGAAAAAGTAGAAGAGGGTGAAGAGTACTTTAGGGAACGTGCCAAATCTGAAAACTGAGTAGTAGCAGTTTTATTTAAGCACTTTCTGGTCTCAGAGAGAATATTTTCCATGGCACAGATAAATGTTACTGCCTTGACATTTTGGAGACCCAAGTGCATACAAATGGCTTTGTTTAAAAATATCCCATTATATTCCAAGTTTCACCCACTTTGGAAGCTTTTTTTTTTTTTTTTTTTTTTGGTCTAATTAATCTTAAGAAGGAAAGTGGGGCAGAATTAATGGTTGAACTGCTCACATTTATGGTAAATCTGGAGACTTTGAAACTGCATGAATTCCCCTCTGAAAAACCGGAGGGTAGATAAAGCTGGTTCCGACACAGTCCTTTAGGTGATTAAATTGTAAACGTTTGCTTCGTCTTTAACCACAGGAGTCTGTCTCTAGCTGGCCCTTTGGTAAGTCTCTTTCATGTATTTATCAAATCTTCTTTTGCCCGGGGTTTGTTTGTTTTTTAGTGCCCAAATCTTAGTGGGACAGAAGGGACTCGTTTTTTTTTTTTTTCTTCCTGTTAATTACTAACATGGTACATTTTAAAAGGCTATTTCGTTCACACATGTACATTTCTAAATGAAACGGTGCACATCACAACTGGTACAAAGAATGACTTCATGTCCATTAATGAAAATTTGGGATGGAGGAAGGAACAAAGTGGAGGTTTGGAAAGAAAGACTTTTGAAAGAAATTCTTTTAAATCTGAATGTGTTTTTCTAGCTGACAATCAGAATGAGGTCTCTTTAAGTCTTTTCTGGGATAAGCCATAATTAGTTAGATCAGACTCCAGGTGTAAACTTCATAACACAGTATCCAGAGTGCTTCCCAGTGTGGCTGTAGATGGAGGATAAGGCCGGTTCTTCAGCAGTACTTCTCCACCTCCATACCAGGTGCTCTAACCTTAGAGATGGACTGCTCAGTAGTTCTTTTTTTTTTTTTTTTAAAGATTTTATTTATTTATTTGAGACAGAGAGAATGAGAGAGAGAGAGCACATGAGAGGGGGGAGGGTCAGAGGGAGAAGCAGGCTCCCTGCCGAGCAGGGAGCCCGATGCGGGATTCGATCCAGGGACTCCAGGATCATGACCTGAGCCGAAGGCAGTTGCTTAACCAACTGAGCCACCCAGGCACCCTGCTCAGTAGTTCTTAACCTACCCTTTCTCAGGATGCATTCTGTGAGCTGCATATCTCACTCATGCCCAATCATGTGTCTCTATAACCTGCTATCATTTAATCTACCACTGAAACGGCTGCTGAAGATGGGGGCATTTAGACTTTTTTTTTTAGTAAGTAGGCTTCATGCAAGGGCCTTGAACTCACGACCCTGAGATCAAAGACCTGAGCTGAGATCGAGAGTCAGATGCTTAACCGACTGAGCCTCCCAGGCACCACTTGGGCATTTAAACGCTCTTAGCAGCATGATTTTTTCTTAGAGCAAAAAACTGGAATCAACCCCAGTATCCGTCAACAGGGGAATGGATAAATAAATCATGGTAGATTTACATAAAATAGAATATAGCAAAGAATTACTATGTGCACACACACAAATTATAAACAAACTGTAGCTATACAAGCAACTCAAAAAAGAAATCGGTGTATTTATATAGATTTCAAAGCATGCAAAGCTGTTCTCTGTATTCTTTATGCCATACAAAGACACGGGTAAAACTATGAAGAAAAATAAGGCAATAATGACAAAATTCAGCATGCTTCAGAGATGAGACAGTGGGCAGAGAGATCTGGAAGGGTCAGACAGGGGAGCTGCAGAGGTGAGAATCCTATTCTGTAACTGTCTGGTGGGTACTTGCGGTTTTGTCCTCTTGTCACAGCTTTTACATTTTATTTAAAAAATATATATATATGTAAAGATTTATTTATTTATTTTTAGAAAGGGAGCGTGCATGTGCACGAGTCGGGGGCGGGGAGGGGCAGAGGGAGAGGGAGAGTCCCAAGCCGACTCTTTGCTGAGCATAGACCCCAGTGTGGGGCTTGAGCTCACGACCCTGAGATCATGACCTGAGCTGAAACCAAGAGTCAGACGCTCAACCCACTGAGCCACCCAGGTGCCCCTATAAATTATAAATTTTATGAATCTATCTACTGTTTGTATACTAAGTACTTAATTTGGAAAGTATACAAAGGGAAAAAAATGAAGTCCTCACCTTGCAAATAGAGCTACTATGTACTGTGCCTATTTATATCTGTGACCAGGGCTTCTCAATGTGAGGGGCACAAGCCCATGACATTTTTCTCCTGCCCCCTCTTTCTGAGTCCTTCTAGACACTTTTCACTCCTTTTTCCAAAGAGAGGCATGTTTACTCTCTAAGTGATGTACATATTGATTAAATGACACTCATTTGGTCACTGGAGTGGAAGACGGTCAGCAGCAACAAGAGCTTCTATGGCACTGGGAGAAGAGCTTAGTAAAATCTACTGAAATCAACTTGGGTACCAGTGGCATTAAACTTTTAAAAAAATTTGAAATGAAACACTTTTCTTCTAGTCAGGACTTGGAGTTACAGCTGTGAGGGGGGTATGTGTGGGGGTGTTGTGGTTGGGGAACAGAGGTGCCCCAGAAATGATACATTTCCTCAAGAGTTGACTGAAACTGAGTTTGTCCTTTAGAATGACCTTTAGATGACTTTTGAGGCTAGCCTTCTCAATGTAGCACTGTCTGCTGGCCCCTGACTTTGCCGTGCACCTTTTTACACCCTGACCTTCTGCTACCCCTGTCAGCCTTTAAAGCAGCTTTTGCCTCCCTTTCCTCAGGCCCAAAACAGACTTTGTATTTTCTTCTACATCTGACACGATGACTTCTCATGTGGCAACTTACTAAGCTGACATCCTGGAATGTATCCGTGGAATGTACCTTCTTTTATTTATTTATTTATTTATTTTTATTTTTTGATTTTTTGATTTTTAAAAAATATTTTATTTATTTATTTGACAGAGAGAGACACAGCAAGAGAGGGAACACAAGCAGGGGGAGTGGGAGAGGGAGAAGCAGCCTTCCCGCGGAGCAGGGAGCCCGATGCGGGGCTCGATCCCAGGACCCTGGGATCATGACCTGAGCCGAAGGCAGACGCTTAACGACTGAGCCACCCAGGTGCCCCGTACCTTCTTTTAGATGAGATAAATTATCATTAACTTATTGAGCACATTTCTTTTAAGTATTCTTCAAGAATGTGATTGTAATGGCTATGTAGTATTGTTATATATATATATTTTTAAAGATTTTATTTATTTATTTGACAGAGATAGAGAACACAAGTAGGCAGAGAAGCAGGCAGAGGGAGAGGGAGAAGCAGGTTCCCTGCAGAGCAGGGAGCCCCGATGCGGGACTCGATCCCAGGACCCTGGGATCATGACCTGAGCCAAAGGCAGCCGCTTAACCGACTGAGCCACCCAGGCGCCCCTGTAGTATTGTTATATTAATAAACCGTAATTTATTTAGCTAATCCCCTATTATCAAACAGTTGAGCTTTAAAACCACTTCTTAGGCCTGCTGTAAAGAAGAGCCCACACAGGTAGGGAAGGAAGGAAGGAAGGAACTGAGAAGCTGAACATGTCGAACCCAACATGTTCAAAACTGAATTCCTAATATGTCCTCTTCCAGTCCTGCTCCCCTGCACTCTCCTTCAACTCAGTGGAAATTCTGTCTTTGTGGTTGTTCAGGGCAAAAATAATGTAATTGTCCTTGACTTCTTTCCTCCCTCTGTCAGAAAGGCCTGTGGGCTCTCCCTCAGAAGATACTCAGAATCTGACCACTCTTCCCCCTACTGCCACCACCCACAGTTGCCTCCTAGCAAGTCTTTGGGCTTCAACCCTTGTTTTCTAGGACTCCCTTCTCGACAGAGCAGCTAGAGCAATACTTGTAGAATGGAAATCGGATTTTTTTTTGTTTTTTTTTCCCCACAAAACTCTAAGATGGTTCCCATTTCACTCAGAATAAAAGCTAAAGTTTGTTCATTGACTCTCCTCTCCCTTTGTAAAGACTGTAGCCTCTTTGGTCTTTTACTTAATAGTGTATTGGGTACATTTCCCCATGTATTCTTTAAGAATGTGATTTTAGTGGCTACATGGTCTTCTCTTGTATTTATGAAGCCTTCATTATTTAGCTTCTCTGTGATCAGACACTTGAACCTTCAGTCTTTTGTTTATTCAGTGGAAGTGTGGCTAGTGCCCACCTAGCCTAATGTCCCAGGGTTGCTGTGAGGATCGGATGGAATCAGGTATACTGCATAGGATGGTATTTGAGAAGTTACTCATTAGCTTGTTTTTTTGTGGTTAGTTTTGGTACCTAAATTGTTATTTTCAATGGGAATGTAAATTTAAAGGCGGAAACAGTTGTACCTATCCCCAAGTTGGAGGAGGCCTTTGGTATTGTGTATTTGTAACTGCTTTTAATTACATTTTATAATTTAAACTTCTTCAATTACCCAAAAAATCTGCCATCTAGATTCCAAAACAGTGAAGAGAAGAAGACTAGCTAAAATCTTGTAGGAAACCTAGTCCTCTTTCTGTGCCAGTTTGCATCTTATTGTTGTAGTCTTTTGAGGTTGCCTTGATTAAATCCAAACTGTACTTCATGTGGCCTTTATATATGCATTTGTTGTTTTTTTTTCCAAAAGGGAAAGCAACCATCCCAGGCTTTTCTTCCCTCCTTTTCCTTTTCCCCTTCCTTCCTTCCTTCCTTCCTTCCTTCCTTCCTTCCTTCCTTCCT
>NW_023270447.1:86752749-86756990 GCF_011800145.1 Mirounga leonina | reverse complement strand
TCCTTCCTTCCTTCCTTCCTTCCTTCCTTCCTTCCTTCCTTCCTTCCATCCTTCCATCCTTCCTTCCTTCCTTCCTTCCTTCCTTCCTTTCTCAAGAGATGTTTTGGAGTTCATTTTTAAAAGTCCATGCTGATAACATGGTGCTGATTGCTCTTGGTAGTTGCCCATGGAGTGTGAAGTGCTGTAATGGGAGCTAGCAAAGTCTGGAGAGCTGTTGGTGAGACCAGGAAAGGGCCTGCAGCATCTGGTTTTTGGTAGGCAGGTAGGTATTTAGATTAATTTTTGGTAGTATATTAGCAATTGCTTATCATATCAACAATTGCATAAATTTTGTCAATCATTTCCAGTGAGGTAAAAATAATTTTTAGTTGCATGCTTAGGGATGAATGCTCTGTACATAGAGATAGTAAGAATAAGAAATATGAAATTAGGTTTTTGAGAACATCTATAAGAAATTAGATTTTTGTTATTCAGAAAGCATAGGCTGGGAGGCCACCAGGCCACCAGGCTCTCAGAGCCTTAGAGATAAATAATCACAGCAGTGTGATGACTCATGAAAGCATCAAGGAGACATCTGAATAATTGAGGGATAGGGCGGGGGAAAGGTAGGGAATGTCTGGGAAGCCTTTTTGTTTTGGCAGAACAGAAAACTGTATGGCCAGAATTAGCAGAAGCCATGTGAATGACTGAACTGCATTTACTGTTTCCCTGTGACATTGTTCTGCTCTGATACCAAGAGTTCATTTTGTAACTCTGAATAAACTTGAGGAGGCAAAATGGGTGAAGGAAGAAACAAAAGCAGCTTTTTAAATGCCTGTTAGTGGGGGAAAAAAACAAACCATGATTAGTAATTAACAACAAAAACAGTAATAACCACTTAAGCTCTGCCAGCCACAGTCAGGCACTTACAGATTTTAACTCATTTAGTCCGCACAGTAATCCTAGGGCAGATACTCCTATTTTCCCCATGTCACAGATGACTTGTCTGGGGTCACAGGTCTAGGCATTGGGAGACCTAGAAAATGAACTTGTGCCACCTGGCTCCAGAACCCCTCTCTTAAGCTCTGTGCAGTACGTCTTGCCTCTCAAACTAGTAGGATTTACTATTCTGTGTATAAGTACTGTCTGTGTGTAATTTGAACTTAACTGTTAGGTTAAAATTTATTTTGATGACCCTTGATGCAGGGTAATTGTGAATAACAAGGACACTATTCCTAGTTCTACCATCTTTGTGCCACTCGGACTGAGCAAGAGCTGGGCCTTCCAGAGCATCTCCCTTCCAGTCATTCAACATTTGCTTAGGGATGGTTGTTCTGTGTTTATTAGAGCTTGGGATGCCTGGCTGGCTCAGTTGGTAGAGTGTACATACAACTCTTGATCTTGGGGTTGTGAGTTCAAGCCCCATGTTGGGTGTAGAGATTACGTAAAAAAAGTAAAATCTTTAAAACAAAATGTTTATTATAGCTAGCATATTTATTTTATGCCCAGTTGATGACATTGTGACATTACGGAGTTGGTAGGTTCCCCCCCCCACTGTATATTAATTTTTAATACTCTGGGATTGAGTATATAGTGAACACGTATAGTACATTTATATTGTTTATAGGATTTGGAATCTAAGTTTGTTATTTTAAATGATGAAGGAACTTTATGATTATAGTTCTTCTGCTCAATTATACTTTATGGCAATATGCTTTTATATCATTTTAATATGTTTCCAGAAATATGTTATCCTGAGAAATATGTTATGGGTTTTGGTTTAATGGTTTTGGAATAGGTGTACAAAATGGCTTTATTGTGTACAATTTTTAAAAAAATTTGTGTATAGAAGCTTTTGGAAGAGGAAGTTTGTACTGAAGATGTCACTGGGATTTTTTTTTTTTTTTTAAAGATTTTATTTATTCATGAGAGACAGAGAGAGAGAGAGAGGCAGAGGGAGAAGCAGGTTCCCAAGGAGCAGGGAGCCCGATGCAGGACTCGATCCCAGGATGCCGGGATCATGACTTGAGCTGAAGGCAGACGCGTAACCATCTGAGCCACCCAGGCGCCCCTGTCACTGGGATTTTTAACAAGCCCCAAACATTGCTGTTAGAAAAGTTAATACAAAGTTACAGTGTTGCACAATGATAAGTTAATTGTAGTTGTGGGCAAAATCTTTCATAGTTTCCCAACAGCAGTATAATTGCTATATAGAGACTTTGAGAAATTAGATAAACAAATTCATTCTGGAGAATTAAAAGGTTTTTAAGTACAAATCTTGTTTTGAGTGCCTTGTTTTCTAGGGCTTAGTAATTAAAACATTATTTCTGCATCTTTATGCTGAAGTAACAAAGTTGGGAAGAAGGCAAAGAAAAAAGGGGGAAAACTTGGGGCACTTAACAGACTTTGCAAGGCCAATTTTGACTGGAAGAGTCTCTAAGAAAGAGAAGACGGTCTTATGGTTCATCAATAAACTAACAACTATAGAACATTTTGTGATAATCATTTTAAAAGCATTTCCATTTGTCTTGGATAAGTGTCTTCAGGTAAGCCTTCACATGAAAGAAGCTGTCCTGTTCTTCACCCTTCTCCAGGTCTCCGAAGGTAATGAGTGTCAACTATAGCACGAGGAATAAAATGTTTGAAGACAAAGTGGGGGGCGCCTGGGTGGCTCAGTTGGTTAAGCGACTGCCTTCAGCTCAGGTCATGATCCTGGAGTCCCGGGATCGAGTCCCGCATCGGGCTCCCTGCTCGGCAAGGAGTCTGCTTTTCCCTCTGACCTTCCTCCTTCTCATGCTCTCTCTCATTCTCTCTCTCTCAAATAAATAAATAAAATCTTTAAAAAAAAAAGACAAAGGGGGAAAGGAGTGTAGGGCATAGGGAGAGAGAAACGCAAGATCCTCTTCCCTGTGGACTGGGGAAAGATCTAGTCAGACCTTCAGTGCTGAAGCTGCCTTTCTGATTTGTGAAGGGGACTTAAGAAAACAGCCTTGAAGCCAGATGAAATCTGGATGGTGATGGGAACCAAGGCACAGAGGTGAGGAGGAGCAGAACGAAGTTGTTCATCGGGAAGTCAGGAGATACCCAGAACAAAGACTCATTCCTCCAGGAGGGCCAGAGAAGCTTGTGGTAATCAGCATTGTCATAATAATAGGTAGCATAGCTTGACTTCCTCCATGAAACATTTCCATCTCCTCTCTTGGCTCTCGGGTCCCTGTCCTCTCCCACTTGCCTTCCTCCCTCACAGGCCATTCTCCCTCTGTTCGTCCTCACCTCCTAGGTTGAAAGTGCACAGGATTTTGTCTCTTTATTTTGATCTCTCTTCTGTCTCCAGAGAAGACAGACTCCCTAGGTGATTTCATTCATGCTCAAGGCTGTAAGGGTCATGAGATGACAATGACTCCCAAATTCATTTCTCCAACCTGGACTGACCTCTCTGTAGATCTCTAGAATTGTCCACCCAGCTCTTAAGCTAACCCTACTTGAAATCCTGAGAAGCATCTTAAACTTAACATGTCCTTAATAGAACTGTTGTTTTCTCCTCCCTGTGCACCTAAGTGGCCCTTCCTTCATTCGCACCCATTCTTTTTAGTTTCTCAGACCAAATATTGGAGTCATTCTGGCCATCTCTCTCTCTCTTATAGGCTGCCTGCAGTCCATCAGTAAGGCCTGTCCCTTCTGCCTTCACAGTGTGTCCTGAATCCAGTTAACTTTTTACTGTTTCTACTCTAGCCTGTGTCCGTGCTGCAGTAGCTTCTGTCTTTCTGCTTCTGCCTTTGTTCCTATACAGTAGCTGGAGTCCTGTTTGGAAATGTAAATCAGATTATGTCACCTCTGTGCTTCAGATCCTTTGTTTACTTCCTGTCACTTTTAGAATAAAACTAAAAATCCTCACCTTGGTCACAGGACCCCACAGAATTTGGCCTCTGGCTGGCTATCTGATTAGACATCTCATGATTTTTTTTTTTAAGATTTTATTTATTTATTAGAGCATGAGAGAAGGATGAGGGGCAGAGGGAGCAGCAGACACCCTGCTGAGCAGGGAGCCCAATGTGGGACTCGATCCTGGGACCCTGGGATCATGACCTGAGCTGAAGGCAGATGCTTAACTGGCTGAGCCACCCAGGCACCCTACATCTCATCATTATTTATTTTTTTTCTGGCTACAGTGGTGGTCTTGCTTTTCTTTAAATGTTACTAAGGTCCCTGCTCAAATATTACCTTTTCAGAGGTGACAGTCTGCCCACCTTTAAAAAAAAAAA
>NW_023270447.1:86596283-86752349 GCF_011800145.1 Mirounga leonina | reverse complement strand
CATGACCTGAGCCGAAGGCAGACGCCTAACGACTGAGCCACCCAGGCACCCCAGTTTGTTCACTTTTAAAAGCCACCCCTGCCGGGGTGCCTGGGTGGCTCAGTTGTTAAAGTCTGCCTTCGACTCAGGTCATGGTCCCAGGGTCCTGGGATCGAGCCCCACATCGGGCTCCCTGCTCAGCGGGAAGCCTGCTTGTCTCTCTCCCACTCCCCCTGCTTGTGTTCCCTCTCTCGCTGTCTCTCAAATAAATAAATAAAATCTTAAAAATAAAGCCACCACTGCTACCCCACTGTCATCTTATATCGCCTAACTCTGTCTTCCCCGAATGATACTGTCTACATTAGTTAATTATCTGACTTCCAGATTAGAATATAAGCTCCTTGAAGGTAAGAGACCAGTTTTCACTAGATACTTCAGGTCTGGGGCAATGGTAGGCACTCAAATATTTGTTAAATGAAAGAATATTTTGAACATTTGCTTTGTATTAGAATTCTTGACATGGACTAGTCATTAATCCCCACAACAATTCTATAAAGTTAGGTAATAATATTATTGTACCCATTTTACAGATAAGAAAATTGAGGCTTAAAGAGTTTGTTATATGTCAAAGTTACAGATAGATGCTAGGATAATACTGGATACTTGGGGTGGGGTGGCTAGATTAAAACCGCTATAGTATTCTGTTTCCTTCATTGCTAAAATCCTTGAAAATGTCTTCTAAAAATATTTTCTATTCCTAGATCAACTTGTATTTGATCACTGAATATTGAGTCATACTGTAAGACAAAATTCAGTTTTGGATCAAGAGACACAATGTTTTTGTTACAGGAATGGACCTTTCTCTCTCCCTGCCCCCACAAATGCTACATAGTGGAACTCATGGGTTTCTGATGCCAAGTACAGTTCTCATGGGAGTCATTCTATAAATGGCAAGCAAAATTTCCCAAACATTCTGCAGTGGCTGCTGTGTTCTGTGTAATTGGTCTCTACACTTCCACTCATGCCTTCCTCCAGTCCACTCTCCATACTGTAGTCTATAAATGTAATCAAGTCATTCCAGGGGCTTCACCAACTCCTTGAGGTCCATCGGTGATTTGGCCCTGAGATTTTAGTGCTTTTTCTAATTCTTTGTTGTTTCTTGTACTTGAGCCACAGCTGCCAAACCAGTATCTGGATGCCACATGTGTCTTTTTGCCCAAGGGCTTCCTTCCTTTCTTGGGAAGCATACTGCCCAGTGGTTTGGAGCCTTGGGAGCCACATCTTCCAAAGTTTAGTCCAGCCTCTGGCCTTGGGCAGGTGCCTTCTTTGGTGCCTCAAATGTAAAATGGAGGTGATAATAGTTACCTACCTCATAAGGTTATTATAAGGACTAAGTGAGTGAATACATGTAATGCTTTAGCACAGTGCTTGGAACATAGTAAGCATTTAATAAGCGTTAGCTGTGGTTATCTCTCCACTTTCCCTAGCTGTCTCCTCTTTATCCTCAGCCCAGCCTTTTCTGTTTTATCAAATCAGAGTTTACGGACTCAAAAATCATCTCTCTTAAAAGTTTCTTTTTATACATACCTGTTTCTGTGTTCTTCTAGGACTCCATGCTTAATCTAGAATGGCTCTTATCATAATTTGAAAGTGTTTGTTTATTTCGTGTGATTATATGTCTGTCTCCTCCATTGGCTATTAGCTCTGGAAGGGCAGAAATAACTTGTTTGCTTGCCATTGTATCTCCAGCACATTGTCTGGCACATAATTTGTGCTTAATAAATGTGCCCAATGAATGAAAGGGTGTTTAACTTTTCCTTTCTTAAAATAGGATCTTGGGATATTTTGCAATAGTGCTGCTGCTGCTTTTTTGGCGGGGGGGTGGAGGGGGTGGGCAGAGGGAGAGCGAATCTTAAGCAGACTCCATGCCCAGTATGGAGCCCAACGGGGGGCTTGATCTCACGACAATGAGATCATGACCTGAGCCAAAATCAAGAGTTGGACGCTTAACCAACTGAGCCACCCAGGTGCCCCAATTACGCTTTTTTTGAGAAAGATGAATGTTAGCATGGAAGCTAGCACTATTTCCAACTTGGGAGACTTGGAAAACTGAGCACAATGAGTACAAGTACAGAAGGCAAAGGGGCAGGGACTGTTGGAAGACAGGCAGAAAGGCCAGGAAAATGGACTTGTTCGGTTGGATGCCATCTAACAAAGTGTTTTTGTTGAAGATCTTTGCACCATCCTGGGTACAGTGTATTCAGCAGTGGCTCAACCAGTGCTTATTGAGTCCCTGCACCTCACCCTTCTAACTGAATGTGTGTTTCAGAGGAACTGCTTGGGAAGATGAATGCTGAGAATATTAGCATTTGTTTATGTCTGTTGGTGCTTATCATATGGCACTGCCTCTTGGGTGTGTGTCTTGAGTGTGAGGACAAGAATCTGTTTCACACCCACACAAGAATCCTTATGCAGGTCAAGCTTGTCATATCTAGAACACTGGAGAAAATTTTACAGCAATAAATTTGGGTGGTAAGGTACATCTTCTGATCTGAGATTCCATATTTCCTGTGAAATGCATACTATAAGAGACAGTTCTAAAGACCTGGGGAGGAAGGGGGATTTCCAATACCTACCCCACTGTCTGCTTCCCATTATATTTTCCTTTACCCTTGTCTTTCCTGGTGACCCCCATCAGCACATCTTCCTATTTGAAACCTGGTCATCTTTCCTTCTGTCCCCTGTTTACCCATTCCTGCTGTTTCCTAGAAGTTGTATTTCTCCTCCTGAAATAGAAATTTAGATTCCTCCTCTCCCAGAGATGAACTTTCTTGCCAGAAGTTGCGTAAGTTGGCTGCTCAGGGAGAAAAGACTCAGGAAGCGAGTTGTGTTGGGAGAGCTCTGTACCAGTTCACAAATAAGCATCACCTACTTATGAAGTCAACACTGAGTGATGCAGAAAGAGAAGTCATGGTTTCCAGCTACAAAGAAGTAACAATCTGTAAGGAAAGATAAAACTAACATAGTCATTGGTTCTTCGGGTATATATTGAGTATTTACTATGTGGCACGAGCTCTCCTTGGAGCTGGGATACAGCAGTAGATGAAACAGAATTTCTCGTGTCATGGAACCTATATTCCAGTGACTCACATGACAAGTCAGGTAGTCAGGAGTGCAGTGAAGACAAAGCAGGGTAAGCAGGTGGAGAGTGAAGGCATGCTGTTTAAGTAGGATGGTCAGAAAAGGACCATCTGATATGGTGATGTTTGAGCAGAGACCTGTATGAAGGTAGGGAGGGGGCTGTTCAGATACCTGAGAGAGTAGCATTCCTGGTAGGGCCAAAGTACAAAGGCCCCGAAATGAGAGTGTATATCTTCAGTGAGAAGGGCAGCGGGGCTGGAGTAGGGGGTGAATCAATCACTCCAGTAACTGGGCAGTAGGTCAGAGAGGGAGTAGAGTTTTCTTCAGTGTATGTTAGGAAGCTATTGGAATGTTCATCAGAGGCATGACGTGGATATGATCTGGGTTAGTGTGAGAAAAGGACCAGTGTTTGCAGTGTGGAGATAAGACTCTCCAGGGGCCCAGGGGGAAGCCGGGAGCCCAGTAAGGAGTTACTGTCATCTTCCAGGTGAGAGAGGTGGTGGCTTGGACTAGGATGGAAATGAAGGTGGTGGTGAGAAGCCATGGGATTCTAGAATCATTTTGAAAGTAGAGCTGACAGGATAGATCATATGTGGGGTGTGAGAAAAGAAAGTTAGAGATGACTCTTAAGATCATCTGTGAAAAGTTACTTGTGGAGATGGGTCCAGGTCTGGAGTATACTGTGTGTCCAGAGAAGTCTCAGTAGGAGGGGAAGCCTCAGGTGTGGAAATTGCTTAAAAGGGGCCTTGAAAAGTGGCATGAAAGGTGATTTTATAGGAAATAAAGCAATATGAGGGGTACAGCACTTAAAATAGAGTTATGTTCTGACTCCAGTCCTCAAACTATGCCTGGAGTCCATTCGTTGGAAAAAGTGGTGATTTATCGTAAACAAAGCCTGCACACTGATGACACGTGGCCCTGGGAGGCATGCTGCGTTTATAACAGCTTTTATGTTGGTGAAAATAGTTTTTATGTTGAAGATATTCATTAATTACTATTATTTCATTCTTATGTGCTTTCTTAGCTCAGTTGACTTTGATACAGAGAACCGTTGTATTAAATATTGCCTAATCTTGTGGTTATTCTCTCCATATTCTTTCTGTGAAAGTTGATGAACTGATATTTTATGTGTATATTGCATAGGTATGCACTGTTTTTATTTTTCTTTTTATGCTGAAAATGGTATAGGATTTAATGAAATTAAAATTGTACATGACAAAAGAAGGACATGCATCTGAGTGCCTATTTGGTGTAGGGCATTGTAGAGGATCCACAAGACATGGTCCATATACTGAAGGGATTTATAATGTGGTAGGAACATCAGAGATGTGGTGACACAGCTGTGGGACCCCATTGTAGTACTTTGATTCTGGCCATGAAATAGAATTCTTATTTTATCAGTTAGTGGATGAACTTTCCTCACTTTGGTTTAAGGACCATGGAATAGGGTTAACATATCCACCAAAATACTGAGAGAGTTAAAAACAAGATAAAATACCTATTTTTGAAAATTAGCATTTGTGTAGTGCTTTACTCATTTAATCCTGTGAACTAGGTATTATCTCAGTTTTAGAGAGGACTCAAAGTGCAGCGATACCCAAGGTGACAAAAAATCCTAAATACATTTATTAAGTGTTCATCATATGTTTAGAATATTAACATATTCTAAATGGTCTTCTGATCCAAATCCCATGCCCTTTCCATTACAAGTACTGTGTCCCTCTCCCCCCTTTTATTCATCCTGTTTCTTAGTTGGGTTAAAGGAAGTAAGTTAGATCTCAACTGTTACTAATTCAGAAAGAGAAAACCTTTGGCACATGAGAAAACATTAGTTCGTTGTCCTTGGAAATAATGGCGGAGTTCATGGGCTTCTGATGAGGTGAAGGGCTGTTACTGATATTTTATTTTTATAACTGTTTTTGTTTGTAGAGTTGGGAAGTTTCAAAATGTTTTATTAGTAAACTTTTCATATATTCAAGATAGTACAATGCATATATAAATATAAAGAATTATATAAAACAAACTATCCTATTAAATAGTCTTCAGCTAACATATAGAAATTATCCCTGCTTTTTGGGGCTTACACTACCCCCTCAAACAGGTAACAACGGTATTGAGTTTTACATTGTTCTAAGGTGTTTTCTGTAAGTATCTTTCATTTAGGAATTAAAATCTTTTAAATATTGTGGGTAAGTTTCATCTTGTTTGACATAACTATTACGAAAATAGCTCTTCAGAATTATATTTTGATTTACTTATTTATGTTAAAATAAAAAAGGGTTTTGTGTACATACAGGCAGTTACTTAAAAGGCAGCTTGGTTTCAGATCTGTAAGTTAGGAGACGATTAGATTCAGAAGTTGCAAAGATCTGGAAGGAGGGAATCTTGAGGAAGAGGAAAAGGATTTCCTGTGAATCAAGAAAATTGCTCGCTGGTGTAGTGTTTCTGCTTCTTAGTACTAGGAAAAAGAGAACAAAGAGGTGGGATCTGAAAACTAGCCTTTCTTAAGTTGTTCTTGGCAAAATTGGTACCACCAGTGAGTAGCTAAAAGAGTGAGTGAAGGGGGCGCCTGAGTGGCTCAGTCGTTAAGCGTCTGCCTTCGGCTCAGGTCATGATCCCAGGGTCCCGGGATCGAGCCCTGCATCGGACTCCCTGCTCTGCTGGAAGCCTGCTTCTCCCTCTACCACTCCCCCTGCTTGTGTTCCCTCTTTCGCTGTCTCTCTCTGTCAAATAAATAAATAAAATCTTTTAAAAAAAAGAAAAAGAGTGAGTGAAGTATGGCTTTAAAATTTTATGACAGCAAATTTCCTGGAGGTTAGAAAGTGTTTATATTAACTAGTTTTTGAGTAGTGAAGACTACTTTAGGGGTCATATCTGATGTCTTGTCATTGTCTTTATCGCTGAGCCACTGAAACCTGAATATGGTGCATGTAGCATGACACTAATTTCCATTTGCTTGGTAGAGTTTGTGTGTAGTCTTTCATCTTTTAGGAATTGTAGTCCTCATAGTTCTTAGTTTTAAATGGGTAAGGAGAGTTTTAAACAATGCCTGGGCTGTAATTTTAGGGGGCTGGTCATATACATGTGCGTACATGCACACATATGTATGCATATGCATAAAAATGCCTTACTGTGTTTGCCTTGGCAGTCGCTACATACATATAGGTATACATACATATTCTCTACCTGCATATAGGTAGAGAGTAAGCCTATAGATGATGGGTGTCTTGGCTAAGAGTGGGGACTCTGGAGTTAAACTGTCCAAGTCCACATCCTGGATTGCCACTGGCTAGCTCTGTAGCCTTGGTTTAAGTTACTTAACCTCTTTGTGATGGTATTTCTTGTCTATACAATGGCGGTAATAAAACCTCTGTCTGCCTTAGTGGTAGGGAGGATCAGTACACAGGAAGTTCTTAGAGCTCAGTGCTTATTTATAGTGCTTATAGTGCTCCACGAATGTTGGCTATTATTTAAATCTTGTCCCTAGTGCCTTTTGGTTAGAAGCACACTTCATTGCTTAGGTTGCTGTTTGTGTGTGGGGAGATGTTCTTTCTAGAACCACATCTCCTTGTCACATGATTATGTGCAGTGCAAGCCTTATTCATACTCTGTCAGCAGTTGAGATTTGAACGTAAGTGTGTGGCCATACCCGCTGGAATCCAGCAAGAGAGAGAACTAAGCACCATAGCAACTGTTGCTATTTGTGTCCTGAGCAGCAGCTGCCCTGGACAGATTTATTTTTTAATCCTGATCTCACTGATAGCCTGGGATGTGGCCGTGCCTTAGAGAAGTGGATTGGTTGAGATGTCTGGTCTTTGAGGAGATTTCATGACTACATGTTATAAAGATTCTATTCCATGTGAAATATGAGGCACTAAAGCTTTGTGTGTATGAGAAAGGAAGAGAGGCCAAGCCTCAGTGTTCAGACAGTCCCTGAAGTATAGTGTGATTGGATTAATCACACAAGAAATACTTTCAGTAGGAACAGTAAGGCTTCATGCTTTTCAGTCAAAGAGTAATTTTGGGGCGCCTGGGTGGCTCAGTTGTTTAAGCGACTGCCTTCGGCTCAGGTCGTGATCCTGGAGTCCCGGGATCGAGTCCCGCATCAGGCTCCCTGCTCAGCGGGGAGTCTGCTTCTCCTTCTGACTCTCCCCCTCTCATGCTCTCTATCACTATCTCTCTCAATAAATAAATAAAAATCTTAAAAAAAAAAAAAAAGTAATTTTGCTGTCTAGGGGCGCCTGGGTGGCTCATTTGGTTGAGCGTCTGACTTTGGCTCAGGTCATGATCTCAAGGGTCCTGGGATCGAGCCCAAGTCAGACTCCCTGCTCAGGGAGGAGTCTGCGTCTCCCTCTTCCTCTGCCCCTCCCCCCTCCTCGAACTCGTGTGTGCTTTCTCTCTCAAATAAATAAATAAAATCTTTAAAGAAAAAGTAATTTTGTTGCCTACAACAGTCTGCAGATGATTTGTGGTCTGTGATTCCACTGTGTACATGCATAATACACTTATGTACGTGTATACATACATATATATAACATGTTATTATCAAATGTGGATTTCAGAAATAAGACTGTCTTTCCTATGAATACTTAATTATCAAATGCTTTTCTGGGTGCCTGGGTGGCTCAGTCGTTAGGCGTTTGCCTTCGGCTCAGGTCATGATCCCAGGGTCCTGGGATCGAGTCCCACATCGGGCTTCCTGCTCGGCGGGAGGCCTGCTTCTCCCTCTCCCACTCCCCCTGCTTGTGTTCCTTCTCTTGCTGTCTCTCTCTCTGTCAAATAAATAAATAAAATCTTAAAAAAAAAATGCTTTTCTAAAGTAGATAATAAGATATTTAAAAAGGGTTTATTTCAGGTAGTAGTTGTATTCAGTAATTTTCTAATTTTTATTTCTAATGTATTGAAATATTTATGCAAATAGTTATGTGTGGCCTGTTTCTGACTTTTGGCTGCTTATTTACGTATGGTTCAGCCATAAAATATTTACTGAGCACCTGCTATGTACCAGACTGTGTTCTGAATCCTAGTGGTACCCAGTGAATACTGATGGTCTGATTCTTTTAAGTTTTATATACAGATCCTGCCTTTTAAAAGTTTGATTATTTTTATTTTTCGATTACCTTCTTCAGATTCAGTGGTATGAATTTACTGATTTGGATGTTTTGAACTTACAACATAACATCATGTTGAACTAAAGAACATGTAACCGAGTGACTTATAAAATCAAATCATTTTTATTCTCTAGGTATTATTAACCCAAAGAACCCAAAGGAAGCTCCAAAGTCCTTTAGTTTCGACTACTCCTACTGGTCTCACACCTCGGTGAGTATACTTATGGTGTAGTATAAAATAGAACAATGCAGGTTGTGAACAGTTTTGAAAGAGCTTGAAGGTCCAGATGGAGTACAGAGATGACCAACACCTAGGAAAATGGAGAGAGCAAGGCCCTTTGCAGTATCCTGCTTAGGAGAGGACCCCAAATCTTGTTGGCTTCTAGGGATTGTTCCTGAACTACAGTTTGCATTTGCTTCTCTTCATTACATGTTTTTAGTTTTTTGGGTTTTTTTTTTTCTGTTTTGTGCTGGAGTAGGAGAGGTTTTAAACTACTGACAGAGCCTGATGGCCAACAAAAGGGCCTGTGAAGGGGGTTGGACAACATTTGTCACTGAAAGCTAGGTTTACTGAGAAATAGCTATACTACCTGGAGTGAGTACAGGGAAGTATTTTTATATGTGGACTTGACCTCTGAGCTTTTAGTACCATTTTCCATTTAAGAAAATTTTCTTGCACATTTCTGTGAATGGAAGAGTGATACTTTTAAGGTTATGGAAAGTGACATGTAATCAAGTGTTCATGTAGCTGTTTTTATGTATGGCTGAGCTGGATGACTGTGTGTGTGTGTTTAATAAGAGAAAAATAAGCTATGTGTAGGAGGGACTTAAAAATTTTATAATATATTTTAATAATTGACTGTTGAGATTCCAAACACTTGAATTTATTATAGCAGTAATCAAATAAGTGTAGGAAAGTATACGAATAAAATGTCATTTATTTCTTCTTTTAATTGTACAGCCTGAAGATCCCTGTTTTGCATCTCAAAACCGTGTGTACAATGACATTGGAAAGGAAATGCTCTTACATGCCTTTGAGGGATATAATGTCTGTATTTTTGCCTATGGGCAGACTGGTGCTGGGAAATCTTATACAATGATGGGTAAACAAGAAGAAAGCCAGGCTGGCATCATTCCACAGGTAAGAAAACAAAAAACAACAAAAGACCTCTGTTTAATATTACTCTTAGTCTTTGATTGCTGTAACAGTTATTTTTATTTAGCAAAGATTTATTCAGGGACTATCATATGCAAGGCACAAAAACAAATCACTTGTTCCTTTCCCTCAAAGGAGCTAACAGTATGACGTGTATACATGTCTGTCTTTAAAGGTGGGGAAGTTGGCATTCTGTAAAGGTTTTGCTGTATACCCTTGTCTGGGTGTTTTATCTTTTGAACAGTGTTACCAGCTTCTTAAAAAAAAATGGTAGTATATAGCAGGCTTTGTTCTGAATCCTGGGGACGCCTGATCGGTGTTGTTGGTCAAATTTTTTTTCCCCATGTCCCATATATAGTTCATCTTTTAAGCGTGTGATTATTTTTTAGTTTTTTGGTTGCCTTATCAGAGATATTTTCCTTTTATCTTAATAATTTAATACTATCACGTTAAGCTTGAATAGTCTGAGAATTCTTTTTTTTTTTTTTTTTTTAAGATTTTATTTATTTGACAGAGATAGTGGGAGAGGGAACACAAGCAGTGGGGAGTGGGAGAGGGAGAAGCAGGCTTCCCACTGAGCAGGGAGCCCGATGCGGGGCTCAATCCCTGGACCCTGGGATCATGGCCTGAGCCGAAGGCAGACGCTTAATGACTGAGCCACCCAGGCGCCCCAGTCTGAGAATTCTTAAGAGCAGTGTGTTTTAACCTTGTGTTGTTTCGAATGGAGAAGGGTTGTGACATAGGTATTTAGAAGGAACTTCCCTCATTAATAACAGAAATGTGGTTTGCTTTTATTGATGATATTTGGAATTAATTTTAAAGTGTTTTTTGTTGTTTGTTTTCTTACTATAGGCCTAGTGTGACCTCTCTGTATTCTGAGATACATAAGAGAGCAATAGCTGGGGCGCCTGGGTGGCTCAGTCATTAAGCGTCTGCCTTTGGCTCAGGTCATGATCCCAGGATCCTGGGATCGAGCCCCACATAGGGCTCTCTGCTCGGCGGGAAGCCTGCTTCTCCCTCTCCCACTGCCCCCTGCTTGTGTTCCCTCTCTCGCTGTCTCTCTCTCTCTGTCAAATAAATAAATAAAATCTTTAAAGAAAAAAAAAAGAGCAATAGCTACTTTTTCTTTTTTTTTTTTTTTTTTAAAGATTTTATTTATTTATTTGAGAGAGAGAATGAGAGACAGAGAGCACGAGAGGGGAGAGGGTCAGAGGGAGAAGCAGACTCCCTGCCGAGCAGGGAGCCCGATGTGGGACTCGATCCCGAGACTCCAGGATCATGACCTGAGCCGAAGGCAGTCGCTTAACCAACTGAGCCACCCAGGCGCCCAATAGCTACTTTTTCTATTGGATTATTGGACTGTAATTTTAAATTCAGCTGTATAATTGAAATGCTTAACTATCAGTAAAAATTAAGAATTTTTCAGAAAAAATCGAATATATTGGCATATTTTCTTCTGTAAAAAATATATGTCAATATTAAGACATATACTTGGGAATTGTCCTTCTATATATATAAGAATAGCAATAATTATAATAATAATTAGAGAAAATACTGTGTGGCATTCACCATGTGCAAGCACTGGTCTAAGTGTTTTACAGATATTTGCTCAGCTAATCCTCCTAGTTTGATCCTACGAAGTAGATGCAGTTGTTACCTTTATTTTATTGTATTTTATTATTTTATTTATTTCCCTCATTTTAAAGATGAGGAAACTGAGGCACAGAGAGGTCATGTCACTTGCCCAAGGGAGTGGCAGAGCCAGAATCCAAATTCAGGCAAGGTGGTTCTGGAGGCTTTGCTTTTACAACTATATAATACTTCTTTAGGAATGAAACAATTTTTTGTAGATTATAGCAAGTTATACTAAACAGTCCTTTTATTCCATCATCACACTTAGTTTCTCCTTCCTTCTCCTTTAATTTGTTTTTGTGTAATTACATATATATCTCTTTTCTGGTAGAATTTTGGAACATTTTATTTTAATGCAAAAGCATTAATTTTTGAAAATGGGATTATCATTTAGAAACTGCCATTTATAATAAATTTTAAATTCTATTTAGACTTATAGAGAATCACATACAGTTCATTTTCCAAATCTGTATTGATTGCCTAAACATTAAATGTATACCAAATGAAAATTCAACAGAATTTTATTAAGTATTCCTATTAAAATATCACATATTTTGGATAAATTCAAAGGATGGGGAGAGTGAAATTTTGTGATTTTTCCTGATCTAGAAAAATTAATGTTTTCTATTGGAAATGTCACTATGAGATAGAGTAGCCTCTTATAAAGGGCTTGGAATCTTTTTTTTTTTTTTTTTTAAAGATTTTATTTATTTATTTGACAGAGAGATACACAGTGAGAGCAGGAACACAAGCAGGGGGAGTGGGAGAGGCAGAAGCAGGCTTCCCGCTGAGCAGGGAGCCCGATGTGGGGCTCGATCCCAGGACCCTGGGATCATGACCCGAGCTGAAGGCAGACGCTTAACGACTGAGCCACCCAGGCGCCCCAAAGGGCTTGGAATCTTAAGACAGAGGAAAAGGGGAAATTTTATAGTCAAAATTCTTCTTCTTTTTTTTTAAGATTTTATTTTATTTTTTATCTTTTTTAAGATTTTATTTATTTTTGACAGAGAGAGAGAGACAGCAAGAGAGGGAACACAAGCAGGGGGAGTGGGAGAGGGAGAAGCAGGCTTCCCGCTGAGCAGGGAGCCCGATGCGGGGCTCGATCCCAGGACCCTGGGATCATGAACTGAGCCGAAGGCAGACGCTTAACGACTGAGCCACCCAGGCGCCCCTAAAGATTTTATTTTTATTTTTAATTTTTAAAAAGATTTATTTATTTATTTGAGAGAGAGAGAGTGAGCAACCATGAGAGGGGGGAGGGTCAGAGGGAGAAGAAGACTCCCTACTGAGCAGGGAGCCAGATGTGGGACTCGATCTGGGACTCTAGGATCATGACCTGAGCTGAAGGCAGCCACTCAACCAACTGAGCCACCCAGGCGCCCAAGATTTTATTTTTAAGTACTCTCTACATCCAGTGTGGGGCTTGAACTCACAACCCTGAGATCAAGAGTTGTATGTTCCATTGACTGAGCCAGCCAGGCACCTCATACTATCAAAATTATTCTTAAATACCTTTATTTACTCCCTTGAAAGAGTATGCATTCTCTCTTTATACATATGTATGCATGATTTGTAATGTATATAATAACTGGCAGTATAAAATAAAATTTATATAGCATGATAAAATGTGTGCAAAATGGTTTTTTTTGTTTTGTTTTATTTTTGTCAGAGAGTGCACATGCACACAAGCAGGGGGAGTGGCAGGCAGAGGGAGAAGCAGGCTCCCCACTAAGCAAGGTCCCAATGCGGGACTCAGTCCCAGGACCCTGGGATCATGACCCTAGCTGAAGGCAGACACTTAACCAACTGAGCCACCCAGGCATCCCCAAAATGAAGTTTAATATTGGTTTGACTGCTACATAATAATACTAATAGTAGAGTCACAGTTACTCTAGGATAATGTGAAGAATTGAGTTCACATAAATTTAATGTGCCAGGGACCTAACAGAGGAAGAGACAGAACTCCTCCTCTTCCCTAAATGGCTTGCTTTCTAAGGAAACATTTCTGGGGTGCTGTCATCAAGGGAGAATAAAGATGAGATGAGGAGAATGCATTCACAACTGTCCCCTTATTTCATTCAAAGCCATTCTCCTTTGATGTTGTTGTCATTAATATTTTGAGAAAGAGGAAAGGGATCTCACTAATTTGTTTAGCATTCATGGGTATCTTTGTAATTCTCTCATTTATGCTGTTCGTGCCTCTCTCCTTCTGCTTCTGTAGTTATGTGAAGAACTATTCGAGAAAATCAATGACAACTGTAATGAAGAAATGTCTTACTCTGTAGAGGTGAGTACAACCGTGGGTTAAAGCCATAGGCCTCTGGACTCCATTCCCTCCAGTGTTACTTTTCAGTGGTCCCAAATGATGACTATAGATCACTTAACTACTCCCCCAATTTTGTATTCTTAGACTATTTTTAAGTTTTGTTCATCATCAATAATGTTGCAGTTAAATAAGTCAGAAGCTTGTTCATAAGCTTTATTTGTAGTTACTTCCTTTATGTATCAGGTTGTCAAAACAATACATGTGAATTGCCAAATGGCTTTTTAGAAAGAAACACTGTACCAATTTTCAGTCCCATCAAGGGGGTGTAAGCACCCATTGTGTCCTTGCCAACTTTTAATATTTTTGTTTTTTCTCTGCCAACTTGATAAGGGCACTCTTTTTCACTTATTTAAATTAAAGTTTTTTTGATAATTAGTGTAATTGAACATCTTGTAAATTATGCATATGCCTGTTTATATTTTGGGATTGCAGTGTTTATCTTAATCATTTGTGTGAACTCTTTCCCCCTTTCATATTTATTAATAGTGATTTTTGACATGGTTTTTAAAATCTATATAATCAGATCTCTTCTCCTTTTCCTCCTTTATAATTGCTTATAATCTTAGACAGTTATTCTTTTTTTTTTTTTTTTTAAGATTTTATTTATTTATTTAACACAGAGAGAGAGAGAGACAGCGAGAGAGGGAACACAAGCAGGGGGAGTGGGAGAGGGAGAAGCAGGCTTCCCGCCGAGCAGGGAGCCCGATGTGGGACTCGATCCCAGGACCCTGGGATCATGACCTGAGCCGAAGGCAGACGCTTAACGACTGAGCCACCCAGGTGCCCCTTAGACTGTTATTCTTCATCCAGTGTATACTCCAGCTCTTTGAAGAGGGGTTTTATAGAATTATATTATATATATTAATATAGTTGATAAACATTTCTATTCATTGATATGTGCTTTTTGAGGCTGTTGTTTCACTTATCTCCAGTTTTGGTACTCAGTTCTATAGAAACTGAAATTACTAAAGCGTTCTGTTAACATGAGCCTGTTCTGAGACATGAAGCTGTTTTTAAGCAAACTTGTTTTTTATGTATGTGTTGTGATTTTCTGTAGGACTTACACAATTCCTAGTTGACCCACCTAGCTGGTTTGGGTTTTTTCTTTACCTACAAAGTGTTGCATAAATTTATTAATTTTAGAGAATTCTGCCTTGTGACTATGATACACCAAAAGGGGAATGTGCAGCTCTAAAAATATTTTTTGTTAAAATTAATTCTCCAAATAACTTGTCTCATCCTATAACTATTCTTTTTGAAGACTAGGTGTATAGCAAATGAAAATTCAGTAGATTTTTTTTTTTAAGATTTTATTTATTTATTTGAGAGAGAGAGAGAGAAACAGCATGAGAGGGGAGAGGGTCAGAGGGAGAAGCAGGCTCCCCACTGAGCCGGGAGCCCAATGTCAGACTCGATCCCAGGACTCTGGGATCATGACCTGAGCCAAAGGCAGTCGCTTAACCAACTGAGCCACCCAGGCGCCCAAATTCAGTAGATTTTTATTCTTATTAAAATATCACATATTTTAAATAAATTCAAAGGATAGAGAGTGACAGAATGTGACAATTTTTTGAGCTTATAGATAATAAAAGAAGATGCCATTTCCTTTCATATCGGAGTTCATAGGCTTGCTTGGAGTGCAGTGTAGATCCCTAGTTGATACTCTGGTTCCTTACATTTGTGGGACCTCTACCTCCTCTTCTGCTTCCCTCTGTTTGCTCCGGCCACACTGGCTTTTTGCTGTTTCTGGAACAATAGGAACTTTCCTACCTCAGGGCCTTTACATTTACTTTTTTTTCTGCCTGAAATTTTCTTCCTTTGGATATCTTTTTTTTTTTTTTTTTAAAGATTTTATTTATTTATTTGAGAGCGAGAGAATGAGAGATAGAGAACACATGAGAGGGGATAGGGTCAGAGGACGAAGCAGACTCCCTGCCGAGGAGGGAGCCCGATGCGGGACTCGATCCAGGGACTCCAGGATCATGACCTGAGCTGAAGGCAGTCGCTTAACCAACTGAGCCACCCAGGCGCCCTGGATATCTTTTTTATCGAAGTGTTTCACCTCCTTCAAGTCATTCACTCAGTCTTACCCTCTCAACGAAGTGTACTTTGACCAACTTAATTAACACTGCAACTTGCCCTCCACCCCGGCACTGCTGGTCTCTCTTGTCCTGTTCTTTTTCCCTCCATAGTAATCATCATGTTCTAACCTACTTTATAATTCTCTCTGTTTATTTATGTATGTGTTGTTCATTTTTATTTAGAATCATAAGCTCGCTGGGGCAGGGATTTTTGTCTGTTTTATTTACTGATGTATGCCCTGTGCCTAGAAAGTGCCTGGAAGATAATGCAATTTGCCAAGTGGGGTCTGTAATGGTTGCCTCAGAAGTAAAAGAACTAGTGCTGGCTTGAGGTGGGTTTGCATGGTAGAAAATAAGTAGCAGAGCACAGCAGCCTTTACCTCGGTTACTTGGGTTCCCAAGCTTCCCCACACCTTGGTGAAAAGAGGTAAGTTTTCCAAGAAGATATAGTATCTTTCTGGGATTCTGGAGTTTATGTCCAAGTTTAAGTACTACACAAGAATGAATAAAGCACCATTTCACTTTGTAGGAAGACCTACTTTAAGAAGGAAAACTCGTCGTCCTGTTGTTTTAATCTCATAGGGGATCAGTTACTTCAAGGGTTCTCAATATTTAAAAAACTGATTTTAAAATACAGTATAAATATACAGTCAGATCTGAGACTGAGTGAAAGAAAAAAGCAATAGAAATGGAGATTCTGTTGTTTCAGACACTCAGAAATGTGTCTATAGAAATTTAAAGTTGACAAGTGCTGAAATTTTATTGTGTGCTCGACTAGCTCAGGATACACAAGGGAAGACCATAATGAGGCTTCCTGTGGTAAATTTCCCCTAGTCCAGAGCCTTATTTGCTTAGAAGTCTGATCTTACAGATAGATAAATCAGGATCAGAAGCATCCTTCAAAGCCAGACTCTCTTTTTTTTTAAAGATTTTATTTATTTATTTGAGAGAGAGAGAATGAGAGACAGAGAGCATGAGAGGGAGGAGGGTCAGAGGGAGAAGCAGACTCCCTGCCGAGCAGGGAGCCCGATGCGGGACTCGATCCAGGGACTCCAGGATCATGACCTGAGCCGAAGGCAGTCGCTTAACCAACTGAGCCACCCAGGCACCCTCAAAGCCAGACTCTTTAGTGAAGCTCATTTGACTTATGTTATGAAACCGCTGGTTTTGTTACTTTCCCTTGAGGAAAACTCTTCCCTAGACCAGAACACTCAGTATTAGCAAGCCTGGTATGTTATCTTTGTATCTTCCTGTGGACAGACTTCTGTGGAACCCTGTCGGTTTTTTAGTGAGCATGGAATTAGAGAGGGAGGAGCTGACTAGACAATTGAGATGCTTGCTTGGCTCAGGTAAAGAAAGGATAGTCTGAGAACTTCATCCCCGTGATAGGAACGGTCTGCTGGTGGGATGGGAGTTCCGGTAGTGTACTTGCTGAGGCTTCCTCTTCCTTCACAAGTTATGGATGGGTCCCACCATGCCGTCAGACTCCCTGCTGACCAGTCCTCACTCCTTGTGGTATATACATGGTTTGTGTGTGGTCAGTCTTACAGTGCTGGGGTTGCTGGTCTCTTTTGTCTTCCCTGCTCTGGAATATCGATACTGTTTCTTGATTTTAACACTAATAGAATTTTTATTTCCAAGCTTTTAGAGTAACCTCACTGTAATCCTTAACTATTGACAACAGCATACATTTTTAAAAGTGTATTAGTAACTGGTAAGTTGCTACTAAAAATGGTATTTTTTCTGACTTAGACAAATAGTGGCTACTGATTGCAGAGGTAGCCTTCTTACCTCCTTTTCTTTCCTGAGACCGTCAGAAGGCTGATTCTAAGCTAGTCAGTGATATCTGTGCAACTGTTAATAGAATAAAATGGACTAGACCTATGGCATTTCCCTTTATAAAGATTGCTGATCTCGGGCACCTGGGTGGCTCAGATGGTTAAGCATCTGCCTTCGGCTCAGGTCGTGATCCCAGGGTCCTGGGATCAAGTCCCTCATTGGGCTCCCTGCTCAACGGGGAGCCTGCCTCTCCCTCTCCTTCTCCTGCTCCCACTCCCCTGCTTGTGCTCTCTCACCCTCTCTGTCAAATAAATAAAATCTTAAAAAAAAAAAAAAAAAGATTGCTGATCTCTCATTGTAGAGCTTTTTTTAAAAGTAATCTCTGCGCCCAGTGTGGGTCTTGAACTCACGACCCCAAGATCAGGAGTTGTGTGCTCTACTGACTGAGCCAGCCAGACGCCCCTAATTGTAGAGCCTTTTTTTTTTTTTTAAAGATTTTATTTATTTATTTGACAGAGAGGGAGAGAACACAAGCAGGGGGAGCCGCAGAGGGAGAGGGAAAAGCAGGCTCCCTACTGAGCAAGGAGCCTGATGCTGGACTTGATCCCAGGACCCTGAGACCATGACTTGAGCCGAAGGCAGATGCTTCACCAACTGAGCCATCCAGGCACCCCAGTTGTAGAGCTTTTAATAAAAATTGTTAAACTTTTTTTAATGTATAGTATTTCTTTTTCCAAGTCCTCCAGTTCACTTTAATAATTTGCTCCTAGGTGAGCTACATGGAAATTTACTGTGAACGAGTACGAGACCTGCTGAATCCAAAAAACAAGGGTCATTTGCGTGTGCGTGAACACCCACTTCTTGGCCCATATGTGGAGGATCTGTCCAAGCTGGCAGTCACTTCCTACACAGACATTGCTGACCTCATGGATGCTGGGAACAAAGCCAGGTATGGTAGAAATAGACTAATGACTGAAGGCTTTGGCACATTTTCAGGTCCTTTATTCCCAGTTAAGGATTTGAGACCACCTTTATACTTATGAAAGTTGCTTTAATTGTAGATCCTCTGATCCTTTGGCTGTGCTGGGGTAAAAAGTAAGGGCTTCCGCATAGTCAGCATCTTCTCATCAAAACAATGCAGTGCTGAAACATGTCAGAACTTTGGTTAAGTTTTAATATCAGGTTTTGATTAAGTCATGGTAAAATGTTGGATAATCACATGCCTATGGAAGTAACTGATTGCAAAATAAAGAATACAAATTAAATGCGTCGGTGGTTTCTAAAGGGACAATTGAGGTATGAAAAATGATTCTGATGGGGGACCTTTCGAGTTGGGGATAACTTGATAGACTCACAAATAAGGTGTATTGAGAACAATTTATATAAGTGACAATCTCATGATCTATGAATAAAGTTGTTGCTTGTGATTGTTATAGTTAACATGGAGCCTGCTGTCCATTTTAACTTTCATCTAACAATTCCATTGTCACATGTCACCTTTATGTTTATTTAGGACGGTGGCAGCTACCAACATGAATGAAACAAGTAGCCGTTCCCATGCTGTGTTTACCATTGTTTTCACCCAGAAGAAACATGATACTGAGACCAACCTTTCCACTGAGAAGGTAGGACAACTTCAGTGTCCGGGCTTGAGTTGTATAGAATGGGGATTTTCAGAAGTCCCTCTTGCTACCCTCTGCATCTTATGGAGGGGAGAAAGTTGCCCTTTAACTTAACGGTGAATATTTTGTATCTTTTGCTTGTCATTTTTATTCCCACTCTAAACCAATTCTGAGCATGGGTTTTTGAGTGAAATTGCAAGATAGAAAATAGGCTTAAGAAAAAACAAAGACATTGGGTCTCAAAAATTACTCTGTGCAAGAGAGTTAAAGTTAAGCAGTTGTGTGGGGAGAAAATCTTCCTTTTTTTTCTTCTTGACTAGAACCTCTTAATTAACTTGCTTGGTATATAGGTTTTTTTGTTTGTTTTGAGCTCTGATAATGTTATTGTGGGATTAAATATTTAAGCAAACAATTAAGCAGACAAGGTGTGTTTTTCCTTGGAAAGTAAAGGACTGCACAGCAGTCCTGATGCTCTTCGAATACCTTGCTTGTTAATGTCTCCTTTTCTACAGTAGGTAAATATAGTAGACTTTGGAGTTAAACTGCTTGATTTAGATCCTGCCTCTACCACTTTGCAGCACTGTTACCTTGGGCAAGTTACTTAACCTCTTTGTGCCTCATTTCCCCAACGTCATAGGATTGTTAAGATGATTAAATATTGATACAGGTTAGTGCATATAATAGTGCCTGGCTCAGAGTAGCCATTCAATAAATGTGAATTTTAGCGTTGTTATTGTTAGTAATAAATTTATGTTGAATTCTTCTCTGCCTACATACCTAAGTAGCATGCAGCTGGATTTTTAAACCAGAAGTTAGATTTATTATACTGGCAGTGATAAAAGATCCTTTGCCTTATAAACTGAGTTCTTTGTGATACTGACAACACTAAAAACTAGGATCACCTTTTACTTAGTGACTTGTTTTTAGCTGAAAATTATTTTACTTATTTTAAAATTTTTTATTTAAATTCAATTTAGTTAACATATACCATATTTATTAGTTTCAGAGGTAGTGTTCAGTGATTCATCAGTTGCGTGTAACACCCAGTGCTCACTACATCAAGTGCCCTCCTTAATGCCCATCACCCAGTTACCCCATCCCCCCCCCCCCAGCAACCCTCAGTTTGTTTCCTAGAGTTAAGAATCTCTTATGGGGGGCGCCTGGGTGGCTCAGACGTTGAGCGTCTGCCTTCGGCTCGGGTCATGATCCCGGGGTCCTGGGATTGAGCCCTGCATCGGGCTCCCTGCTCCGCGGAGAGCCTGCTTCTCCCTCTCCCACTCCCCCTGCTTGTGTTCCCTCTCTCACTGTGCCTCTCTCTGTCAAATAAATAAAGAAAATCTTCAAAAAAAAAAAAAAAGTCTCTTATGGTTTGTCTCCCTAGCTGAAAATTATTTTAAAAAAACATACCCTTCATATAGGTGATCAGATAACTTGACACTGCTTAGCTAGTTAAAATATTAATGCTATTTAGTACATCTTGTGTGAAACCATATTATTCTTCTATGATGTCGCATCTACAAAAATAATGATGTTAATCCTATAACCATAGCTTCTTTGATAATCCATTTTGGATACTTTTGTCTCACTTTCCTGAAGCTTTAATTTTTTTAACAACTTTATTGATTTGTTGAAGTACAATAGACCACACATATTTAAAGTATAAAATTGGATTCCTGTGTATGCACCTTTAAAACCAATATCATAGTCCAAGTCATTACCACATCCATTCCCCTGAAAAGTTGCCTCATGCTGCTTTATAATCTAACTGTATCACTCCTTCCACCCTGGTACTTAGGCAATTCTGATCTGCTTTTTGTCACTGCAGATTAGTTTACACTTTCCAGAATTTTATATGAATGGAATTATAGAGTATGTACTATTTTCTTGCCTTGCTTCTTTCACTTAGCATAATTTTGAAATTTACCTATGTTGTTTTGTCTATCAGTAGTTCACTTGTTTTTTTTTGTTGTTGTTTTTTTTTTTATTTATTTGCGAGAGAGAGAATGAGAGACAGCATGAGAGGGAGGAGGGTCAGAGGGAGAAGCAGACTCCCTGCTGAGCAGGGAGCCCGATGCGGGACTCGATCCTGGGACTCCGGGATCATGACCTGAGCCGAAGGCAGTCGCTTAACCAACTGAGCCACCCAGGCGCCCAGTTCACTTGTTTTCATTGCTGATTAGTAGTCCACTATATAGATATATCACAGTTAGTGCATTAACTCGCCTGTTGGTGGTGGGCATTTAAATTGTTCCCAGTTTTTGATCATGAAAATGAAAATGCCGTGAATGGGGCGCCTGGGTGGCTCAGTTGGTTAAGCGACTGCCTTCGGCTCAGGTCATGATCCTGGAGTCCCAGGATCGAGTCCCGCATCGGGCTCCCTGCTGAGCAGGGAGCCCGCTTCTCCCTCTCACCCTCCTCCCTCTCATGCTCTCTATCATTCTCTCTCTCTCTCAATAAATAAATAAAAATCTTTAAAAAAAAAAAAAAGAAAATGCCGTGAACATTTGTGTACAAGTCTTTGTGTGGATATTTGCTTTTGTTTCTCTTGGTAAATAGCTGGGAGTACAATGGTCGAGTCTTACGGTAGGTATATGTTTAGCTCTGTAGGTCTACAACTCTGCTATACTTTCTTCCAGAGTGACTGTATCATAATACATTCCCACCAGCAGTGTGTGAGAGTTCCAGTTGCTGGAGGCTTCATATTTAATATGCCATTTAATGGGTTATTGAGTTTTATACTTTTATGACACACCGTTATAAAATATGTCATGTGTATCTTAAAATTACTTATTTTGAACCAAGAAAATTGCTGTGAACTTTTGTGCATGCTGTGTCTTCTTGTGCCATATGTAAGAGCCCTAGCTAATATTTGTAGTCTTCTTCATGCCCGATTTTTAATTTCCCGCCTCTTAATGTTTTCTAGTTCTACCTTGCTTATTTTTGAATTACCCCAATGTTCTTGTTCTTGACCAGGTCAGTAAAATCAGCTTGGTGGATCTAGCAGGAAGTGAACGAGCTGATTCAACTGGTGCCAAAGGGACTCGATTAAAGGTATTTATTTTATCAAACAGTTGACATAGTCAGTAAATGTTCTGTAACATAGGTCAGCAAACTATGGCCAGTCGGTCAAATCTGACCTGTTGTTGTAAATAAAATTTTATTGGGACACAGCCACCTTTGTTCGTGTGTTGTCTACAACAGTAAGTCTGAGAGCTTATGACAGAGACCACATGGCCTGCAAAACCTTTACAGAAACATTTTGCTCATGCCTGATCTGTAACTTCAATGAAAGATAAGTAACATAATGTGATAGTTAAGGAGGACTTGATGGTCAAGGTGAAAGCTGAAAGGTGTTTTGAGGAACAGGCTGGATGGAAGCGACACTAATGGTACAAGATCCAAATGTGAGAACACACACAGCCCTCACCAGAGGGATGCTTACTTAACAAGAGCAGAAATTGCATGTTGGTGAGTTGGGGGGAGAAGGCTGCCTCCATAAACATTTGGGGCAAGCCATCTTGCCGATACTCAGGACTGTGAGTTAGGTGTGTGGTCCTGGCATGGCATTAAGTGAACAGGGGAGAGACTGAGGACTAAAAGAGGTTTTTAGAACTTGTGGTCATAAGTAAACAAAGAGTGCTAATACAAGGCTTAATTGTATCCTATGCATTATAGATGATATGGCAGTGGAAGAAATTCTTCATCATAATTCTTTCATGTTTGGTATTGATTTCAGGAAGGAGCAAATATTAATAAGTCTCTCACAACTCTGGGCAAAGTCATTTCAGCCTTGGCAGAGGTGGTAAGTATTATATACTTGGTTACATGGGAAAACTTGCCTGTTCAAATGTACTTGATGATATTTTGTGTTTATGAAGACTGACGTTTTTTGGTCCTTTTGTGTAATCTTTTCTCCTTTAAGAGCTTTTCAGATAAGATACTAGGTATAACACACTTTGACTTTCTACTGAACATAAAAGAGATTAAGGAGAAAGTAAACATAATCTATAAAGGCTAGACTGAAAACTAGCTCTTTACGAAGACTTAGGGTTTGATTCCTTTTTTAGCCTTACTTCAGGTTTCTCATCAAAACCAAGGGTTTTTGTTACATGTTCTTTTCCTATACAATCTTTTTTAAGTAGGATACAGTACCTTTTGGAGTTTTTTAAGCATTTGCCTTGCTGAATGCTGTTGATTTGGGGGCCAATAATATACTTTTTAAAATTGTGTTATTCTTTCCTATTCTTTAACAGTGGGACACTAAATCTGAAACACTTTTGTATCAGGGGCTTTATTTTTTAGGTTAAAGGCTAAGGAAGTACTAGTCCTTTTGCATTCTAGTTTAGCATGTTATTTGAATCCCTAAAAAGAATCAAATGCTTTCTTGCTTGTTTCTGAAAAGTCATACTCAGTTTATTACTTTAAAGTACTTTCTGTTTGAAGGCTTATCCTGTGTTCTCATTCTTTCTTTTAAATGCTTCAATTATAGGATAACTGCACCAGCAAGGTACGGTGGGGTTTGTTAGGCATTGAACTAGCTGTAGAATCAATTGTGATGATTGTAAATCCTCAGCAGGTTGTATGGAGGCATAAGTAGGAATGGAACCTTGAAAAATAACTTCTTGTTACTTGCTTTCTGGCTCTGGAATTTAGAATTGCTGTTCTGACCATGAATCATGAGACTGCACACCAAACCTAATTTAGGGAACATGATGTGTTTTGGAGAAGGAATTCAGAATAAAGGAACAAGAGAGAAACTGAGGAAGCTTCTATATTGTGTTATCTTAATGATGTTTCTCCTAGTGATCTGTAGGACTGTTACTTGAAGAAGTCACCTATAAACCTCTTGAAAGGGCAATAAAGATATTTCTTATGGATACTATTCTAAAATATAGCTGCCTTCTTGAAATTATTAGGATATTTTTCTTAAACCTCTTTGTATAATCTTGTTTCCTATCATGAGAAGTCATGGATTATTTAAATTGTTAAAAAAAATTTTTCTACTCTTTGGTTATACATAAAGTGAAGGCTGTAGAATCAAGTTAAAGTCTGTATCTAGAACACATGCTCTGGGCATCCTTTTAATCCAAATACGATAGACTTTTCCTTATATTTCCTTACAAGACTCTAAAATTTCTTAGTACTATTTTGCATTTATAATAGAGCACTCAACAGTTCTGAATCACATGAGTAACATTGGAGATAAAGGCAATATCTGCAATGAAATATTTTATTTTATTTTTTAAAAGATTTTATTTATTTGAGAGAGAGAGAGACAGCATGAGCAGAGGCAGAGGGTAAGCAGACTCCCTGTTGAGCAGGGAGCCCGACATGGGGCTTGATCCCAGGACCCGGAGATCATGACCTGAGCCGAAGGCAGACGCTTAACCGACTGAACCACCCAGCTGCCCCTGCAAGATGAAATATTTTATACTCATATTTTAAAATATATGGGTTTGTTCTCTACTTGTACAAAAATTACTTAATAAGAAGTAATACCGGGGCGCCTGGGTGGCTCAGTCATTAAGCGTATGCCTTCAGCTCAGGTCATGATCCCAGGGTCCTGGGATCGAGCCCTGCATCGGGTTCCCTGCTCCGAGGGAAGCCTCCTTCTCCCTCTCACACTCCCTCTGCTTGTGTTCTCTCTCTTGCTGTGTCCCTCTCTGTCAAATAAATAAATAAAATCTTAAAAAAAAAAAAAATAAAGAGTAATACTTTTTTTCTGTTTCTTTTGGCTTATTGGAAAAAGCTGCCTTAGATTTAAAGCTATCTGTTATTTGATATTATGCAGTAGTTTGGATATTCTTCAGATATCTAATCTGAGTCCCAGAACCATGAAAGCTGTTAAAATTTAGTGGTTTTTCTAACTTGTCCTGTCCATTTGCTCATTTTTTTAACATTCTTTATCAACCAAAGGAAAAGTTTACATTTATCTGCATATTTCCCATATTGCTCTGTGCCACAGTAATTTGCAAATGACTTTTTTAGAATTAGTTTTGGAAAATCCAGTTTAGAACTTTGCATCTATGCCATAACTATAACAGATCAAAGACAAATTTTAGTTTTTATGTAATAAGCATAATTTTTGGTGAATTAAAATGTACTGTTATTCCCACTGGGGAGAGAAACAGGATTATTATTGTCCATACTTGATAGCACTTCTTTTTAGAGAGGCTAGTGATGTAAGTAAGTAAACCTGTTTAGGTAATTACTGAGGCCCTTATTTGTGAGAATAGATGAGATTAATTTGTGTAAGAGAGCAAATAGAAAAGAAGTGGCTAAAATTCTGAGATATTTCAGATGGAAAATATGGAAGTTCTATTCATGCTTCTTTATTTATCTACTCCTTCTTATTTTAGTCTAATCGACCAAAATGAAAATAGAACATCTTTTGGCAAAGAGAAACTGCTTATTTTTATAGTACTGTTTGCAATCCTTGTAAGTGACGTACTTTAGATCTTGTAGCATTTTCAGTACTAACTGTAGGCAAAGTGGAGTGTTGAGGGGCTAGAGAAGGAAGAATTGAGGTCTCAGGACTCAAGAATTTTGCAGTGGACTGATAGTCCCGCTAAGCTGTGATTGACTGAGAGGGTTAATTCTCCCCACAGGTCTTTGTCATTTGGAAATAGATCTTGCTATGGGAAATGACTTTCTCATTGGTGGAAAGTGTGTCTGTGGGTGGGATAGGATGAATTGGAGGGAATGTTTTTGATAAGAGATGGAATTAAATTGCTACTTGCCTACTTCCTTTCCTCCTTGACAGACCAGAGGTCAGCTATTTAGTACTCTTTTTCTGAATACCCATGTTTTTGCAAGAACTAGATTGTCCTTAGTTTAACCTCAGATTATACCAGGACTGGGAAGAGATGTTTATCAGTGAACCCTGGCTTCCCCTTAGTGGCTTCTTAAATTATCACGACCTAGTCATCAGCCAGGACATAACTGCAGTAGCTGTTATCTGCAAAGGGTTTGCATTAATTTTTACTTTCAAAGGATATGATAATGAGGAGGGTCACAGCTGTATAGTCAATGCTTGATACATATATACAGACCATTCATCTTTTTTTTTTTAAAGATTTTATTTATTTATTTGACAGAGAAAGACACAGCGAGAGAGGGAACACAAACGGGGAGTGGGAGAGGGAGAAGCAGACTCCCTGCCGAGCAGGGAGCCCGATGTGGGACTCGATCCTGGGACTCCAGGATCATGACCTGAGCCGAAGGCAGTCGCTTAACCAACTGAGCCACCCAGGCGCCCCAGACCATTCATCTTGCAGTCTTTACAAATCTCCAGATTAGCAAATCACATCACTTAGACCTTTTCACTTTGAGTCCTAATTCTGTTGGTTGAATTTATTTGGAGTGTGATTTCTTTCTAAAGAAACCAAATGTGTATTACTTTTATAAGAGTTGTTAGAGATGCAACAGTCCACTTAATGATTTGGTGATTGGCCAAGTAAATTCGTTAACTAAATGACTTGGCTCCTGCACATCTAACCTGGAATGCCCAGGATTTATATTTGCCCCTCTGCAAAAGTAAAAAATCATTGTTTGAGACTTAAAGAAAAAAAAGAACTCCTTCTCTGTTGGAAATATGTATCTGAAATATTTATTTATAGGTGAAATGTTGGATTTGCTTTAAAACGCTACCAGCTGTAAAAGATATGATATAGACAGGATATTAAATAATAGTATTATATTGATGTTAAATTTCCTGAACTCTGGGGCGCCTGGGTGGCTCAGTCGTTAAGCACCTGCCTTCGGCTCAGGTCATGATTCCAGGGTCCTGGGATCGAGCCCCGCATCGGGCTCCCTGCTCGGCGGGAAGCCTGCTTCTCCCTCTCCCACTCCCCCTGCTTGTGTTCCCTCTCTAGCTGTCTCTCTCTCTGTCAAATAAATAAATAAAATCTTTAAAAAAAAAAAAAAAAAAAGGTTTCCTGAACTCAGTCATTGAACTGTGACTGTGTAAGAGAATGTCCTTATCTGCTGAAGTATTTAGGGATAAAAGGGCATGGTGTCTGCAATTTATTCCAAAATTGTTCAGGAAGAAAAAGTATAAAGTGTTTGAGGGATAATAGAAACATGATTGGCAAAATATTGATAATGATTGGAGTTGCATGATGGATATATGGTCGGTCATTATGCTACTCTCTAAACTGTCATGTACACTGGAAATTTTTCAAAATAAAATATAAAAAGAAAAAATTACTTTATTGCATGAACTTTGGGTATGGTGAAGAATTGAAGCCATGAGTGTTAAATTTCAACAGTGATAGGGTTCTACTATAATTTACTCAGAAATTTTGGACTTGTTTGCCTTTCAAGTGAATTTTTCCTCCCTAACAATACTAAGACCATTTCTTTCTGTTTAACAGAGTAAGAAGAAGAAGAAGACTGATTTTATTCCTTACAGGGATTCTGTACTTACTTGGCTCCTTCGAGAAAATCTAGGTACGTTGATCACTTGTGTGTAGTTACCTTTTTAAAGCTGTTTATTGATTATCTTTTGTGGTTAATTGTCTTATATGTTTGTTTTGGAGAAAAATAATCTCCAGATATCCATGTTACTCTTGATTTAAGCTGGTTGGATTTGCTTACCCTTTTTTTTTTTTTTAAATTATGTTATGCTTACTTTTTAATCAGGGTTTTCTCCCCCATCTTGTTGACCTGGGAACGTGGACTGTGGTGTGGTGGTGTGGTTTTCTTCCTAACCACACCTGCTTCAAACTATTGCTCCTTCTTCAAACCTCTTTGGAAACTCCATGTTACGTTTTTGCTGATGGTTTTGGACCTTCAGGTCATTCTCTTTATTCTCTGTTCTGTTAGCCTCTTTCCCTCCTTCCTTTTAGAAGGGAAATGACACTGATAGAAGGAAGAGAGTGAGAATGGCCTGCTGGACTGTCCATGTCACTGTGACTTTGACTCATTAAGAGCACTTTGGTGGAGTGGCTGAGGTCTTAACTGGAGTGGGGAGAGGAGAACTGGTCACAGTAGATACAAACACCAAGATTAACAGTATGACAGTGCCCGGCATGGGAGCATTCAAGACATTTGTTGATTCTTGATTAAATCTTAGGATTTGAGATGGTGTTGTCTAATTTGACATAAATTTAATAAAATTCTTCTTTCTAAAATGAATATGATTTGCAATAACCATGATTCATCTTCTTAGGTGGCAATTCTCGGACTGCAATGGTTGCTGCTCTGAGCCCAGCAGATATCAACTATGATGAAACTTTGAGCACTCTGAGGTACTCCAGTTGCTCTTGATAGCTAAATAGAATACTGTGCCACCCTAAGTCATTTTGTTATGCCATTGGTTTTCTTATGCTATATGGGTAATTTTTTATGTAAGTAATGATCCATCCCTCTCATAACAGGGAAAACATGGTTTGGGGGAGATTTCTATTTATTTTTTTGGGCGGGGGAGATTTTTATTATAATAGAATTTACCTGTTTATGGTTTTCAATTTCAGTTTGTTACGATTTTCATTTCTGTAAAAAGAAGTTCCCTTGTGGTTTTCATCATTATAGAGATGCTCAGCTCTTAACAAGTAATACAATTATGAGTACACATAGTGTTAAAAAAAAAATTACAGGATGTTCACTAATAGAATATAGTCGGCCCTTGAACAACACAGTAGTTAGGGGTGCCAACCCTCTGCACACTCAAAAATCCGCATATAACTTGACTCCCCAAAAACTCAACTCCTAACAGCCTGCTGTTGACCAGAAGCCTTACTGATAACATAAACAGTTGATTAATGCGTATTTTGTATGTTGTAAGTTGTACAAATACATATGTATATGCATATAAGCCATATGTTTTCTTACAATAAAGTGAGTTATAGGAGAGAACATGTTATTAAGAAAATTAAGAAGAGAAAATACATTTACAGTACTGGACTGTGTTTATCGAAAAAAATCTGATTATAAGTGCAGTTCTAACCCACGTTGTTCAAGGGTCAGCTGTATTTCTATTTATGAATAGTTTTCATTACTTTAATCTGGAACTTTCTACTCTTCTCCCAGTGATGGAAAGAACCCTATATAGTCTCACAAATGCATTTTGAGTCTTCTTTTTGGTATTTATTTCTTTTATGATTTTGGGTAACTCACTAAAATTCATCTGAGCCTTTTTCCTCATCTTGATAAGATATTATAAAACTTTCTATGCGTATGTTATTAGTAAGGCTCATAAAATGTGTAAATACTCAAGCTGTTTGATTTAGAGTTAGAAATAATGGCATGTTACTTATGAGAAGTAGAGTATCTGAGGAATGGCAAGAATGAATGTTCTTTTTGGATATAGATACGCAGATCGTGCAAAACAAATTAAGTGCAATGCTGTTATCAATGAGGACCCCAATGCCAAACTGGTTCGTGAATTAAAGGAGGAGGTGACACGGCTGAAGGATCTTCTTCGTGCTCAGGGGCTGGGAGATATTATTGATAGTAAGTGAATTAAGGATCAACATAAACTCTAATCTTTTCCTCTTTAGAGTTCTTATATTTAAACTTAGATTCAAAGAACATGATGAAGTTAGATGGTATAACAGAGTTTTTTTTGTTTTTGTTTTTTCTTTTAAAAAAATCCAACGAAAATGATCTCAGAATCTTTCTTTATATAGTATGTACCAGGCTATCCAGCTGAACTCATGAAATTAGTTTTTAAAATGTAAATATGTTACCGCTTGTATTTTTATTAGATTTTCATTTTAGATCAGCAGTGAAGTTTATTTGGAATGTTGAGTTTATTCTCACGGAGAAATTAATCATGTTGTAAAATTGGTACTTGAAATTTTTGTTTTTGTCCTGGGGCTTCTCTGGATTAATGTAGTAGTGGTAATATATGTGTAACAAATTCACCATTCCAGTCCCCTTTCAGATAAGATTTACCTTTGAGTGGTATCTTTCCCCTCCTGCAGAATGATTGAAGGACACTCCCCACCCAGCTCCCTATGAACACATGAAGGGAAAAATATCCATTTTCTGTCAAATTCAAGAACCAGACTTTCAGAGAATACTATTTTACAGTGTTGTCTTAAAATGAGTCTTTTTTTAACCTCCGTGATCTCCTTGCATAATGCCTAATCAGAAGTTAACTGGATGATTCAGGTAGAATAGTATATGGGTTTATTTGATAAAGTATATTTTTATTTTTTGAGTGAAAAATTAATATTTAAATTCTAATAAGATTTTCAAAGTCTCTTGTAGTTTAGTTCTTCTTACTGATTAACACCTGAGTTTAAATGAATACAGTGTGCAAAATGATAATCTGTTTTAAGTGTTAATTTTTTTCATCTTCCCAAATGCTGCTCTGTTCCCTCTCTGTGTCACTGCTGAACCTGAACTTTGACCCTTCTTGTATTTTCCCTCCTGCTTACCTTCAGTTGATCCATTGATCGATGATTACTCTGGAAGTGGAGGCAAATGTGTGTATTTCATGTATTGGTTATTTCCAGTACTCTGATTTGCTAATCTGCCTCTGCTGGATCAGCCTTAAAATGAGCTTTGCATGCCAGCAATCCTAACAGGGAAATCCCAGACAGAGCATACTGTAGATTCAGAAATGATCCTGTTTTTGCCCTTCTCCATGTAGCAAACGCTGCTGAATTTCAGTTTATGGGTTAAGTAGTTTAGAGGGTTAAGAGTCTCTTGCTGCTTCTGCTCTTCAGTTTTTCCACTTATGTGATTAAACTGAATCCAAAGTCCTAGAGGATGATGATAGCGGTGACAGCAGCTCACATTTCCTGCGTGTTTATAGTGACCTTGAATGTATTATCTCACTTAATCCTGTCACTGATTCTGGAAAAGATTGTTAGGCCCATTTTACCCATGAGGACACCCTTGCCTGGGTGGTTAATTTGCTCCAGAGATCCCATGGTTTCTGTGTAGTTCGATTGGATAGTGTAACTCAGAGCCCCAGCTTTTAATATCATTACTATACCTTTTTTGGCCTCTTGAGATCCTTCATGTGTCTGATTATTTAATAGAAAACTCATTTTAAATTAGCTATGTAATTCTGAGCCTTGGTGTATGTACAATTAAAAACAATCACTTCTGGTTGGCTAAACTATCCCTGACTGAGTAGCTCTGAGTGTTGGGTTAGCACCCACCTGTGCTTATGCTTAGTTTCCTCCGTATCTTGGGCCTCAGCTTACATAGTGGTTAGGAAAACTTTTTTTTTTTCCTCTCCTTTTCTGGAAGTACACATTAGATTTTAAAAACTTGGGTGTCTAAAATGTGTGTTCGAAATGAGACATTTTTATGAAGGATCACACCTCGTTCTCTCCATAGATATCATTAAGTTGGTGAGGACATGATTTCTTACCCTTTTAAGATAATTCATGAGGGGATTTTTATCTTAGAAGAAATGAAGAATCTTGACTTCTTGGTTAAGTTTTAGGTTTTAATTGATTTGCTTGTTCATTTAATGAGGCACGTAATAGGGCTTGAAGGGAGGAAATACATAGGTGAAAGCAAACGTAGCCCTGGCCACTGTGATGAGGCTAGGCCTTGAGGACACAATAACACTCCAATACAGAGTGACTCTTGGACTGGAACAGCTCTGTCTGAGATTTCCGAAGCTGACTGATGCTGATGTGAGAAAGACACCATCTTGTTCTTGCTTTTGTGCCCCAGCTGGTGCTGCTACCAGCTTGTTGCCTCACTCTTTTCTGAGCAGTTGTGACATCTCCCAAAAAGCTATGCATGACTAAGTTTTAATTTTGTCTCCATGCAGGAAAGCAGCCCTGACTACTTCTGAATTTCCATTTCAGTCTACTACTCTTAATTTCTTTTAGGGCTTGCATGTGTCCATTGGACCTTCTCAGCTCCACCCATCCTATTCTTTCCTACCTTGCTGCCATCGCCTGATGGCTGATTTTTTGCTCCAGTTCCCATCCCCCTTTTAAAACTTGCTTGTTTTCCTATGTTCTATATTTGCAGATGGTGGTTTTCAAACTGTCTTGAGCAACCACTGGTTTTAAGGGGTTTCAAGAACTGGCTTTGATGAAGTAGAAATGAGTAGACCCAGCAAGAGCAAATAATAATGTTTTCTGACTCTGCATTGACTCGTATCATTTAAGGAAAACTTAAGTTAGTTTTGGTATGAATTTTAAGCAATGTAGGTTTTCTCACATTTTTAAACATAAGCTAATTTTAAAATAGAAATCCATCAATACCTATGGTTTTCCTCTGGTGTCTGTTCGACAGGGATGACTAATGAAGGAAAGTACGAACAGCAAATTAATGAATTTTGTTGTTTGTGGCTCT
Source organism: Mirounga leonina (assembly GCF_011800145.1). NCBI lineage: Eukaryota > Metazoa > Chordata > Mammalia > Carnivora > Phocidae > Mirounga > Mirounga leonina. The sequence continues at coordinate 86,720,244 of NW_023270447.1, read as the reverse complement.
TTTTATCAAAACTAAATTTAAAAACAAAACTTACAGTTCTATTAAAGACCTTAGTAAGTGAAAGTATGTCCCTGAAACTTGAATTCCATACTAGGAACTCAGCTCACCAGTGACTCATGGAGTACTGTTAGGCAGAGTAAGAGCCTCACTTTGCAATAATAAGCAAATAATCAGCCTTGATTTTTGCTTGTGCTAATAGATGAATGTAAACTGTACCAACTTCATTAATTTGCTAATTGTTCTTCCCTGTTGAGGTAATTGGCCCTGAGTTCTCAACCAGAACTTACACAAATTTCTTGTGATTTCTACATTTACCTCTCCTTTTTTAAAAAAGCGTATGTTAAAGATGCTTTTTAGCATGTTGACATGTTGCTATACAAAGGACACTACAGATTTTTGTTTTAACTGTAGTATCTTCTTGGGAATTTTTGCTGAATGCCATAAAATACTGGGCCAGTTTGATATTACTGATAAATAAATGTTCATCTTTTTTCCTGTACCATTACAAACTACTGGGATTTAAGAGTACTGGAAATCTAAAACATTGTAGATTTGGAGCTCTAGAAGGAATAGAAGGAATGTAGCATGTCTTGTTTACGGAGAGTGCCTGAGCATTATTATCCTTTGAGGCTCTGGTTACCCCCTATCAAATACAATGTTAACCCACCCTGGAATTTTTTAGTTTCTAAATTTTTTAGTTTCAGAAGTGGTTCTTAACCTCTAGGATACCAGTATTAAAGACAGACATGTTTTAGAACTGCCATCTAGAACAATTATAACTTGTCTTTGTATTATAATGTCTTTGTCTTGGCGCTTTAATACTATCCTTTCTTACGCTGGTGTTCCTTCCTGTCTTTTTTCTCCCTCTGCTCCTTTCCCTCTTTTCCACTTTTTCTGCCTTCCCTTCTTTCTGTCTCCCAGATCTGAAAGATTTTCAGAACAATAAGCATAGGTACTTGCTAGCCTCTGAGAATCAACGCCCTGGCAATTTTTCCACAGCATCCATGGGGTCCCTTACTTCATCTCCATCTTCCTGCTCACTCAATAGTCAGGTGGGCTTAACATCTGTGACCAGTATTCAGGAGAGGATCATGTCTACACCTGGAGGAGAGGAAGCCATTGAACGTCTAAAGGTAAGTAATAATTCAGACTGAATGAAAGGTGTTCTGTGTAGCTCCACAAAGCATAGTTGGTCTTGAAAATCACCGAGATTTTTGTTAAGGATACGGAAGAACTTTCTGACTCTTAGAGGTGTCCTGAAAATGGCATGTGCTGCTTTATAAGGTCATTTCTTTTTACCAGAATGCTTGAGTCTCACGTGGCCAGGCAGAAATTAGAGAGGTGCGTGGCCAGATCATAGGTTGGCCATGAAAATAACTGATAAATAGATAATGTCCTTTAATTCCCAGGTAGTTTATAAGTCACAGGGACATTGTTTAGTTAGAAATTTAGTTGGAAACTAATTTGATAGAAGCACTTGGATTCATTTGAAGATGGAATTCTGTATAGAGCCATGTCTGTGTTAGTAAAATAAATAGACAACCAAAAGAAGGCTTGAGCATATGAGTGGCTGTACCAGGCTTATTCAGAGACATGTGAAATGATAACTTGTGGAAGCTCATAGGAAGTCTTGGAACCCTATTATAACTGCCGTGGGAGGGCTGCCTCCTCCTGTGCTGGCGCCCATGGGATCAGGGGCCTCAGTGCTGTGTTGCGTGCTTGCATCCTGCACGTGCAGGGCCACCTGCTGTGGCACCCAGCTCCACTCTCCCAGTCTGTGCTTGGCTCTGTTGGGGATGTTCTTGTCTTCTTCGTGAATATGAAAGTGAGCAGTAGCAGCACCTGCTGATTCCTGGCTTCTTCCTTCCCCTCAGTGACTGCAGTGAGAACAGACCGTGCCATCCATCAAATCACTGTGACAGTATCACAGATGCTTTTTCTTTCCCTGCTCATTGCCTCCAGGGTGATCGTGTGATCCACGCTTTTGGGCCTTTGTATTCCCAAGGGCCAGGGCAGGGAAAACAAGGAGGGCAGAGAAAGTGTTTTCAGGAGCTGGGAAGTTGCAGTTGTGTAGGCAGGCCTCTTTGTGTTGCACTCAGCGCTCTCCACAACTGCCGCTCGCTCGAGCACTGTTGAGAACAGTAACACACTTGGGCAAATGAACGATGGAAAAGGTTTGTTGAGCCTTTTCACCGCTAAAAGGGAATGAGGCTTGATAATTGAAGATGACAGAAGGTTTCATTTCAGTTTTCAGGTGAGGCCAAGAAAGATTTTATGTGAAGACTGGGCCTCTGCTTCTTAGTCAGTCTACCTTTTTCCTTGGCATTTTTTACTTACTTCTAACCTAAGGTGGTTCAGAAACAAAAGTAATGATCTTGTTTCTTCCTTCAGAACTTGTTTGTAGGAAGTGGGTAAAGTTCTGAAATACCTAGCAAAGGGAGAAGGGTGAGAAATCTTTTCATTTCATTAATTGTTGCAAATTGAAGGGTAATTCCTGCTTTTGTAAAATTGCCTTTGGAATTGTAATAAAAACATTAGTGAAGCCTGTGCAGGACAGCTTTATGTGTGTGTGTTTTCACGATGGGCGTTGGTGACAAAGTTGCTATGCGGGGTTCTGTTTGGGCCAGTGGGGGAAATGCAGGGGTTCCGTGGGAAAGAAGTGAAATCTCCTACTTACTATTTAATATAAGATGTTCTTTATCTTTGGGGATTTTGAATCTTACTTATATTGCCTATTAAAGCCTTGGTGTACAAATAAGATTATAATTTCCATTAACTTACGTCTTGGTGTAAAAGAAAACAATTTTCCTAACTGCCACATGGGACCAACTGGAAATAACGTTGAATGTTAGGAGTCAAGACGTTAACCAGACTCTTTAAGAATTAGGTCACCCAATGTCTTCCACATAGTTTCTGGGGAATAACACTGCCATTATTCAGGGAACCCTCCCCCCAACCTTCCTACTTCCCACGAAAACAAAACTGTATTACTTTCATCAGAAAATAAATTTCTGTTTTAATTTTCCTTTAAGTCAGCATAAGTGAAATCTTCCATTTTCCTTACCTTTAGAAAATTGCTTCTTGATGGTTTTGCATTGGATCTTGAGTTTTTAAATGCAGCATGGCAGTCCACTGAGGCATAAGTGCCTTCGTTCTGCTCCTGTTTTGTGAATGGTGAGAGAATTCAGTCCAGCAGACCTGCATTGTAATGCCTCAGGCAGATAGCATCTTGCATGCACAGTGCAAGGCAGTGGTTATACAACAGAAATGCTTGAGAATTCTTCATTTTTGGACTACTTCATTGTTGAGTGTTTAGGAGCTACGTTCCTAAGCCATGATACTGCAGGAGAAAAATACTGTAATGGAAAACAGGAATAGAGGTTAATTCACTTCCCTAACATTTTATTTCCCTTTGCTTCTCTTTATTTTTGACTTTAAAAATATGATCAGTTGGTAAAATACTTTTGCATAACGTGTTGCTTCTGCTTCGTTTTTTGAATAGCTTCTTTCCATATGGAAGAGACCCATGTTACCTCATCATAAACAATCTCGACCCCTCCACAAACCTCTCTGGCAAAAGAGTGAAATGTAATTGCTTTCATTTTTTAATCACAACTCAAACTGAGTTGGGATGTATGTATCCTTGATTTGGATTCTTATTCAGTAAGGTTTTAAATATGTAACTATAGCTACTGTGTGGTGGCTCTGGGGTTTGTTTATTAATCTGGCATCAAAGTTAGTACTATGAGTGCCATCGCCTAGGCTTGGACTATAAATATCCAAAGTATCCATTACAGAAGCATGCAAGGGCAGGTGCTGTGCTAGGCGGCCCAAGGGCCCCACACTTGGAACACACGGAACATACTATGTTCAGTACAGTAAAACCTTGGCTATCTGACGGCTTCAGGGAATGTTCCATGTAGTAAGCATTTAACCTTTTAAATATCACAGTTGGAACTGTAGTTTTTTTGGTGGAAATATTTCTGACTTGTTCTGCGGATTTCTCTGTCACCTTAACTGAATCATGACAAAGAAATTAAATTGTGTTTAGCTGTGTGAACATAATTGTTAACGAGTGCTGCATAGAGAGCTAGACATTCGTGATGTGAGACCGAAGTTGAATGGCGCCTGAGCCCAACATTTCTTGGAGCTTTAAAAATAGGTTCCTGATGTCACTGTTTTTATTTGGAATTTTTTTGTGTGTACTACCTGTGGGAAGGAAGGACCCTTAAAGATTGTCCAGACTCCTCATTTCTGAAGCATGCATCCCAGTTTCAATTTAATCTTATAAGTTGGGTTTCTAGAGTGGGTAATAGGCAACATTGGGCACCAGTGTGCTAGGCCTGCCTGCAGGGTAAGTTGATAACTCAGAGATCAAAAGTTATCTAATGTTGGCATCTCAGTTTTATTTAAGCTAAGTTTGCTATTCAGGCTTGAAGAAATAATATCCTTCATGCTTTCTTAATTGATGGTGAGCTGTTTTGTAGAATATTTTCTTTAAAGCCTAGTGATTCTACCTTAATTGAAGAAAGCATCAAGAGTCAGGAAACCCCACTCTAGGGTTTAGTGGCTCAGGATGTAGTGTGGCCTCAGGTTAGTCCCTTAGCGTCTCTGGTCCCCAGTTTCTTTATCTCTAGAATGGTTCTGGAATAAATGGCTTTTTCTAGCACTGAACTTTTGCTTAATATCATTTTCTTTAACCTTTCTTCAGAGTTTTAAAAAATAAGCTTTTTTTTTTTTTTTTTAAGATTTTATTTATTTATTTGAGGGAGAAGGAGAAGCAGACTCTTCACTGAGCAGGGACTCCTGATTTGGGCTCCATCCCAGGACCCGGGGATCATGACCTGAGCTGAAGGCAGACGCTTAACCGGCTGAGCCACCCAGGCGCCCCTAAAAAATAGCTTTTTAGACAACATAAAAATTGCAACGTGAAGCTATAATGAAAAATAAAAGAATACCATATTCAGCTAACTCATTAAATCTCTTTTTTTACAAAGAGATCATGTCCTGATTTACCCTCCAGGTGGGAAGTAAAATTAGAGAGTTCACCTTAGAATTGGCAGCAGAATGACAACAGGATCCCTAGACTGATTTTGCTACCTTGGGTGAATTTACAGTTGCCCCAAAATAGAATAGCTTTTGTACAGCCAGATAAATCTCTTATCAGACATGATCTTTTCCTGAAAATAACCAACCAGGAAAAAAAATTTTAAGTTTCTCATGGGTCAGTTTGTATTCCATCACCAAGATCAGGGCTTGTGCGCCACACTCTGTATAATAAACACTAGTCTAGATGCTCTGTTTGGGCAGCCTGTTGTCCTAGTCCTTTCTTTCGAAGTTACCATTTTGAGATCGTAAAGGTTTCTACCCAGCTGTCTTTAATAAGCCTTGCTATCACGTAGGCTATGGTGCCAACTTGTCTCGTATTTGCCCTCTCACGGTCCTATGCAAAAGCATTTAGTACTACTCTGTTAGAGTTGTTTGAGTAACTTCTGTGGTGCTTACTGACCACTTGGTTCCTGGCCATCTCCCTCCTTGCTGAAATTGTATGGGTGTTTTTGGTTGCTGGCCCTCTAGCGTGGCACGTTGTTTCCTGTCTCAGCTTGGGAGGGGTACGTGCACTGCAGGCTAAATCTGTCCTCTTGGAGGCCACTGGAGAGATGCTGTTCAGGTAGCTGTTTGAGTCTTTCAGCCCCTGGGTGTTGGGAGAGTTAAATGAGAGCAATTTAGGTGGTTCTGTCTTTCCTCCCCACCTTCCCCACTCCCTCTGTTGACTTGTTCTGGCATCTACCCCTTTGTGACTGACCCTTTTCTGAACGAGTACCTATTCAGCGGCCCCCTTCATGGGAACCATACTGATGTTTCTACCTTTTCTAACTCGCTCATCAGTTTTCTCTTTGCCCTGCTTAGCTAGTTGTTCTTCACTGTCGTCATCATGATGCTCCCCTGTCTGTTTCTCCTGACTTCTGTACTCCTTTGCTTTTGCAGCTGCCGCCTGGAATTCTCACTCGTGGCTCTTTAACACGCTCCCATGCCTCCTTCCGGAAAACCGAATCGCAGACACCTTAGGATTGATTGTATTATGTGCTCACTGTTTCTTTCTTTGCAGATGATTATGTTTTCAGATCCCAGAGGCTTCTTACAATGGCCTGTTAAATAATCAAACAGTGAGCTCTTTTGTAAACTGTGCAGGGTTTTCATCCTGAATCACTAGTGCTGCTGTCATCAGAACTGGCATCTCATCACTCTTATGCTCCTGGCATCATCTTTGGGCTTTCTAATTTCGTCTCCATGACCAGATCTTCCTCTGCTTTTTGCATGTGTCTGTCCTCAGGTCGTCTTCCTCCCTCCATTTTTCACCGAGTTGATTTCCTACTTGTCCTTCATTCATCAGTCTGAGCGTCATTCTTATGCTCACGCATTCTCCAGCGACCTGTGAACACTTCAGTTCTAGCACGTGACACAGTGTTCTGTTGTTTTCTCCTGCCCTACCCATTCACAGTCTGCGAGCGCACTGCTCTGGCCACACTGTGGTTCCTGGAAAATGCCAGGCATTTCTTACCTCTTCCCTCACATGTTCATGTGGTAGCTCCTGCTTTGTCTCTGCTCACACAGAACCTTGTCAGCGAGCCCTGTTCTGACAACCCCATTCCAAATTGCTCCCTCATTTACCCCTTTCCCTTTCTTCCTTTTTCGCCAAGGCACTTGCCACTATCCCATGTACTGTATATTTGAATTATTGATTAAAATTGATTACATTCTTTACTAGAATGTAAGTCTCGTGAAATCAAGGATTTTTTCCCTGCCACATCCCTAGTTGCCTGAAACAGGGCTTAACATATAATGTAGTTCTGTATAATTATTGAATGAATGAATCATCAGTTACTTCTCTCTTCCTCATATACAGTAAACTCCCTGAGAGCAGGAAACATGTTCTTAATTTCTGGCATTCATAAAAACTCAGCGGGACACTGTCACTTCAGTGGCTATATGCCTTCGGCTGAGATTAATACTAACCCTTTCTCTTATCAGGTATTGGGTTGTGTTCAGAAGGGTGTTGTAGAGGAATTAAAATATTCATTTACCCTTCAGGTTTTTGACTGGGGCTTCTGCAAACAAAAGACAGATTAATAAGAGAAAAGCACACAAATTTATTTAATATAAGTTTTATGTGACACGGGAACCTTCATAAGGAAATAAAGACCCAAAGAAGTGTTAAAGCATTTTTTTTGCTAGGTTTGATAAAGAGGGAAGAGTTGTGGGAAATTATGATAGGACCTGGGGGGAACTTATCAATGCCTGTTTGTTCAGATTCCTCTTAGTGTTCTTCCATCTTTGGAGATGAGGATGCTCCTTTCCTCCAGGTGTAAGAAGGCTCCTCTCATGAGGGTCTTAAAACCTGCTTGAGGAGTTCAGAGTCCTTCCTGCAGAAACCATTTCTCAAATTACTTCAGCTTAAAATAGTCAATATGCCAAGATGCCATATTTTAGGGGAACACGTTCTGAGCCCCATCAGGCTATGGTGAAGTTATAGTGAAACAAAAGCAATTGTTTGGTGGCTTTATTCTTTTGTAGAAGTGGTTTTCAGAAATAGAGTCCTGCATTTGGGGATGTTAATGTTACTCCTCTTTCTACACACACACATATGCACACCCACTCCTTGGGCATTTTTATTAGGACTTAGGAGAATTTATATATCTAGGGCTGATTTAATGTTAGACCTAGTCTTCATGAATTTTATTGCACATAATATTAAGAAAGGAATAGAATCTCATTGTATTAGATTCTGCCTCATACCCACAAAGGGCATTGTGTGCTTCTTGCTGTCTTTCCTAGACATAGCGTGTTACATCATAAGGCTCTTCTTCACTTTAACTGTGGACTTCCTCTTAGGAATCGGAGAAGATCATTGCTGAGCTGAATGAGACCTGGGAGGAGAAGCTGCGTAAAACAGAGGCCATCAGAATGGAGAGGTCAGCAAGTTAAGCTCTCAGGGTTGTCTGCACATTCTCAGGGGAACTGGGATTCCTTTTATAGAAGGAGAAGTTGAGCTGGAAGTAAAAATGAAGGGCCCCCTTGCCAACCACAGAACAGAACAGAACTCAGCCTGCTCTAGGTCTTCCCCTAGCAGAGCTTATATAGTTAGACTACTCTAGGGAGTCCTGTGCTCATTACCATACTGCATCGTGTTCCGGGTCCATGTAAAATGGAAGATACTGAGGGATAGGGGTTTTTTTTTTTAAACATTTCTTTTTAGGGTCGGGGAGGGGCAGAGGGAGAGAGAGAATTCCAAGCAGACTCTACACCCAGCATGGAGCCCAATGCGGGGCTTGATCCCATGACCCAGAGACCATGATCTGAGCTGAAATCGAGAGTCAAGAGTTGGATGCTTAACTGACTGAGCCACCCAGGTACCCTGGGATAGAGTTTTTACTTTGTAAAACAACTGCCTTTGATAAAGGCCCAAATAATAAAGCTATCTGATGATTGTCTGAGTTATGTTTTATAGAACCTCTTTGGTAAGAGGTGAAGTAGTTTGAGTTGCAGACTTTTAAAATCCCTTTTCTACTTTAACCTCTCAGTTATCTACCTGAAGGTGAGCATAACCCAAAATAATACTTTTCCTCTTGGGATGAATATACATTAAAAGAAGGTCAGACTTGTCTTCCCCCTTCATGGAAGATGAGGTAGAAGTAAGTGCTGATGTATTGATGCAGTGGATGTATCAAACAATTAGAATATTCTTATTATAGGGATTTTTTTCTTTTTAAAGATTTTACTTATTTATTTGACAGAGAGAGAGAGAGCACAAGTAGGCAGAAAGGCAGGCAGAGGGAGAGGGAGAAGCAGGCTCCCCGCTGAGCAAGGAGCCCAACGTGGGGCTCAATCCCAGGACCCTGAGATCATGACCTGAGCCGAAGGCAGATGCTTAACCAACTGAGCCACCCGGGCGCCCCTCTTATCATAGGGATTTTAAGCTAAAATTCTTGAATCAATATGATGTTGGGCATGGGAGCATCACATTTGAGAAAATCACGCTTACAGACAGTCTTCATATATCCAAGTTACTTTCTGATTGCTTTCTTAGATTTTGAAGAAATGTTCTTTGAGTTAGATGTCTGGCCTTAAGGAATACCCGTCTTCCTTTTTTTTATATTAATAGACATATTATTTATGAATTACTGTCTGCCTCCAAAGTCAGATGAGACAAAGTTCTTATTTGGGTGAATTCAGCTTTACCTAACATGGGAACAGAACTTATTTTGAATGTGCTGTTTCCCTTAAATTCTCATGAATGACAGGATAGACAGATTTTTCACATTTGTATTACTAACACAGACAATAGTTTTTGCTTTGCATGCTTTACTTTCCAGTTCACAAGAGACTGATTTAATTGACATTTTGGTATTGGTATTCTGATGTGCTTGTTGTTTTTCTAGAGAGGCCTTGTTGGCTGAGATGGGAGTGGCCATTCGGGAAGACGGAGGAACCCTGGGAGTTTTTTCACCTAAGAAGGTAGGAACCTGTTGTGAAACTCAACCCAACAGAAGCACTTCCTGTTTGTCTTGGTCACTGAGGCACTTCCGGTCTTTCAGGGCTGGCCCCTCCTCCCTTCATTTTTATCTTGAGATTTGTCTTAATTTCAGACATTTCTGATTTCATCTTACAGTACAGGGGCAGTCTGTTTCTAAAATGCCTATCGTATTTGCTGTTTACAAAATAAAACCCAAGGCAGTATAACTTCTGGTCATGATTCAGTATGTTTACTCATCTGCATTGTTGCTTTCTCTTAAATTCCCAGCCTCTCACCTCACATACCTTGCTTCAGTTTGGCTACTCTTTCTATGTAGATTTTCCCACAGATGCCAGCAGCCCTGATTTATAACTCTTTGGAAGCAATTTCAGCTATTCAGGTTTGTGTAGAAAAATACCACGCAAGTTTGTTTTTGTAGTTTGTGTTACAGACAACCATTATACTGAGTAAAGCAATTCCTGTCCTCACCCTTCTAGCCTCCTCTGCTCCTTTCTTAGGTTTTTTTTTTTTTTAAATGACTCCAATAGTACCCTCCCACTTACATAATCTTATAGTTGTTAGGTAGTAGATTCCTTGTAGCTAATTAGAATAGTAAGGTAGGTTTTGGTTTTTGGGTTTTTTTTGGTTTTGTTTTGTTTTGTTTTACTAAGTTGCTTCCTAGTTATTCTTAGATATTGGAAAACTGTTACAAATTATTTTTGTGTGCTTCTTATATGACAGTAATAGAACATATTTATTTATTTACAAAGCAGATATATTCATGCCGGTAATAAATGGTTCTTCATTTCAGATGACCCCAGCTTGCCTATCAGAGACTTACACATGTTCTGCGGGGGTCTGATGATGATCTCTCTAGGTTGGCATAGAATGGGCAGGGGGGTTTCCATTTTTGTGTTTATGTGATAGGAAATATTCCTGGTTTTTGCTAGGATTCTTTAGGTTTGGTTTTTCTGTCAAGGTCACATAACTTTTTTTTAGGAATTCCATTGCATTATTTTCAACAAAGAAGATGGTTTTAAAGACATTTTTGGTACACGTCGTAGAACTGGAATAACAATAACAGTATTTTGTGTGTGTATTGCCAGCAGTCTGTGATTTTCAGTTTAATAGTGTTTCCTTCAGTAAGACATTATTTGTTGAGATAGTATACTTAGGATTGTGGAGATTTTAACAGTTACGGGTTTGATCAGATTTGTGCCTTTGTGTATATTGAAAGAGATTTTACAACGTCTTTGAGTGTTAAGAACTATATGGAAAATTTTTGTAACAACTTGTAAAACGATGGCATTTAACACAAGTCATAAATAATTTAAATAAGTGGTGTGATATAAACAGCACGGAATTCCACACTGAGATCTCTGTTTCCAAAGCTTTTTCTTACTTTAATTTTATGCATCTTGTTTTAACTTTCTAGACTTCCTCAGGAAAGGAAGGGATACACCACTGGCTACATCCAGATTCAGTTTTAGAACCTGTTTCTGATGTGTTAACTTGATTGTGGTAATCATTGCATGCACATTCGCCACCTTAAAGAAAAAAAAAACATGTTGTACAACCTAAATGTATACAATTTTTACTTATCAATCATACCTCCATAAAACTGGGTCGGGGGAAATACTTTTAAGGCAAGGGGCAAACAGACAAAACCTGTTTCCAGGATCTCCTTTTTCTGAGGCCAGTGTCCTAATGGGCTTTAAAGAACACTGCCCACAGAGGGACTTGACTTTCTCAAACCAGCAGAGCTCTTAGACTACAGAGGCAGATGCTGATGTAGAGTTTTTTCTAATTTCTGTTTAATCATCTTTCTCTTCCCTGTTCTTAACCCTCTCATCTGATTCTTCTTTCATTTTTTCACATTTGCTGGCACTGTCTTGAGTAGATTTTGACCCCAAGACCATGTGACTTATTTTTGGATTCCAGTGGGGTATTTTCACCAAAGAAGGTTGGTTTTTCAAAGATTTTAGAAATATTAGAGTTAGATGAAGAAGATTTTTACAAGATGTGTATATTGTTGAACGTCAGTGATTTTAATTTCTCTTTAATGTAAAGACTAATAAACTAAAGACAATAGCTGAGACCATGGAAGAAGTGATAAAAATTATAGAGGGAAATGCCAGGGGATGTGGGGACTTTTTTTTTTTTTTTTAAAGATTTATTTATTTTAGAGGGAGGAGGGGCAGAGGGAGGTGAGAGAATCTCAAGCAGACTCCATACTGAGTGCAGAGCCCAGTGTGGGGCTTAATCCCACAACCCTGAGATCGTGACCCGAGCCAAAACCAAGAGTCAGATGCTCAACTGACTGTGCCACCCAGTCCCCCATTTTTTAAAGCAGTTTTATAGGGGCATCTGGGTGGCTCAGTGGATTAAGTGTCTGCCTTTGGCTCAGGTCATGATCTCAGGATCCTGGGATCGAGCCCCGCACTGGGCTCCCTACTTGCCAGGGAGTTTGTTTCGCCCTCTCCCTCTGTGCCTCTCCCCCTGCTTGTGCTCTCTCTATCGTTCTCTCTCTCATGAATAAAATCTTGAAAAAAAAAAAAATTTTTATAAAATAAATGAAAAGCATTTCTGGAGATTGTAGGAAGGGAAGATAATTTTCCCTCTACCCGTTTTAGTTCTTGGCTGAGAGCCCTGTAATAAAAGATTAATAAGAGAAAAACAAAAATAAACATATTAACACGTCTGCCTCGTGTATGTGTGGGAGCTACCCAAGGGAAAGTGAGTGACTCCCTAAGATGGCTTAGAATTCAGACTTAAATACCATCCTAGTAGGAAAAGGCGAGTGGGGATGTAGGCCTCTCAGGAGGGAATAAATGATTTTCAGGAAAGATGAAGGGGCCCTTGGAAGAACAGATGGAAGGTGTGATTGTTTGTGACAAAGTCTGAGTGTGGTGTTGACTTCTGGTCTCCTTTCCTGGGATTCAAGTCCTTCCTCCCTGGTTAATGGACTCCCGAGGGGACATGGCAGCCGAGGCCATTTAGGAGGACCTGTCTTCAGGCATGAGAGGGGTTTCAAAGAAAGCCTCTCCCTGCATTTGCTGTTTTTCTGGTGCCTTCAGCTCAAAATAATCAGTATATCAAAGTGGCATATTTTGGGGTGGCATATTTTGTTACCCTTCAAGATTTTTGTCCAGATAGTTACAAAAATTATGATTAACCCATCCAGAGAATCGTCCTGTCCTTATTTTTCTTTTGTGTTCTTCATGCTTTGACCTTATCAAGAATTGGATCTTGTTCTTTATCCCTGAACTCCTGTTTTTAAATAGAATGTATTAGTGCAGTTTGAGAAGGCCTGAAGAGAGTGTTTTCTTTTTGTATGGAATTGCAGCTGGGAACTAGGAATAAAAGACATCCCTCTTCTAGGGACTGTGGTTAATCCAGGAAGCCACTGGCCCCCCTGTAGGTCACTGTTATTGTCACTGCCCACCCAGTGGTACTTGCTCCAAATTGATCATCTGTACCCTTTTTCAGACCCCACATCTTGTTAACCTCAATGAGGACCCACTAATGTCTGAATGCCTGCTTTATTACATCAAAGATGGAATTACAAGGTATATTTGTTTCTTTTGGTCACTTACTGTTTTCTGTTCTCATAAATGATTGAATAACTAAAAAGTTATTTGTTGAAAAATTGTAATGATTTGCTGTTTTTTGTGCCTGAAATAGTTACAAACTATCCTGTCTTCCCAAATTGTGTAAGTGCTTTAGCCATCTGAACCAGTTAACATGTAGCTTTCCCTAAAAACCCTAAGTAAAAATTTTTTTTTCTAACTTCTTATATGAATTCATTAGGGAGATTAATTCACTCGTGTCTTTTTATAAAGCTGAGTGAGTTACATTGATGTATCCTTGCTCCTTGGTTTCTTATTCTAATGTAGGGAGGTTGATCATATGTGAAAATAAAATTTGCAGTTGAAAGCCTCTGATAAAAAGAAGCGATACCTTTTTTGTACATACCAAAGAATATTCTTTGGGAGAAAGAGGTTCATTGTTTTCAGTGCTTTTTGTGTCTGAATTTCCCTGGGAAACACTTTCTCTTGTGTTCAGGGTTGGCCAAGCAGATGCTGAACGGCGCCAGGACATCGTGCTGAGTGGGGCTCACATTCAAGAAGAGCATTGTATCTTTCGGAGCGAGAGAAACAACAGTGGGGACGGTGAGAGTTCCTGGCATTGCTTTTCCAACAACCTTTTCATTCTATATTACTAGAAATCCCCAGGGCTTGCTATTCCCTGTCTCTCTCAGTGATACTTTTTGTACAATCTAATATTTGAAAATGGAGAAACCTGGCCTGCTTACAAATGCAGGGACAGACATAGCTACTTTACATGAAAATAGCCTGGACAAAAGGAGCCCTTTTGTAACTGCCAAGAACTGAGCGGGACATAGGCAATTAGGCTTGGTCTTGAATGTTAATTATTTAATAGACAAGTAAGAAAGGAACAAATATCCTGGGTAGTGGGAGATTTGAAGGACCCCTAATCTTAACCCAGCATGTATTTTTTCTAGAAGGGAAGAAAAAGTCGGTCTTGATTTTTGTCTGGGTTACTAACAGAACAATAATCTAATGGTATTTTTGTGCTAAATGACTCATTCCTTTAATCAAAATATTAGCTGCTTTTGATCTTCTGTTTCTGGTTTAGTACCTATATCTTTTTTTTTTTTTTTTTAAGATTTTATTTATTTATTTGACAGAGAGATAGCGAGAGCAGGAACACAAGCAGGGGGAGTGGGAGAGGGAGAAAGCAGGCTTCCTGCCAAGCAGGGAGCCCGATGTAGGGCTCGATCCCAGGACCCTGGGATCATGACCTGAGCCGAAGGCAGACGCTTAACGACTGAGCCACCCAGGCACCCAGTACCTATATCTTATACTTAAGATTTCTGATGGTTTTCAGTTTTATGGACTGATCTGTCACATATCACCAAAACGACCATTTCCCATCTTCTTCTGAGGTTTGTCACATTCATTTAAATGTTTCTCTTAGCCACATGGCTGGTTTTGATACCCTAAAATGAACTATTATATAGATGCTCTGCCACTTGGTTGGTTGCAGGAATGTATTCTAGTTACCCTGAATCTTCACAGTCATCTTCTTTCCATTGTTTTATTCCACTGGTTTGTGATGCTAATACTAGTTTGCTCTTCTTAGTTATTGTGACCCTAGAGCCCTGTGAACGCTCAGAAACCTACGTAAATGGCAAGAGGGTGGCCCAGCCCGTTCAACTCCGCTCAGGTGAGACTGGGAAAGTTGTTTTTTTGAAGTCCTTTGCTTTTTCCTTTTTTTTTTAAAGATTTTATTCATTTATATGAGAGAGAGTGCACGCAAGTTGGGGGGAGGAGCAGAGGAAGAGGGAGGAAGCAGACTCCCTTGGGGCTCAGTCTCAGGACCCTGAGATCATGACCTGAGCCAAAATCAAGAGTTGGATGCTTAACCAACTGAGCCACCACTCAGGCGCCCCTGAGACTGGGAAAGGTTTGAAGTCTTTAGTAAAGAACACGTGGTTTGTGTGAGCAACTCTTTAATTTTTGACTCTTTGTTTAAAGATTGAAGTATGATAGCGTTAGGATTTCTGTTCTTGTAAAACCACAAAAGCTCTCTTTTTGCCTTAGGGAAATGAAGGGAGAGTGAGGTTATTACCTTAGATAGGTATACCTTTAAAAAATGGCTTCTTAACTCTTTCTGTTTTGTGCTAGGAAACCGTATCATCATGGGTAAAAACCATGTGTTTCGTTTCAACCACCCGGAGCAAGCACGGGCAGAGCGGGAGAAGACTCCTTCTGCCGAGACCCCCTCTGAGCCTGTGGACTGGACATTTGCCCAGAGAGAACTTCTGGAAAAACAAGGGATTGATATGAAGCAGGAGATGGAGAAAAGGTAATGCACAGATACGATGTGGCCCCCATGACTGTCACTTCTTTTAAACATGCAGTATGTAGCACTCATGAAACAGCCCAGAGATTGCACAGTTTGTTCTTTCCTCTCTTGTTTTTCTTTTCCTTCTAGACTTCAGGAGATGGAGATCCTATACAAAAAGGAGAAGGAAGAAGCAGATCTTCTCTTGGAGCAGCAGAGACTGGTAGGGGTCCCTCCTGAATCCTCGGTCAGGAAAGGGGCAGCTTGCTCTCATACCTTCCCTGTCCCACAGATGAGCACTTGCCCAGTTGCTTGTCCAGCTCTCATTGATGCCATAGGCTCTTCTCTCATTTACTTAATGGAGAATGAACTTACATCTCCTGGCAGCCTTAGCTTGAAAAAGTGTCCATAAAGGTACCCAGTTTTGTGCCTTTTGTGTGTTAAATCTTTAGTTCTAGCAAAACCAAGTGCTTTTTGAGGAGCTAGTGGGAGCTTTTCTGGTAGGCTTTACCTCTTGATGGTGGTTTTTGAGTACGCTGCAGTGGTGATTCTTTTAATGATAATTATATTGAATATTGAATTTAGTGAGTGTTTGCCTTGGTTTTGTTTCTGATCACCTGATAGTACTAATTCTCTGCTCTTGGGCTGACTTGGGGATTGTTCTTGTGCTGGGCAGACTTTTTTTTTCTTTTTCTTTTTTTAGTTAAACTGTGTCTAAAAGTGTTGCTGCACAGTTGCATGTGTTAATCCTTTTCTGTTCCCCTGCATGGAGTCTGAATTCTCAATAAGGGTCTCCGTGGCGTGTGGGATGACAGTGGAAGCAGGGGCTACACAGCAGCTCAGATAGTAGAAGGAAGCCTGGTTTCTCCGGGTTGAGAAAGATTTGGGTAAGCCGCTGAAAAGTTGGTTTGAGGTTGCAGCTTATAATGCTAATGGATTTAGCATTTTATGATGTAAATTGATTCTCTAAGTTTGATAGAAACTGAATCTCATGAATAAATAAGTTGACCCATTAGTTAGATTTTCATTTTTAAAGCCATCCAGCTTTGGTTAACAAAGCCCTGGTCATAAAAAGCTTCTTCTTGGCATTCATTTGATGTGTAAGGGAAAGGTATAATAAACCTTTGGGTACTGTGGATACAATTTAGGATTTTTTAAGACTCATAGGCTTCTTTTAAGATAAGGAGAAAGCTGTGATACTGGTTTCTTCCCTTAGCATAAAACATAGCATCTAAAATACTGTGTGTAAACTGCAGCCTTCTGGTCATGCTCTGCTTTGGAGAAGAGAGGCTGGTGCTAAATGGGCCAGAAATGGCAAAAGCAGCCTTTTTCAGGGCCACTCATTTCTTAGGCCTGGCAGTGGGTTAAACCAGTTAGTTTGTTGTCTTAGAAACTATAGTGAAGTCCAAGAAAGAATAAATCAGGTATTTGGGGCAAGATAATAGCAGTGTTCAAATCCCTTTATGAGGCCTAGTTGACATTTAGTTTTTAATGAAAACAGAAGGATTTGACTACAGTGTGATTAGGAGCTTGAAAGGTTTGTGACACATGAGGGGCCTTTTATCTTAATAATGTATAATCTAATAACATGCCTCTGATGGTCTGTGACAGATCAAATGAGGACAGGTGTCATTAAGCTGTATGTATCATTAACAGTAGTGCCTTGTATTTGTAGAGTGCTTTATAATTTACAGGGAGCTTTAACATCCATCTTTTTTTTTTTTAATTCCCAGAACAGCCCTCTTTGATAGGTGTGTATGTAAATAAAATGAGTAATATTACCTCCAATTTATAGTTGAGGAACCGAGGCTAAAAAATTCTGTCTTGCTCACTCTTAAGCACCTGTTAAGTCATGGGTCTGAGGCTTAATCCTGGGGCTTCTGAATTGCTTCCGTGTTCTTTCTGTCCAGTAAGAGCAGTGCTTCTTCACCAGCTAGCAGCCCTGTTAAAATGCAGGTGCTGATTCAGTAGGCCTAGGGTGGGACCTGAGAGTCTTCATTTCTAACGAGCTCCCAGGTGATGCCAGCACCGCTGACCCGAGACCAGCCTTTGAATAACCAGGTGAGAAAGAATAATGATGGCTGGTGCTCTCCATAACCAAGAGCTGATGATCATTCTTTGCTCTGAAGTAAAGATGATGACCATCAAATAAAGAGAAAGTAAATGTCTCTAAGACATATTTAGTTTCCAGGGGACATACGTAGCTTGCAAGTGATCAGGTTCTGGTTGTCATATGTTCTGTGTATCTGAAAGCAAGCTAGGATTTTCAAGAGCAGCTACTTAAAGCAAGAAGGTTGCTTTCCATCCCCCTAAGTCCAACTGTCTGTTCCACTCAGATTTCTTGTCCTCCAGAGGAATTGATTTCTAATGCCTTGGCCTGAAGAATATCTAGCAGTAACAATACTGAATGGAAGATGTATTTTTATGACCCTGTATTGGTCAGCCAACAGATACATTTTGAATGCACCCTATGAATAAACACTGAGAGGATATAAAGGAATAATTATTCAGTAAATATGTATTTAATATTATATGTAATCATTTTTGCATAATGACAACATTAAAAAACGGAATTCAGGCTCATGAGTTTTCTATTATGATAGTTCCCCAAATGCATCATATAGTCGCAGTGCTGAAACTTCTCTTCTAGTTAGTGCTCTATTACACACCCGGTCCTTTCTGTGCTTGCTTTTTCACCTATGTCTTGTAGGTATCTTCTTTCTTCTTTCTGCACAAGCTTCTTGCACAGTCTCTTCAGGAGGCCTTTGCATTGGGATTTAATGAAAACAGAAGCATCATTTAGTGACACGAATTGGCCAGACCTGAGGAGTAGTTTTTCCAACTCTGTAATAAGTGAATCTAAATATCTTTAAATCTTTTTTGACATGAGATAGGGTGTACATCTTGGCACATAAACTTTGCCTACGGAATTTTTAGTATCTTGGTCAGCATGTGATATGGGGGCTGTAAGCTGAACATATTCTACAAAGACAATATGGTAGTATTTTATTTTATTTTATCTTTTTTATTTATGGGGGCGTTAGGGAGGGGCAGAGGGAGAGAGAGAGAATCTTAAGCAGCCTCCACTCCCAGCACGGAGCCTGATGTGGGGCTTGATCTCAATGACCTAAGCCAAAATCAAGAGTTGGACGCCTATCTGACTGAGCCACCCAGGCGCCCCCAATGTGATAGTATTTTAAAAAGAATGAAAATTATGGCCACGTAATTTAATTGAGTTCCTTTGGATTTATGTAGATATTCTTATTTATTTATGTTTTATTTTAGAGTTTAAAGACCTAATCTCTGCCTCTCAAGCGTGATATTTTGAAAGCAGTGATTAGAGTATTTGTTATTTCGTAGATTAGGTAGTATTCATTTCATTCTTGAGCAATCTTTTTCTTTTTTTTTTTTTTTTTAAGATTTTATTTATTTATCTGAGACAGAGAGAATGAGAGAGAGCGAGCACATGAGAGGGGGGAGGGTCAGAGGGAGAAGCAGACTCCCTGCTGAGCAGGGAGCCCGATGCGGGACTCGATCCAGGGACTCCAGGATCATGACCTGAGCCGAAGGCAGTTGCCCAACCAACTGAGCCACCCAGGCGCCCCCATTCTTGAGCAATCTTAAAAGGAAAAGAAAAGAAGCTGGGGTGGGGATAGAGTGATAGTTGTCAGTTATGTGGGAACAGTCAGAGTATATTATGTTCTGTAAAATTAGTTTATACATACTGGCAGGAAAACCTTTTTTAGGAGTCAGACATATTTTTTTCTCTAATGTTTATTAATGTCCCCTTTTATCACTCAGATGAGACATTCTGAAGTTTAAACTAAAAATGAAAAAAAAATAGTGTAGAGTCCATAAATTTAACTCCATCTGCTTTTTGTTAAATTTTCAAATAGGTACAAATAATACAAATCAGCAGCTCCAAATTCAGGGACCAAATTATTGTCATTATTGTTAAAAGTTATTTTTTTTTTAAGATTTTTAAAATTTATTTATTAGAGAGAGAGAGAGAGAGAGCGCAAGAGGGGGTAGGGTTAGAGGGAGAAGCAGACTCCCCGCCGAGCAGGGAGCCTGATGCGGGACTCGATCCCGGGACTCCAGGATCATGACCTGAGCCGAAGGCAGTCACTTAACCAACTGAGCCACCCAGGCTCCCAAAAGTTATTTTTTAGAAACAACTGTACATAGGAATCTTTGGCCTAGAAAGCAAAATACTATTTACTAGAGATAATTTTGGTAATCACAGCCAAGTAAAAGAGAGTATTAAGATTTTTTTTTTTTTTAACTAGATTATCCTGAACTACTCTTCTAAGTGGATAGTTTCTTTTCCAAGGAACTTTTATTTCCTGAATAGAAATTCTTCCTTAAGCCTTCCTTAATTCCATAGGGAATTCTAAATCTAACATAGTTTTTGTGTAGATCCAACAGTGCTTTCATGTCATGAAGATGTGCTTGTGTTATTTAAGAACAATTGATTATTATCCAGATAGCCCTTGAAGACTAGTTAGTTGGGCAGTCAGGCTGCGGTTTTGTTTTGTTTTAAGATTTATTTATTTATCTGAGAGAGAGTGAGAGAGCAGCAGAGGGAGAGGGAAAAGCAGACTGCCCTCTGAGTGGGGAGCCCGACTCAGGCCTCAGTCGCAGGACCCTGAGCGAAAGGCAGAAGCTTAACCGACTGAGCCACCCAGGCGCCCCTGGGCTGCCGTTTTACTTGGGCCTAAAACAGAAGTAAACAGCAGCCTGACTGCCCAGCTAAAGTTTTTGAAAATGAGGTAAAGTGCAAACATAGCTGGAAAGACAGAATTAGAGACAGCATTTTAAAGTGGATCTATTTTACCTAAGCAGAATATAATCTGTTTTATGTGCTGATAGGTAGAGTTGTCACTTCAAGTGATACTCCTCAAGTAGCTAGAAATGCCATGGGTTTTCATAGAAAACATCTTTAGGTCATATTTATTAAAATATTACTTGGGGAATTTTAAATGATGTTTAATGGAAGTATATTTGCCTAGCTTAATTTATGTTCTGGAAACTTCTTAAAATTTTGGAGGTGAAGTGTTTATTGGTTTAAGTGTGTGAAAACAAAAAAGCAGACCCACTATGAGGATCCTTTTTTTATGCTTCCTTGTTCTCTGGATAACAAATGTTAGTTGTACAAATGTAGCACATCAATTTAGCATGACAGGAAAATAGTAAATCCAGTATATGCTCGTGGAAGGACTAGTTTCAAAACTCACTTGTCTTCTAGAAAAAAGTTTGGTTGATAAGAACCCCATGTGGTCTGCTGATAGGGATTCATTTTTAACATCATCCCTGTTTGACTGCTTCTTTTTCTACCTTCTCCTCTTCTAACTTTTTTCTAGGGCTGCTCTTTTTAGTAAAGCTAAACAAAACGTGGCATCCTACAGCCTTACTAACCTTTGTTAATCCGCCTGCTCGTCACATCTTGTATGGCATCTGTGCTCACTCATGGGGGAAAGAGTTTCTGGAAGAAGCAACAGCAATAACCAAGGCAAATGTGGGGACATGGCTGCATGGGGCGTTAGCATGTGTGGGCCGTAGGTTTTACTGCAGTTCCGCAGGATGGTGGAGGTGTTACTTCACAGCATTTGGTTAATAACTTCACATGACCTTAGAGGGAAAGGTCACCGTATCAATCCTGCTAAGAAATTGGATTGCAGATTTCATCACTTAAGCCAGAAAGTGGGAATTCGCATTAACGAATCTTTATATTAATGACCTATATATACATAAGTTTTGATAAACTTACACACCACTTAGGGGGTTTTTTGTTTTATCTTTTTTTTTTAAGTTTTATTTACTTATTTTTTGGTTTTGGTTTTAAATTTGGTTAAGGCTTTTTTACTTGTTTTTTCTTCAATTTGATTTTCCTTTTTTACATTTTAATTTTGGTTATTTTGGGGCCATTTTTTGATTTTGTTTTTCCAAAGGACGCGGATTCTGATAGCGGGGACGATTCTGACAAGAGGTCCTGTGAAGAGAGCTGGAAACTGATTACTTCTCTGAGAGAAAAGCTACCTCCCAGCAAGTTGCAAACCATTGTTAAAAAGTGTGGCCTCCCTAGCAGTGGGAAGAAACGAGAGCCAATTAAAATGTATCAAATCCCCCAAAGAAGGCGCCTGAGTAAAGATTCCAAGTGGGTCACCATCTCAGATCTTAAGATTCAGGCCGTAAAAGAGATATGCTACGAGGTTGCGCTCAACGATTTTAGGCACAGTCGGCAGGAGATTGAAGCCTTGGCCATTGTTAAGATGAAAGAGCTTTGTGCCATGTATGGGAAGAAAGATCCCAATGAGCGGGACTCTTGGAGGGCAGTGGCCAGGGATGTGTGGGACACTGTCGGTGTAGGGGATGAGAAGATCGAGGACGTGATGGCCAGTGGAAAAGGCGGGACTGACGTAGACGACCTCAAGGTTCATATTGACAAACTGGAAGATATTTTGCAAGAAGTAAAAAAGCAAAATAACATGAAGGATGAGGAAATAAAAGTCCTAAGAAACAAAATGCTCAAAATGGAGAAAGTCTTGCCACTGATCGGATCTCAGGAACAGAAAAGCCAAGGAAACCACAGAGCAAAGGAGCCTGTTGGTGCTGGTGTCAGTAACAAGTCTGAAAATGATGGAAGCAGAGGGGACAGTGGAGAACTTGGGAAAGAGGAGCGCGTTTCCCAGCTGATGAACGGGGATCCCGCTTTTAGACGCGGACGTCTGCGCTGGATGAGGCAAGAGCAAATCCGCTTTAAGAATCTGCAACAGCAGGAGATAGCAAAACAGCTGCGTAGGCAGAACGTACCTCATAGGTTCATCCCTCCTGAGAACCGCAAGCCCCGGTTCCCCTTTAAGAGCAACCCTAAACACAGAAACTCTTGGAGCCCTGGGACTCATATCATCATAACAGAAGATGAGGTCATAGAGCTTAGAATCCCAAAAGATGAAGATGGAAGGAAAGGAAGTAAAGAGGAGAGCCAAGAAAAGGGGGGTAGAGCAACTTCTAAGGATCCCCAGTTACCATGGGGCTCTCAGGGCACACGAAGTCAAGAGCACATCCAAGTTAGCAAGCAGCATATTAACACCCAACAACAGCCACCTCAGTTACGCTGGAGAAGCAATTCTCTCAATAGTGGCCAACCGAAAAGTACGCGCGGCCAGGCATCTGCCTCCTCAGAATCATTAAATTCCCACAGTGGTCACCCCACTGCCGATCTGCAGACTTTCCAGGCGAAGCGCCATATTCACCAACACCGTCAGTCTTACTGTAATTACAACACTGGAGGTCAGTTAGAGGGCAGTGCAGCCAGTTCCTTTCAGAAGCAGACGGACAAGCCCAACCACTGTAGCCAGTTTGTGACACCTCCAAGGATGAGGCGCCAGTTTTCGGCACCCAATCTCAAAGCTGGTCGAGAAACCACAGTATAAATTACTGGACAAACTTGAAATCTTGGTGGAGGAAATAGGCAATGTTAGCTCATGATTTGAGTTGGTTCTAGCCTTGGCCTTGAGTTTCTACTCTTTACATTATGGTTTTAATGTTGCGTTCCTACAAATCTTAACTGATTTTAATATTGTTAAAACATAAAACACTGGTAGACAGTTCAGCACCTCCCTTTTGTTTGTATGCCACAGTTGGGCAGTTTCTGGAATTTTGGACAAAACACTGAGACCTCCCTTATTTTTCGGAGACTTTCCTCCTTTCTTGATAATACACTTACACAGACTGATCTTGTTTTGGTGTAAGTTTCTTATGTTTTTATAATGCCTGGGAACTGATCTGACACCCAGAAAGCCCTGCCTCTTGGTTTATGCAGACATTAAAAGGGGGAATTTGATACGCAGAATTTAAGTGTCTGTTATTTCCCCATAAATGTTAGACATTAGTTTAATAACATTCAACTGTGTGGACACAGCTTTGGATTTCTCATCCATGTCTGTTCCTGTCTAAATATAATTGGAATTTTCATAAGCCAGAACTAAATGTCTTTGGACATATAGTACACAGCTTTGCATCCTTCCACAGAACTTCCCCATCTTCTTTTTCTACCATATTTTACATAGAACTGATTCAGTGGGTTTGTTTGTGTTTTTCTTTTGAATGTATCAGTTTGTGTATGAAATTTGTCATAATACTGAAATCTTTAAATTGGCACCGTTTCTGGATTTGTTTGTAGTTTGCTTTTTGAAGTTTAACATACCATTTCTCACATACACACACACACACTCACATTCTGAACCATTCACCAAAATCATGCCAACAGAAACGCCAACAAAACACTTGCATGGCGCTTTGAGCAGTGTGTGTAAGTTCACAGGGAGCTTATTTGGTGGAGAGGGAAGAGGTGGGACGTGGGGAGAAGGCCACAGCGTATGGCTCTGTGCTGTTTATTCTTAGTAGATGATGAGATCATGAAATAAGTTAACTCTGGTTGGATTGAGAATAAAGGAGATGATGTATAATAAACTATTCTTTGCGTACAGTAGTAATGCTCACAGATGCTCAAGCAAGGAGAGAAGTCCTGGTGAACATTAATTGTATCAATACCTCATTTTACCGTGTCGTGGTCTCAGTTTGCCTCACTGGAGAATCCACTAAAAAAGATGGATATTAATGGGAAGAAAAGAATAGTTTTCTACATCCTTCCTCATCTCTTGAACTATTCAGCAACTTCTTTAAGAGGCGGTGCGAAGAGCCAGAGAAGTCTGGGACACTGCCTGACTTCGTGATGACAGCTCCTCTAAGTCACGGAGTCACCTGCCCAGCACTTGGCTTCCAGACGGTGTAGAATTGCAGCCAACATAGCGAGTGGCATTCAAGGAAGCCTTTAAAGATTGTGATTATATGGTTTTCTTTTCCTTTGCGTGTGGGCTCTATGCCTTACTAGAACACATTATTTTAATCATAGTATTTTTTTT
This sequence comes from Mirounga leonina, assembly GCF_011800145.1. Taxonomy (NCBI): domain Eukaryota; kingdom Metazoa; phylum Chordata; class Mammalia; order Carnivora; family Phocidae; genus Mirounga; species Mirounga leonina. Next base: position 86,695,932 of record NW_023270447.1, on the reverse strand, counting down.
TAATTTTTAATTTTTTTTTTTGCTTCTAAGAAAATGCTTTCTTAATGCACAGAAAGTTGCTTCTGATTAACTTTGGGGATATTTTTGCTTTCATAGCTAGAACGGTTCTAGTCTTTAGCTGAGGTTTTATGGCAGATTAGACAGATTAGGCAGATTAGGGTGAATGATGTTTGTAATGGGTGGATTTAAATTGAGACAATCTCCTGTACCATGTGGTTTGAATGAACTCACCAGGCTATTTCAGATCAGTCACTTCAGTGCATCTTGTGTAAGCCCCAGTTGTTGTTCTTTATGATTCTTAGAAACAGATATATTAATTGTTCCTTTCTCGCAAAAAAATTCGTTTTCTATGACAGGTTTCTCCTGCTTTCCGAAAGAGAGTGTTTCTGTGAAACTTTTCATAAGCTGAAAATGGTGTAAAGTGAAGAAGCCATTATTATTAATTTATATGGAAAAAATTTTTGAGGGTTCCCAGACTCAAAGAAAACCACCTCTCCTAGGCTTTTCTGATACCTTATGACACATCTTGCTGACGGATGTGCAAAATAAATTGAGATAAAGCCCAGATGCTCACAGACACAGTTCAGAGCTCTGGCGGCTGGACGCTGACACGCTGTGTGTGTTTCCCGGGAAGGAGCTTGGTGGGGCCACTAGCTGCCTGGGATGTGCATGCTACCTCTAAACTGGCTCGCTGCAAAACACACACACACACACACATACACACACACTCTAAGTGCAGTTTTTCGTAAAAGCAAAAATCCTCTTTGGACTTCTTTCAGGTAGCAAAAACAGGTACTAACGTGGGTCTTTCATAGAAGCAAAGTGGCCTAACACACACTTTCGAGATGCAGGGGATACCTGTATTAATATTAGTAATAATTAACTCCACTTTCAACTCAGTAGCAAAAGTGGGCTCTCATTTCCCTAACTTGAGATACCATAGGATAGTATTTTCGTTTTTATGGTGGCCTTTTAATCTTATTATGAGCAGGTGCCTCCCTTTCCCGATAAACAACAGGAGTGAGTTTCTACTGGTAATCAGGTGACATTATAGAATGGAAAGTAATCAGCATTTGCATTTACAAATATGGGTTGTGGTAAGCACTGTGCCCACACTGATATTCCAAAGAATTAGGTTTGTGTTTGTGCTTCATCTGCTGATCTAGGTGCCCTTGAATTGCTAAAATGTTTAGATCTCTAAAGGAGCCCTTAATTTCAGATGACCAGAAAGAAATGAACCAGGGTTTGATTGATTGCCACATGTGTGCCCTCCTGCATTTCAGAGCAGATGCTTGTCTTAGAAGATAACTTTGGGTAAATGTGAATAAAAGGACTTCATTGACTTTTTTTTTACTAAATAAGCTCTTAGTGCCATGCTTTTGTGAGCTATTGGTATAGCTTATATTTTTTTGTTTTTAAATTTGACAGGATCTCTCCCTAAGCCTAAATACTACATGACCAAAGAGAAATGGTCATCATTAAACCGTTATTATATTATTGAAGTATTCATAGCTATTATAGAAAAATGGGGAAAGTGTGCTGCTGAAATTATATGATCTGAAAATTATGGAAATGTGAAGGAGTGTTAATTAATTAGTGTAATTTTGTATGCCACAGTGGTATTCCCTGAAGAGTTAAAGACATTCTGTTCATCTAATAAGTCTAAACCAAAGGGCTTTTCCTTTATTTTTGCCTCTAATTCTTTCTAGCACTTCAGATTGTTTGCTTCATTCACTGAAAATGCAATGACTGGGGATTGTTTATTCCATTGAAGTGACCTCTTGTGCTTTAGGTGCAGGTTGATGCTGAAAATAAACACAACACAGCACAGAGTTTGCCACACTGATGTCTGCATTAAAGGCTGTCAGACTACAGGAAGTTACATAGATTTCCTCTGGTCAGCTGCTGTAACCTGTGCCTGACTGGTCCTTTGTAGACTTGCCTTAATGATTTGTTCAAAAGCCTGGGAGGAGGAGAAGCTGCCATGTCCTGGTGTGAAAATGTCCCGTAGTGAAGACCCCTTCTCGGATACAGTGTAGAGCCAACATCTGTCCTAAACTGTCAGAGCCAGAGTCCGCATTATGAGCAGTTTTCGTAATTGTCCAGTTTATGTCATTTTTCCAAGATTTCAAAATCTGCTCTACATACTTAGTTTGAACCGCTCTAGGTTGTGAAATGTATTGGTTTCCTGCCATCATTACTGTAAAAAGAAGTTGTGAATCTTGTTAATGAACTATGGATTTCTCCCCCAATTTCTAAAATAAAATGCTTGAAGATTGTCTTTGAGTGTAAGATCTACCTTTTCAGAAAGGGAGAGTTAGTTTGTCATGTTAGAAAATAAAGTCCTTGTTCAATAAAAGCTGAAACCATCTTTTAAGAGTGTGATTTCTCTCTGATGTGGGAAGAAGGAAAAGTGAAACAGGGTGGTGCTGATTAAGTCTGGTCTTGACTTTTATTTATTCCTTTTTAATTGGAAGATGGTTGCAAACCAAATCTTTTTTTCTTAATATATTTCTGCATGAACTTGATTCATTTAAAGCTTTTGCTTCTGTTCCCTTTTCTGTTTATCAAAATTCTATCTTAGAAGGGATCTTTAACCCCTACTTTATGCCACATTTTATTTGAATAAAAACTTGTCTAGTATAAGTTGAGTTTATCTTAGCTGTATTTTTTATCTTTTAATCATATAATCTGAAAGTTTTTAAAATGAAATAGTATAGTTCCCTTCACATGGATAGAAACTGAATTTCTACAGAGCTTTCAGTAAGTCCGTTTAGCTTCTCTTTTTACCCTTAATCGCTGCTCTTCTCCACCTGGAGTATTTGTGGTGTGCTGGAGGTGACACAGGATAAAGCAGAAGAGTTTTCTGGAGTGGGTCATCAGTCTTAATGATCATTTGGACATGACATTGTTTTTTATATTGAAAAATGACACAATCATGTATTATGGAGTAGAATACAAAATCTACATGAGTCTCTTTTTTCCCCCGTGAGTTTATGATATGAAATTTGGAACTTGAGAAAAATGTTATATGTGGATTGGTCTGCTTCAGGCCTTATACTCTGTCCCTCAGGGTACTTTGTATTTCTTTGCTATTGGAGAAACTGGTGGAAAAGTTGCCAAGATCTGACTGACCATTTCTAGGGTGACACAGATGATTCCAATGTAGTATGAGGTGTGCAGTGATAGTCATGTGCACAGGGGGAGAGTGAGGAAAGGTGTTTGAAGGAGGAGGCCCTGAGCCAAGAGCAGAGTCCCAGAGTACAACTGGGAATTTATCCAAATGAAGAATGGCAGGGGGAGAGAAGCAGCATATGTCAGGTCCAGCGAACTGGGAGTACCTGCGAGTAACCCGCGGTGGTCAGCACAGCAGCTGTGTGCCAGGGAGAGGTAACAGACAAGGTCCACATCGTGGCATGCTAAGGAGTGGGGATTTTATCATGAGTGTGATGGGAAGCTACTAAGTAATTTTATACAGGGGGATTGCATGATTAGATTCACCTTTTAGTAATGGTTAAAGCTTGAGTTGGAAGGAGGCAAATTCAGAGCCCCGTGCCTCAGTTGGGAAGTTGCTGTATGGACTAAAAGAGAAACAATACTTTCCAAAGGCAGGGACAAAGGAGAGAGGGAAAGTAGAATCAACAAATCAGTTTGTGGGTGGGATAAACCCTGTATGTATGACCGGAAAGGTGATGAATGCCCTCACTTGGATCATGGTTGGAAAGTAAGTGAGACCAAGATGGCCCTGGGGGACTGGGAGAAAATAGGAGCCACTCACTCTAAGAATAGGTGTTGTGGGATCTCTGGAGGGAGAGGTCTGACTGAGGCTGCGTCCTCACCATGCCACAGGTGGGGAGCAAGGTTAGGCATTGACAAGAACTGGGGCGTGGATACCTTCCTTCCGGCTATTGCTTGCTAATTATAATCTACCATTAAAAGAGGAAGGCAATATTAGCAAAAGGAGCCAAGTCTCTAATGTCAAAAACAGACCCAACCAGAAACCCTAGAATGGTGACATTGATTTCACCTTAAATGCCACTTCCTCGGAGATGCTCCAGTGTGGCGCTAGTATCTTTTCCTGAGAGTGCTCTTCCTACCTTGTCTCTTTGCTTCTGTTCTGGACCCTAAGCCACTGTCCGCATAGCAACCAGCATCATCTTGTGTGAAAACAAAAATCAGATCCTATCAGTGGCCTCTGGTGGCTTCCCGTTGTGCTTTGAACTCTAACCTTCTTACCGTAGCCTACGGAGTGTTCCGTGTTCTCGCTGCTTGCCTGCCTCTCTGACTTCATCTCTTAACATTCCCACATGGCAAGCACTTCAGACTTTTTGTTCCTTGAACATGCCAAGTGTGTCCCCACCTCTGGGCTTTTGCACTTCCCCAACACTCGAGTCCTGCCTCATCATGTATGACTCCTCTTCAGACCTGCACTCGAAGGCACATCTCCTGCCCTAGCCCACGCCAGGCCAGCTCTCACAGGTTAATAATGACAGCCTGTCTTTGTGCTTGTTTGGTTCTTCCATGGGAACATAAACTCACCTAGAATAAATGCCTTACCTATCCTGTTAGCTCCACTGTTCCTCAGTACACATTATCCAGAAGGGTGGTTCTGAAACTGATGTGCATCAGAATTCCCTGGGGGCTCATGAGAATAGAGATGGTTGGGCCCACCTCAAGAGTTTCTGATTCGGGAGGTCTGGGGTAGGGCCTGATCATTTGCATTTCTTTCTTTTTCTTTTATTATTATTTTTTTTTTTAGAGAGAGAGAGAGATGGGGGAGGGCAGGGGCAGAGGGGGAGAGGGAAAGAGAATCCTAAGCAGGCTCCACACCCAGTGCAGAGCCTGACTCGGGGCTTGATACCATGACCCCGAGATGATGACCTGAGCTGAAATCAAGAGTCAGACACTTAACCGACTGAGCCACCCAGATACCCCATAATTTGCACTTCTGGTAAATTCACAGGTGATGCTGATGCTGCTGGGCCAGCATCCACCTCTGAGAACCACTGATCTAGAATGGGGGGTTGGCAAACCTTTTATGTAAAGGGTCAAATAGTGAATATTTTAGGCTCTGTGGGTCCCATGGCCTCTGTTGCAACTGCTCAGCTCCACTGTTATAGCTGAATAGCAGCAGTATGCAAAGGAATGAGTGTGGCTATGTTCCAGTAAAAATTTTACTTACAAAAAATAGGCAGGGGACTAGATTTGTCACAGAGGCTGTAGTTTGCCCACCCTGATTTAGAAGATAGTCACTTTTGAGGACTTCCACTAGAAGCTTAGTGCATTTCTATGTATCTGATCTAGAAGACAGATAGGCACCAAATGCTGGTGATTCCATGGTGAATGGCAGATCCCTAGCCTTGGGAAGTTCACAGTTGTGGACAAGATAGCCATTAGATGAATAGTCACACCAGTAGTTACAGGGTATATTTGTGACAAATGCTATGAGGGAAAATGCTATGAGGTGTGCTGAAAGTTTACAACCAGGAGACTCTGGTAATGAAAGGTGGCCTTTCCTTGCTCTCAGCTGATGACCTCCATTTTGCTGCACTGAGAAAAAGAATTGATCCTAAGAAAACTTCTTTTCTGCCCACTTCTAGTTTGTGCATCCATCATGCATCCTTCCCTCCTGATGGTGTTTGGACTCGCCTTGCTCCTACCTTAGCCCCACCCATTTTCCCTGCATTTTATCCTCCGTCACCTTCTCAAGAACTCATCATGCATTTACCCTTCTCTTGAACACTTCCATTCAAGCACAGCTTTGTTTTGCCACTTACAAAACACTCCCATGTTGTCTGAGAGCCGCCACCATTCCATTTCTCTGTTACTTTTTTTTTTAAAGATTTTATTTATTTATTTGACAGAAACACAGCGAGAGAGGGAACATAAGCAGGGGGAGTGGGAGAGGGAGAAGCAGGCTTCCCGCCGAGCAGGGAGCCTGATGCGGGGCTCGAACTCAGGACCCTGGGATCATGACCTGAGCCGAAGGCAGACGCTTAACGACTGAGCCACCCAGGCACCCCTCTCTGTTACTTTTTATAGAAATAGTCCTTGAAAGAGTTTGCTCTATTATTTCCCACTCGCCCACCCCCATTATTTCTTTTTATTGTTCTTCTGTTGTTTCTTTTCCCCATTCTTGCTTGAACTCACTCTAGTCACACTCTTGTTCAGTGTGGTGTTCTAGTCACACCACACTGAAGCCACTCTTCTCAGGGCCACCAAAGATCTCCACGATGACAAACCCAGTGGTGTTTTCTCAGTCCTCTGCCCTGACCTCAAGATGCCGACACACAACTATGACCTGACAGCCATATAGCTGACTGGCAACCAGTTCAGGTCAAACATCCAAGAGCCATCCTCAGTTCCCCTTTTTTTCCTCACACCCCATGACCACATCATCAGTAAGTTGTATTTCTTCTACCTGTAAAGCATACCCCAACTCCATTCTCTTTTCACCACCTTTACTGCTGACCTGGGCCACCTACCACCATCTCCCTAGCACTGCTGTCCCCACGCTTTCCTCCACGGAGAGCGATGTTTTTAAAACATGTTCTAGACCCATATTACTTCCCAGCTCTGAACTGCCCAGTGGCTTCCCTTAGAATGAAATCCACAGTCTTTACCATGTCCTCTAAGGCCGAACATAACCCAGTCCCTGTCTGCCTCCTTCACAACTGCATCCCTGAACCTTGTAGCTCCTCACTCCACTCACACAAGTTTTCTTGCTTTTCCTGAAAACACACCAGGCACCTTTTGCTCTCAAGACCATTGTACTTGCTGTTAGTTCTCTTTCGATTGGCATCATCACCATTGCCACCACTCCCCCCGGAGATCTCTCAGCATGCCTGCTTAGATCTCTGATTAAATGTCCTTTCCGCAGACAGAACTTCCCCGAGCACCTAATCTAAAAGTTCCTCCTGTTCCTCTTGCCTCTCTGTCAGCCCCCATACCTACCAACCTTTTGGTTTTCCTTCATAGTACCTCTCGCTACTGAACTCACGGTGTGTCTTGTGTCTGTTTACTATTGATCATCTCTCTCTCCCTCACCAGTGAGACTTTTGTCTTACTGACCACTGTTCTCCTAACATCTGCATGTAGTAGACATAATAGTGGTTAAAAGAGCATGCCCTAGAATCCAGTTGCCTGAGTTCAAATCCCATATCCATGCTTACTAACTCTGATCTTTATAAAATTACTTAATTTCTTTAAGCCTTTTTCTTCTTTAACATGAGGGTAACAGTAGTACCATCTTCCTGGGGTTTTTGGGAAGATTGAGATAACCTATACAAAACATTAAGAACAGTTCCTGGTGCAAAGTAAGCTTAAAAACAAGGATGGGAAGGAGAGGGAGAACATTCTACAAGCGGGAACAGCCACTCTAGTACCTTTATAAATATGGGGATATATCTAACTAGTTGGGACTTCTTATAAACACAAAAGGCTACTGATAAATATATTGTTATTTGATGGGCTTTCCATAATTATCCTAGTTTCCACCGTGAAATCAACAGAACAATAGTATTCAAATTTGTTTATCCATTTGTTGTAGGAAAATCCTATACTTCGAGTTTTTCTGATGACATACAAAATGTCCTTGTTGGAAGCTCATATACAGCCTGGTTTGGGGAAGAGGAGGGCCAGTTCAGGTTATAGTGTTGATATTTGAACTGTCAACTGCTGATAGAAATTTTCCTGAGTCAAAATGCAGTTAAAATTCTAGGTCCATAGTGTTACAGGAAACCTTTTTATGTGAGCTTTACTGCCACTAAAGCATAACCAGAGCCTTTAAAGGGAAGGTCATCTTCATACCTTAACTGTCAGAATCTAAGGATTTTGTTTTTATTGGTAGTTTGAGCAATAAAACTTGTAAAATGAGTCTTGAAGAAAGCTTCAAAAATAAGCGAGTCACTAAAGCTAAAACTGGGGTGCCTGGGTGGCTCAGTTGGTTAAGTGTCTGCCTTCGGCTCAGGTCATGATCCTAGGGTCCTGCGATCGAGTCCTGCATCGGGCTCCCATGTCAGGCTCAGCAAGGAGTCTGCTTCTCCCTCTCCCTCTGCCCCTGCTCATCTTTCTCTTTCTTTCTCTCTCAAATAAATAAAATCTTAAAAAAAAAAAAAAGCTAAAATTATGTGATTCCACATATATGGAATAGAGTAGTTAAAATCATAGAAAGTAGAATGGTAGTTTCCAGGGGAGGGGGAAAGGGAGCATGGAGAGTTAGTGTTTAGTGGGTATGGAGTTTCAGTTTTGCAAGATGGAAAGAGTTTTGGAGGGGGATGATGGTGGTGGTTGCCCAATGGTGTGAATGTATTTGACACCACTGAACTGTGCACTTGACAATGGTTCAGATGGTAAATTTTATGTCACATGCATTTTACTATAATAAAAAATTGGGGGAAAATGAAAAACAAGAAGAAAATCCTCAAGATAAAATATTAACATTTTCCCACCTGAGGATTTTTAGGTAAACCAGCCATCTTTCTCTTTTTACTGAAAGGATCCCATAGAACATTTGGTTTTCTAAGGGAAAAAAAGTACCCCTTCCCCAACCTTTTATTTTGAAATATTTCAAACATACCAAGAAGCTGAAAAGAGAGTATAATGAGCCTTCATATACCCATATTTGTGTATTTTTTCTGAATCATTTGAAAGTAAGTTGCAGGCATGATGCAGCTTACCCCTAAATACTGCCCTGTGTATATCCTAAAATCAAGGATATTCTCTTAATACCATTAACCTATCCGAGAAATTTAGTACTGGTTCAGTACTATATAATATACTGTCCATTTTCAAATTTTCCTAATTGTCTAAAAAATACAATGGTTACAAGTGTGTGTGTGTGTGTTTTAATCCCAGTTCTGAGCAAAGTTTGTGTTACATTTGGTTATGATGTTTCTTTTCTCTTTTATTACATAGGTATTTTTGAATAGGCTACATTTTGATTAGTCTGTTTATTTCCTCAAGATTAGATTTAGGTTAAGCATGTTTGATAAGAAAGCTGTCAGGGTGACATTGTGTACTTCCCTCGTGTCACATTGGCAGACAAAATGTCCAATTGTCCTGTTATCAGTGATGTTAAAGGTTATAAATTTAATGTGACATTTCCCAGCCCTTTCTCTGTCTTATTAACGGGTATCTAGGGTGGCACTTGGGATTGTGTGACTATTCTGTTCTCCATCCACCTTTCACTCAGTTGTTTTGGCATTTATTAATGATTCTTGCCTGATTCAGCCATTACATCTGGGGCTGCAATGTAGTTTTTCTAATTGCCATTCCTCTGCATTTATTTATTAGCTGGCTTTTGCGGGGGAGCGAAGAAGGGCTTCTCCTTTTTTCCCCCTCTTCTTTTAGTAACACTGTGGACTCCTGGAGTCATTTTAATACCCAATGTGCTATATCGTGTTTCTGTTATTACTCTTATTTACTGGCTACTGGGATTCTGTGCCCTTTGGAAATGGCCCCATCAATGTTTGAGCACTTCTGTGCTTTCTTGTACAAGATATTCTGAGCTCACCTTGTGCTTTCCTTGCTTCAGACCTGGAATCGGTTGTTTTCCTAAAGAGCCCTGGTTCCTTTTAGTGGGGAATAGTATTTAGAAACCAAGATCTGGGTGCTGGGTATACTTAGAAAATAAACTTTTTATTTATTTTTAAGATTTTTATTTGAGAGAGAGAGCATGAGAGCATGAACGGAGGGAGGGGCAGTGGGAGAGGGACAAGCAGATTCCCCACTGAGTGCAGAGCCCAACTTGGGGCTGGATCTCAGAAGCCCAAGATCATGACCTGAACCGAAGTCAGATGCCTACCCGACTGAGCCACCCAGGTGCCCCCACAAATAAACTTTTTAAAACACAGCCTGTCACTTTGATAGTGTGTGTTACCAATGAAGAAGACTTCCACATGCATTTTTAAATGGTTCATCATTTGGTTCTTCCTTCGGTCCTGTGTGGGAGACAGGTCAGGAACTAAACTGTTCATTTTAAAGATGACAAAAATGAAGTGTAGAGAAGATTTAACTTTCCCAGAATTATAAGACTAGTAAGAGCAGGTGCCAGGAGCAGAACTTTCACCTGCAAATTTAATTTTTTTTTTTTGCCACAGTACATAGTCTCCTAAAAAGTGTATTTCGATATCGACTGAAGCTGTGTCTCTGGCTCCTGCTCAGTGCCAGCTCCTCTAAAGAGAGAAAGTTCCCCTGTGAGACTCAGTGGTAAATGATGAGCCTTGAGAATATCTGCGTCCCTCTTAGCATCGCCACTGGGAGCTCCTTTCGTAATAGTTTGCTAGGAGGCTCTCAGTGGTCCTTTGTAATGAGAAGAATATTTGACTTACGACTTGGGGCGAGCTCTGTTCGAAAACAATACATGGCCACACCGAATCCCTCTGTCTCAGGACAGCCTATAAGTGGGTCACCCCAAGGAAGCAGGAAACCCAGGCAGTGTATCTTAAAATACAATGCTTATGCTATGATTTGGTATTTTATTATGTGAAGGTCTCTGTTCTTAACCTTACTTGATTTATTTTCAATAACACAAGCTTTAAACATTAACACTCCAAGGAATCTTTTTAAATATTTTTTCCTTAATCTCTCCCCACCATGAAATTTTAATACCTCAGATATATAGTGCATCTGTTTATATACTGTATGTATATTTGTGCTTTATGCATCAAAAGAGTAAGATTTTTTGTATCCTTCAAGAACCATTTTTTTTGCCCTCTTCAAGGTGATACCACCCTCACTGAGAATGCGTGGAGTGAGTAGATGGAGAAATGAAGGATACATCTGATTTGTATTATAATACAGTAATAATTTTATATATATATATAATACAGTAATACATTTTGTATTATAATAGTGTATTTTAAAATGTCTTTCTTGAATAACTAAATACAATTTATAGATTATTTCAGCCCTAATACACTGTGATCTTTTGGTTACCTGAAGGCTGCATCTTGCATCCTACAGCTGCAAAAATACTAATATTTCATCCACAGAGAGTTCAGAGTCCACGGTTCTCATTCAAACAGCTAGATAATCAGAACTGTTGGTGATACTGGTGAATTTTCCAGTATTGTTTTTTTCTAGAACTCCTTGATGTGTGAAGGCACTACTTAAATACTACTATTAAGGGGCGCCTGGGTGGCTCAGTCCTTAAGCGTCTGCCTTCGGCTCAGGTCTGATCCCAGGGTCCTGGGATCGAGCCCCGCCTTGGGCTCCCTGCTCCGCGGGAAGGCTGCTTCTCCCTCTCCCACTCCCCCTGCTTGTGTTCCCTCTCTCGCTGTGTCTCTCTCTGTCAAATAAATAAATAAAATCTTAAAAAAAAAATACTATTAAATAAATTTAAGGGATACACGTGTTTTTCCCCTCAAGAGTCCCCCCTGTCTGGACCTCAACCCAAAATAAAGAACCCTTGAGTCTGAGGGAGTAGAAAGAGACTGCAGTTCGCTTTCTTCAGCATTTTCCCCTTACAGACTGTCTTGTGTGCTTTGTGGGTTTTTCCTACGTATTTCTCTGTATGTCTTTTTATTGTTGTTTCCTGCCTTTGTCTTCTCTTTTATCTTTTGCTTTCTGTGCTTTCCCCAACACTGCTCTCATTCCTCCTCCCCTCCATCCACTTCCTCCCTCTCCTACATGTCCTCTCCTCTCTTTTCATCCAGGACTACGAGAGTAAGTTGCAGGCCTTGCAGAAGCAGGTTGAGACCCGCTCCCTCGCTGCAGAGACGACAGAAGAGGAGGAAGAGGAGGAAGAAGGTGAAATCTGGAAATGGAAACTTCCCTCTCTATAGCTTTTGGATCTGTACTATAAGATTAGCCCTTCATCTATGATCAAAGCTGGATTTGATCATAGTTGGCCCTACCATTTATTGATATTTTACCGAGAGAGTTTAAAGGTGATTCAAAAGATTCTCGATGCTGAGAACACAGACTGTGCTCTCTGAGGTGGGAGCGGAGCTGATTGTGTTCCTTAGAACACAAGATTTCTTAGCTCGGTCCTTATAGAAATCTCTTGGGCAGTTTACATATATAGTCTCAAATTACTATACATGTGAAGCTTGTGTATATGTTGCAGATAAATACAGAGCTTAATCTTTATTAAGATAACTCTTTGATTTGCTGATCTATGGTTTATGCCCAGGATTACCCAGAGAGGACTTTGGAATATATTAATGTATATTAAAGCCATTTCTGGCAGATTTCTAATCCTATTGCTTAGTCATGCCTACCTGCCTTAAGTTTTTCAGAATTTCTTAGCTGAATCAGGGCCTTAATTGTTTGTTATTACCTTATAATACAGTATGAACATTCATCACATTTTGTTTCTCCACCCAACCTCCCAGTAACCTCAAGGCTTCAGATTAGCTTTGGAGAATCTCTAATTTATGTACTAAATTCTTTAATTTTTTAATATCGAAGTAAAATATGACCTTTTTATTTCTTGTACTAGCAAGAAAAATAGATATTATATGAAGTACAATATACCAGAGGGTTCTTCTTTATTATAAGCCATGTATTAGATGTATATGTTTCTTTTTTTTTTTTTAGATGTATATGTTTCTTAAAAAGGAAGAAAAGTCTATTTCTTTCATGCACTATTTTAAATAGGATTTTTTTAGGTTTTCTAAAATGTACATACTACCGTCATAATATCAACAGAATTTAGTAAGCTTTACTGAAAAGCAGAAAACAAAAGCAGCTGAATGGAGAAATATGGAAAAATACTTTAACTTGATAAGAGAGATGAGGTAGAGGAGAGATGTAATTTCTATGTAGTTATGAGATCACCATTTGTTATGCTTCATTTGCTCTTTCAGCTCCCTGGACACAACATGAATTTGAGCTGGCCCAGTGGGCCTTCCGGAAGTGGAAGTCTCACCAGTTTACTTCATTAAGGGATTTACTCTGGGGCAATGCTGTTTACCTGAAGGAGGCCAACGCCATCAGCGTTGAACTGAAGAAGAAGGTATGAAGGGCGGGAGGCCATGGGTCATCTGGACGTGCAGATGACCCTCAGGGGGCTCATGGCTCTCATCTTGAACTAGCCTTTCCCTTGGGTGAACTCAGCTGCCGTTTGCTGTGAAACAGGGTTATATATGCCTTTATTTACCGTATGTGCCTAGACCACAGTAGGTACTCATTAAATATTTATTACACTACATTTTTTTTTTAAAGATTTTATCTATTTATTTGTCAGAGAGAGAGAGAGAGCTCCCAAGCAGGGGGAGTGGCAGAGGGAGAGGGAGAAGCAGGTTCCCCGCTGAGCAGGGAGCCCGATACAGGACTCGATCCCAGGACCCTGGAATCCTGACCCGAGCCCAAGGCAGATGTTTAACCAACTGAGCCACCCAGGCATCCCAATTACACGACATTTTTAAAATAACTTGTTTTCTATCTTATTTACAAATGAGAAGACTGTATTCTGACAAGAGCTAAGGAAACTTTTTTTTTTTTAAGATTTTATTATTTGAGAAACGGGGTGAGCAAGAGAGAGAGCACGTGAGCAGAGGCAGAGGGAGAGGGAAAAGCAGGCTTCCCTGCCAAGCCTGATGTGGGACTTGATCCCAGGACTCTGGGATCATTACCTGAGCCGAAGGCAGACGCCCAACCCACTGAGCCACTCAGGCGCCCTAAGACCTAGGGAAACATATTAATAGGAGAATGCTATTCTTGGGTTTCTGAAAATCTCAATTTTCTTTTAGTTTTCAACCATTACATTTGCACCTATAAGTCCTAAGTGCCCTTCTTGCTCTAGGGCCTGGGAGGTAGGTATGTGCAGCGGACGGGCCCTCTGCGCTCAAGACAGCCAGCCAGGCTCCAATTCCAGCACGCCTTGTGTGTTGACCCTAATGGCCCTGTGCCTATATTCCCTCGTTCCCTCAAGATGGACTTTGCAGCGGCCCCTGCCACCTAGGGTTCTATGAGGCATGAAAGAAGGAGTAGATGTAAAGAGCTGAAATAGCTCTTGGACTTGGTAAAAGGCAATAAATGTTACTGATTTTCCTTATTACCAGAACGTCACACCACATCTTAGATTGATTCTTCTGTATGTCCCACTGTTGAATGGTCTAGAGGCTACTAGGATGACAGCGGGGAACAGTATCACATGGCAGGAAAGAGCAGACTGCTCAACCTTGGGGAGATTCATTCTCTTCCCTATATTCTAGTTCTGTAAAACAGGGTAAGATATCTTCTTCATTCAATCTCGGCATCCCATTTCATTTTGTAAGTGTTTACCCCTCTCTTCAAGTAGGTGAAATACAGGCAGGGGACTATGTCTTTTCTTTTTGCTGCTGTACCTAGCATTTACTTAATATTTGTAGGTGAAGATATAGGGTGGTAGCAAGAAATAAATGACAGGGTGCACACAAAGCACTTACCATGTAGTAAACACTTTTAAGAGTAGCACCTGTGATTCTTGAATTTAGGATGGAAAACTGACTGTGACGTTTCTGCACCCACCTCAGTGAGAGGCTAGAGATGTCCTCGTGGGTCCAAGTTTTGTTCTCTGGTGTAAATTCCATCAACCAAAACATGTACTGAGATTTTAGTTTGTGTAAAAACACTGCGCCAGGCTAGAACAAAGTCTGTAGCTTAATTTGAAATTAGGATTATTCTACAGCTAGTATACAAGTGGCCATTTTTCCCCCAGTTAATCACAAACTGTTTGTTGAGCACATACTACATGTTTGATCCCTTTCCCATGGGGCATGATTATATAGCCTTGTTTCTGAAGTTGACTTGCTGAAAACATAAAGGCCATTTGAACGGTTTATTCTTTCCACATAGGTGCAGTTTCAGTTTGTTCTGCTGACGGACACATTGTACTCCCCTTTGCCTCCGGAATTACTTCCCACTGAGATGGAAAAAACTCATGAAGACAGGCCTTTCCCTCGTACTGTGGTGGCGGTAGAAGTCCAGGATCTGAAGAACGGAGCGACACATTATTGGTCTTTGGAGAAACTCAGGTATGAAAACATTCCTCATAAAACCAGTTGTTTTATTTAGGAAATAATAATGAATTGCTCAGGGGGGCTCCCTCAAACTCTCTGCCTTGTGATGTCACTGTTGCTTCCTTTTCTGTGGTGCTAAATGCTGTTGCTCACTGGTAGCTAGTTCTGTCTTGGGTCTAGTAATTATTCATCTTTTCTGTTCTGGATCTGATGATCGGTAATAAACAGGAAAGTTATAATGTGGTTTCCTTTGTCTTTAACATGGTGAGGTATTTTCTACTGTTTCAGTATATTTGAGATGTCATATACCATTGAACTACATTTCTCTTATGATTCAGTAGAGGTTAGGTGGCCTTTTTTCCTTTTGGTGGCTTGTCTCTAGACTCAGACACTTTGGATACTAAGTGTTTTGAGTTCCTGTACTTTTGACCTTCATCCTTTTTTAATATCATTAAATGGTGGGAGCAGCTTTTTTGTTTTTAATCTTGGATGGAAGATAATTCCAAAGTGAAATTTTAATGCAATCTCATGATATTAACCCAGTGCACTTTATGTTTATGCAGGCAGAGGCTGGATTTGATGCGAGAGATGTATGACAGGGCAGGTGAGGTGGCCTCGGGCGCCCAGGATGAAAGCGAAGCCACTGTGACTGGCAGTGATCCGTTTTATGACCGGTTCCATTGGTTCAAACTGGTAGGAAGGTACGTGATGATTTCATCAATGTCTTCTTTTTAAATAGTGAATGATTTTGTTTAAAACCTCAGCAGATACTACAGAAAGTTCTGTAAAGAAAAAGTGTGCAAAAATGCTCCACGTGTAATCTCATCCACTCAGACGCAGCCAGTGTGTCACCTGGTGTGCTTCCCTTTGTTTTATTCAGTGTGCGCACTTAAGTCTCATCTTCCATCCAGAGTAATTGACAGCCTTTCCTGCCTCTTACAGTTGAAGAGGATAAATTTAAAAGAAAAAGAAAGCCTATGTCTGTATGTTGCACAGTTTAAAATCATAGTATGACTTAGAGCTTACCAGCTTGCAACCTCTCCTTGATCCAGTGTCTCCTCTTTTTTTTTAAGGCAATTTAATCTCACATTAGTCTTTGCCAAGGGTGAGCCAAGTGCATATCTTGGCCATATGCCTGAGCCTCCTTTGTGTATACATGAATCCCAACATGTAATGAAAACAAGTAGTGCCCCTGTGAATCCATACTGAGTCCAAGTTCTTAGAGGTTTAGAATTTAAAAAGCAGAGACATGTAAGTTTTGAGCTTAATGATTTCGGGATTTGAATTGTTTTTCAATTGCAAAATTTTTCTGACCATTTTTAAAGGAACTAGGAAGAAAGGAGGAGCTGAAGTCACAGTATTTTGTAGAAATGAAGTTAAATCTGTTCCATTTCACTCTGGTAGTGGAGTGTTTCTAAAGAGTTGAATTGGCCAAACACATCTTATCCAAGCAAGGCACGTACTTGCTTTGCCATATACCATTCCATCCATTTTGTTTTCTGCTCCGAGATGACATGGGAACTGGAATAAACTGGAATAAAGATCACCTTTTTTATTTCACCAAATGTTGAGTGGCTCCTTTGAGGCCTGGCTGCTGATCTTTTGTGTGAACTGGAAAATATAAACATTTTTACAGCACACTATTTACCTGGGATCTGGATCTTCTACTCATGTATTTCCTTTGCTTTTCTTATTCTAAGAACCAGTCCTTATTTCCTTTCACCTGAACCAGATGTTTTATGCTCATTTTATCCTTTTGCTTTTCCACTTGCTTTTATTGTGTTGATTCCCCAGTGGGTTCTGTCCTGTTGACACATATAGCTTCCTGTTTAACCAACTATTCCTCTCTCCTTCCTTGGCTGTGTCCCTTGGCGTCTTCCCTGGTGTCTAGCTCCCCCATTTTCCACGGCTGTGTGAATGAGCGCCTTGCTGACCGCACACCCTCCCCCACTTTTTCCACGGCCGATTCCGACATCACTGAGCTGGCTGACGAGCAGCAAGATGAAATGGAGGATTTTGATGATGAGGCGTTCGTGGATGACACCGGCTCTGACGCAGGGACGGAGGAGGGATCAGATCTCTTCAGTGACGGGCATGACCCGTTTTACGACCGATCCCCATGGTTCATTTTAGTGGGAAGGTTGGTGAGGTGATTGTGAGAAGGGCAAAAAGGGACCAGCTCTTGCTTTAAAGAGGCTCCTTGTGCAATTTTGGATGATCTTACCTTAGCAGATTCAGTTTGTGACATGCTGATCTGGCGAGGGAGAGCCCTCAGGCAGTGTTTGTGAGGTACGCACTCTGCTTGGCATGGCGTACGGCAATGTGTGAAGGCTCTACGCAGAGGACCCCTGTCTTAAACCGCCCAATATTTTCCCTCTGAAGGAGAAAATCCCAGAGGAGAAAGTAATTAAAGCTAAGAGTCTAATGTTACAAGGTCAAAGAATGTTACTATGTTCTGATGCTTCCTTTTTGTAGGAATGTGAGTGAAGAAGCATATGGGGATGACATGAGAAGGAGAGCAGAGCAAGGCCAAGGTTAGACTAAAGGATGTGTAACACCAGCAGGAATCAAGAGGACAAAAGTGGAATCAGGAGTAGTGTTAGGTTACTTAAAAATAAAATCTTAATAAGTAAGTAAGTAAGTAAATAAATAAAAAGGGGATGCCTGGCTGGCTCACTCAATAGAGTGTGTGACTCTTGATCTCTGAGTTGTGAGTTTGAGCCCCAAGTTGGGTGTAGAGATTACTTAAAAAATAAGTAAATATAAAGGAGTAGTGTTAGGTTTATTTTTTACTTAGTTTGAGTCAGAAAAAGAATCCGGAACATGAAGTTACCTTTTGTCTGAAATGGATGTCTTTCTTTGGCCAGTTTCACTAAGCCTATCTGTAGATCTTTGGCTTCTGCCAAAATTTTACCTATAGGTTTTATAATGATGAATCTCATAAAATTATCTATTGACACCATCAACAGTGGATATTTGTTTAGCACCACATGAAACTGCTTTGTGTGTTAAGTTTGGTTTTCCAAACAGGCCTTGTCTTTGACTCCATCTGTCAGTGATGCAGAGCTCTCACGCGCATGCTCCTTGGACTGGGGTCTTTGTCTACACCCAGTCTTCATGCCGAAGTAATTTTATTACAAATTCAACAGTGCAGCACATGCTGCATTAACAAAAAGTGTGTCCAGGTTTTAAGGTATGCAATTGGATCTTAATAGTGCATTAGGACCACATATTGCTGAGTCCTTTAAAAAGAGGGAATCATGCCAGTGTTAAACAGATAAACACCAGTTCTCTAAAAATTAAGGCGTGGCAAGTATCCTGACCCGGTAGGGAGGTAAGGTTCTAGCACTGAGCTCATGGTGTGACGTTGGTCACCTGGCAAGAATTAAATAACTACGGTAGCATATGATCACTGTGGTGGAAAGAGGGAAAGGCAAGATCTCTGATAGACATGAAAGCCTCAATTATGACCATGGGTTGTAATTTAATATTAGACAGTCTCAGGGTTTTATGATACCGGAGGGACATCTATTCAGTTTTTCCATGAATAAACATTAAGGGATTGTGCAGCCATGAATATTGTTTTCTGTTGGTGTATTGCCAGGAACAGATGCTTAGAATTTCGGAGAAGCTGATTTATATTAAAACTGAGAACAGTAGTTCTATGTACAAATAATGGGACCATAGTGCTTTTTCTTATTTTATGGCTGTGTATTCTAAAACGGTTGGAAGTTAGAACCAAGTTTCTGTTCATAAACTGCTTGGTCCTGGTGCCAGTTGCGCAGCTTCTAATGCTGCTCGTCTGTGTTATCACCATTGCACAGGGAGGACTATGTAGCTTCATCTTACATGGCACATCGGGAAGAACACTGACCCTAAGAGATGTCTGAGGCCTAACGTCCGCTCAGCTGAAACTGAGGCCTGTCAGGTTCTCAAGTATAAATGAGGAGTTAGGTAGGAAAGCAGAGAGCCTTAAAGATCTTTTTTATCTGTCAGATTCTGTCATCCACACTAGCAAAGTGAATATCCTGGTTAAGAGTTCTCCAAAGCATTTGTATTTTGAGTCATTTGTATGGAGAACTTACGTCAGAATCCCACTTAATATGGACATTCACTGGCTTAAGATACATGCATTATTTTCTCTCTTGTTTTATTCATTTTAATCATATCAGATTAAGTGTAGGTATAAAGCAATCAGCTCTGCTTTGATTTTCAAGTAATTTCCATATGTTCGGCTTCCCAGGTTCCAAAACTTAACTTTAACTTGCGAGGAAGAGGTTAGTGGAGGAGGTGAAATCATGGCCATCAGTAAAATGAAGGATAGCTCTTTACTTTTCGCCCTTGACTACATTTCTCATCTACAATCAAAACTGATAACTATGCAACATCACCCAGATATTAGTGGTCATTGTATGTGTAAGAGAAGTGACTTCTTTCCTGTTTTTGTGATTTCACAGGATTGGATTTCCCATATTGGCACATAATTGCAAATACAATTCACTTGTAAAATTTTCCAGTTTCTTGTGAAATTCCATTTGTAGGTTTTGTTTCTTGGCCTTGGCTGCCTCTGGTGAATTTTTATATGAAAATGAAAAGAGCTTGTCCCTTTAGCTATTCTCTTATGGCATGCTGGGATGTTATGAACCATCCATCATAATTTGGGATGAAATGTAAAATATTTAAGCTAGTCTTCTGGGTTAAAAGGGGGCAAAAGATGGTTATCCTGACATCTAAGTCTGAACCGACATTGTGTTCTTTAACTAGAACCATAATTAGGCTGATTTGTCTTATCTTTATGTTGACCAAATTTGTTTCCCTTTTGATGTAACTTCACAGAACTTATGCTAATATACCCTTTACATCTTCCCCTCTCTCATTCCTGTTCTCCTTCAGTCTGCTAGGTCAAAGTATAAGGACTCTCAAGAATGCAGAGTATTTATAAAAATTCCAGCTTAAAAAATTTCAGAGGAGAACTTCTACGGCATTGACTTTGGGCTAAGGCTGTCTTCTGATAACAGGACAGGGAGAGCTGGCTAGTGACCGTGCAGTTGCATAGCCGGAGAATCACAGAAGACTCTTTTCTAAGACGGGAAATACACAAGAATACTTTCTGTCCTTTCACCTTTGGAATAACCATTGCCATAGGTGGAAAGGAGATTCTTGTCTTTAATGTGTGCTCAAACAGTACTTTGTTGTAATGCGTGTGTGAACATGATACGCAATGCCTTCAAGTGGGAAGCTTTTTGAAAATTAGAAACAGGCATTCCTGGTGTAAGTATAAAAACAACTATACAAATTAAGTATAGTTAGGAACCTAAACATGTTCTCTATAGTTAATATCCATCTTGAGTATATCTTAGAAAAATCAACCTAGTATATAAAGTTGGATGGCTTTGCTTCTCTACCTCTGTTGTAACCCATTTTTCTGGAAAATGTTCCACTTCTACTTAAAGATAGAGGACAAATCATTTTCTGTTCACGTATGTACATACATGCTCAATCATATTGATTGAATGTTGAGTGTATTTACTCAATAAATATGCCAGACCCTCTGTAGACAGTGGCAAGCAAAATCAGACATGATTCCTGCTCTCCCGGGTTTGCAGTCTGGTGGGTGAGACAGACAAATTAAACAGTCACATAAATGAAAATCATAACAATGATGGAATCATGTATGTTACTGAGATCACTTAACACTGGGGGATCCTGTCATGAGAGTGTTCAGAATAAGACCTGCAGATATGAAATCAGAGGCGTGAGGGTGGGTAGTAGAGTTCAGGGAGGACTCCACGCAGGGGACAAGTATGTGCGGTGACTCTGTAATGGTGAGGCATTGAAAGTGAGCACGTGTGGCTGGAATACCATTAAGAGACAAAGGTGGTCTGTATGGTGCTGACTTGGGAAGTGAAGCAGTCTGTTTGGTACTGTATGCCAAATTCTTAGTCTTTAAACTCTGTCACAGTAGCTGATTTTTGAGAGTCTTGTTTGTAATCCTTTTTGGAAGACTTTTCATTTTTTAATTTTTATGCAACAAAGCTTTAACCCTCTGTTTCTTAGCATTTCCTTCCCTACCTTTGGAGCAGACTGAAAGGGAAGTAGACTTCATTTGATCTGATTCAGTGTTTTACTTACAGTTATTTTTGTTATGCTTTTCATTCACATTTCATTTATGTTCTTAAAGTTTTATTAACATGTTTTTCTGTGGTGTATTTTGTCTGTTTTCAGTATTTTTTTCATTACTTTGAGTTGAAATCCCACAAATCCACTCCATCTTCCCATTTCTCTTTGTTCTAATGTAGATTCAGAACAGGAAAAGAAGCAGACAGGCATATGTGTCACGTTCAGTTATGTTTGATTTCTTGGTGCAAATGTTTACTCTTTGTCTTGCCTTGTGTTCAAAGATCAGCATATACCCAGTGGGAAGACAAGAGTAACAGTCGGAACTAGATTCTGTATCACATCCACTAATTGGAATGAACATACCTAAGCTTTGTGATGACCTTTTTATTGTTAAAAAAAAAAAAAAAAGATACAAAATAATGAAAGAAGTAAAAAGAGTACAAATGTGATGGGAGTCTGCTAGTTTGTTTGAAATAGACGATATTAGGTCTATAACTTCCCTTTTGTGTTTCCATTTCTGAGTTAAGTTTTGGACTCCAGGAACAAAAGAAGTCCTTTAGGGATGAGCTATCTTTTTCTTCCTGGATATTTGTCTCCGTGTCCAGCCAGAGTCTCCTATAAGCTTGTTACTCAGAAACTTCTGGCTACAAAACCTCTCTGCTCGTATGTGTCAGTCACTTGCCTGAAAATAATAGTCATTTCCTAGAGCATTTCCATAATGCTGTGACTTGAAATCTATTTTAGAGTTATTAACTGTATTTCAGGCACATCTCCTGCCTTTTTTGTCTCCTGATTTCTGTTTTATCTCTTGGCAGAAATAAAACGCCATTATGTTAAAAGGTTAAGTTCTTTAGTGGGTTCCCTTTTCTCCACCCTTAGCAGTATCCATAGGACAGTCATCTTGAAAGTCTATTTCCAATTGTTACTCTTCTATCTACACTAGTCATTTTGTTTTTTAACTGGTTATTTTTATAGAGAGTAATTTGGTGTAAGTTGGTCTTTGTCGACTGCTTTACCAAGCATTTGCATTTCTTTCTGTATTGTCTCTGCCAAAAAAGCAACAGGAAGCAGTCTGGTAGTGCAGAACAGAAAGGTGGCCTTAAGACAGGGCCCAGAAACCCTGAAGGTATTCTCTGGAAATCTGAAAGCCAGCTTCTCTGTCTGCAGGGTGCTCAGATGTTTGTCTCCCGGTTTCTGTCTCTAGGGCATTTGTTTACCTGAGCAACCTGCTGTATCCTGTGCCCCTGATTCATAGGGTGGCCATTGTCAGTGAGAAAGGTGAAGTGCGGGGATTTCTACGTGTGGCTGTGCAGGCCATTGCAGGTAGGTGACCCTCTTCCGGGTGAGAGCTTTGGATTCTTTGCCTAGGGACAAAGCAGGCCAGTTCTTTTGCATGATGGCTTGTCTGTCGTGGAGAAAGCTTTTATTGCTTCCTTTTAGTTATTATTCCCCAGTATCATAAATAGATTCTGTTTAGTCTGGGCCACAGCTATTTTGGAGTAATGGGATGAAGGGATTTCCTTTAACATAAAGAACAACTCTTACGGAAGTCTTTTATAAAACTGCTTCAGAAGTAACAAAAGATATTCAGGACTTTTTCTTGCTTAATTTTCTCTCATGGAACTTGTACCAGACATTTCTGTCCTTTACTGTTTTGTTGTTTATGGATCAAGATTCTGATATTTTACACTTCTCCATGATCCAGCCTACATTCTGAGGAAAGAATGTGGCCATTTCCTGTAATTTTTCTCTTTTAATTTCCAAATGCCATACGGTATGGAGTGACCTCTCAGCTGTTCCCTGTGGAAATCTGTGGCACGATCACCAGGGTTGAGTTTATGGAAGTTTGTGCAAGTACAGTCGAGTACCTTCAAATATTTGTTGGGTGGTATTGAGCATCATCTTGCCAAGTGAGGATCAGTGTTTCTAGGTATACATTTGAACAATAGCAAGAATAAAACCAATTTTTTATTAACTAGTCTCATTTGAGCTAAGCAGGTTGGTAAATATACCTGAGTAGAGTTGGGAGCAGCCCCTGTGACTTTGCTGCTTCTGGCTTTTCCTTTCTGAAGCAAAAGATTGTTCTTTAGCATCTCCTTTTACTAAAGTCCTCGAACCGGAACACTCCGCTACTTTCCTGTTTATCTCATAATCCAACAAGAGCCATTCATCTGGGCCATATGTAGTCTCATTTGATCCTTCTCTTTTTTGTTGTTGTTTTCTACTTAGCGGATGAAGAAGCTCCTGATTATGGTTCCGGAATTCGACAATCAGGAACAGCTAAAATATCTTTTGATAACGAGTACTTTAATCAGGTGAGAAGCCTTACAGGGAGAGAAAAACTCATAGAAGGAGAAAGTAGAAGACAGGTTTATAAGGAGGACGTTCACTAGGAAACAATTCTTCTACCTAGAACTACAAAAGACAGATAACTATGGGCTCGTTCCATAGAACACAGGGCATGTCTAACAATTACAGAGGTAAAGGTCCTTACTTATATTTTATTGTATTGCCTTTTCTCAGGCAGCTCTTAATCCACATAATTTTCCAGTCACTGTTGCTTGTTGGGCAAATAGACATTAAGTAAGGAGATTGAGGGAAATAAGCTGTTGTGCTACTTGATCATCTACCTGTTCCTGCCTTGTTTTCAGAATGACTTTTCTTCAGTTGCAATGACTCGTTCTGGTCTATCCTTGGAGGAACTGAGGATTGTGGAAGGACAGGGTCAGAGTTCTGAGGTCATCACTCCTCCAGAAGAAATCAATCGAATGAATGACTTAGGTACGTAGACAGAGTTTACTGTGACTGGGGGGACTGGGGACATTCTCAAAGAGGGCAAAATATTGACCACCGTCAAGGGAGATAGTTGCTTTCATCAACTAGGAATGGAAAGAATGCCCTCCTCTCTCCTCTTTGAAAGGTGTTCTGTGCCATATTTGAACCATATGTGTGTTCATTTGACCCTCTTTAGATTTGAAGTCAGGCACTTTGCTGGATGGTAAGATGGTCATGGAAGGGTTTTCTGAAGAGATCGGCAGCCACCTGAAACTGGGCAGTGCCTTCACTTTCCGAGTAACTGTGCTACAGGCCAGTGGGATCCTCCCCGAGTATGCAGATATCTTCTGTCAGTTCAAGTAAGCCCACCTCTGCCTGCCTACCTAGCTGTTGACCCAGGTGACATCCTTTGTGCACCACCCAGTGCTTTACTTATCATACGTGAGGTGTTAACACTCTCAAGAGGGAAACTACTACCAGTTTCCGAAATAAAACAGCTTTCTTCACTCCAGGGGGGAATAAGAACCAGAAACCTAAAATGGTATGAAATAGAATTTGCTGTGGGGAGGAGTGTGACCATGTATCCTGCTAAGAGGTTTATATGGGGAGTAATTTGGTGTAAGTTGGTCTTTGTCAACTGCTTTACCAAGCATTTGCATTTCTTTCTGTACTGTCTCTGCCGAAAAAGCAACAGGAAGCAGTCTGGTATTGCCATTTTGACCACACAGATATTTCAGGAGTATCTTCTGTATCTGGACACTGTGGCCTGTCCTCCTCTGCTGGAAATATAGGATCGGATGTAGATAAGCCTGTTTATTCATCTTTTTAATGCTCTTCATGGGGAAATATCTTACTAATAAACAAGTCTGAAGGCCATGAATTATCCAGCTACCAATTGTGCCTGTTCAATACTTGGGGGGGGGGGGGAAACAAATAAATTAGAGTAAAATTCCACGTCAACTGAAGAATAGTATGTAGAAAAGATATGACAGGTTTCATTCCTTAGCCACTTACAAGCTCTTTCTATCCTATAACCCTCTGGAACTCTGGAGTTTTTCTTCTCATGACCCCCCCCTTGGAAAACACTTTTATTGACAGTCTTAAGTTTTAATACCTCCAGACATCAGTGGATCTCTTTAGTACTTATGAAGGGCCACAGTACAAGAGAGTGCTGTCTCACGAGCCTCCTTCCTGAAGTCTGCAGTTGGCCCCTGGCGCCACCAGGAGGTTGCTCTAGAGTTCTGCCATCCCTCTCAGAATGTGCCTCTCTGCCTTCTAGGGGTCCTAATACAGTTGACAAAGCACTGCCTTTATGGAGATTTTAGCCAAGTCCCGAATCAAATGTGATTACTGCATAGTAAGCCAATAATATAATTTGCTATGACTCACAGTTGTTGTTGAAGTATTATCTATCCAGTGTTGATTTTGCCCATTCAGTGTGTTTTCACTAGCAGCCCTAAGTTAACGTTGGGGGATGGAGTTGGCTAGATGATCCAGTTGCTTTGAGCTTTCATTATTATACCAGTTAGGCAACTGAAATATTTTTTTAAAGATTTTATTTATTTGAGAGAGAGGGAATGAGCAGGGGGGAGGGGCAGAGGGAAGGGGAGAAGCAGACTCCCCACTGAGCAGGGAACCTAACGTGGGGCTCAATCCCAGGACCCCGAGATCATTACCTGAGCTGAAGGCTTAACCGACTGAGCCACCCAGGCGCCCTGCAACTGAAATATTTTATGGAAAAGACCTACTTGGTTAACTGGCATGTGAAATGCCAGTAATGTTACGTTGATCTTTTGTCCTAAAATCTCCAGCAAGAGAGCAGCATCTCCACCTGGTGTCAGCTGTGGAGAAGACGGAATGTTGAGGGCGCCTGGGTGGCTCAGTCGTTAAGAGTCTGCCTTCGGCTCAGGTCATGATCCCAGGATTCTGGGATCGAGTCCCACATCGGGCTCCCTGCTCGGCGGGAAGCCTGCTTCTCCCTTTCCCACTCCCCCTGCTTGTGTTCCCTCTCTCGCTGTGTCTCTGTCAAATAAATAAATAAAATCTTTAAAAAAAAAAAAAAAAGACGGAATGTTGACTCATATTGAAAGAAGGGCCAGATTCTTCTTGAGCTTTTACAAACTCTCATCTGGCCTGTGTAGAGAAGACGCAGCTGTCGGGCAGTATGAATGATTTCATGCATCACCATTGTGGAACCCCAGGATATTTGTACCTGCTCTAAGCAGAGCATTGGAGGAGTGTAGATCACAAATCAAGTAATGCCCCCGGCATAAACAGCTTACGGTCTGGAGAGGAAAAAAAAGAGTAAGAAATAACAAGAAGGAGAGGGGCACCTGGGTGGCTCAGTCGGTTGAACGTCGGCCTTCAGCTTGGGTCGTGCTCTCTCATGAGCTCTCTCCCTCTCTCAAATAAATAAAATCTTGAAGAAAAAAAAAAAGAATAAAAAGGAGGGGGGCGGGGGGTAAGAAGAATGAGAGGAAAGAAAGCAAATAGAAGGTACGTGTAGTACAGACTGCTTCGGTGCTCATACAGGTGGCATCTGGGATGGGGAATGTGGGACAAGAGCACTCCACTGTCCTCAGACTCAGTGAACTGATTTGGAAGACAGGGAGTTCATAATCCTGGTTTCTCTACCCTATGCAAAGTATTCCCTTTTTCCCCCTTTTCTCTTGTGGGGTGTGGGATGTCCTTCTGATGGATATTTCTGTCTGGGAGTAAATCTTTGTATTCAGTATTCTTTAATTTTCTACTTCTGTTTATTTCAGACTAATAGGGAGAGAGAAGTAAAAACTCACTATCTGTGAGAATAAATAAACATAGTCTGTTGCCTCACAAGTATCTCAGAAGTATCTTCTATATCTGGAGAACTATAGGAGATACTCGCTGTCTTTCGGGGAGACAGGCATATAAATACATTATCATAAAGTGAAACCATTGCGGGGCGCCTGGGTGGCTCAGTTGGTTAAGCGACTGCCTTCAGCTCAGGTCATGATCTCAGGGTCCTGGGATTGAGCCCCGCATCGGGCTCCCTGCTCGGCGGGAAGCCTGCTTCTCTCTTTCCTACTCCCCCTGCTTGTGTTCCCTCTCTCGCTGTGTCTCTCTCTGTCAAATAAATAAATAAAATCTTTAAAAAAAAAAAAAGGAGTGAAACCATTGCTATTGAAGAGAAATGGGTCCCTGGTGCTGTGGGAAGACACAACTGTTTGGGTGAGTTAGGGAAGACTTCCTGGAAGAGGTGACATTTAAATCTAATCTTTGCAGGTCATCAGAGACTCTCCTAGGCAAGAACACTAACAGGCTTTCATACTACCTTATGGAAGCTTGAATCTGCCAGATCTTTTCTGCACAAAATGATTTCATAATTTTTATTCTCAGTAAAAAATGTTCCTACAAAGAAACAGGAATTCACTGAATTCACTCTTGATGCTCTCTGAGATACTCTTGCATATGTGTCCACATAGCTAAGTGGTCAGGGTCAGTTATCTTTCAGTCATTTTTGAAATAAAATCTAAAATGCTGTTTGAGTGATAATGGAAAATGTATTATTACAAGGAACTACAAATTACTTGGTTCAGTTAAAGACTGTGCTTAAGTAGGCTGCTTCTTTCCAAGTCAGGTTCTTTTTTTTTTTTTTTAAGCGGGGTGGTCGGAGGGGACAGAAGGAGAGAAAGAGAGACTCTTAAGCAGGCTCCCTGCCCAGCTCAGGCCTCTGTCTCACGACCCCGAGATCATGACCTGAGCTGAAATCAAGAGTCAGACGTTTTAACTGACTAAGCCACCCAAGCACCCCTCCAAGTCAGGTTCTTAAAACATAGATCTTGATGAAATTGTGTAATGCGAAGTTCATGTGTCTTATTTTTTTAATTAAGCTTTTTGCATCGCCATGACGAAGCATTCTCCACTGAACCCCTCAAAAACAACGGCAGAGGAAGTCCTCTGGGCTTTTATCACGTGCAGAATGTAAGTGACATGGACGTTTTTGCCAAACGCATTGCAGGTCTGGGGGCTGTCTGAGAGGCCAGTGTTAGGCAGTCATCCTGTGTGGGTGGCCTTTGGCTTTCTCAGCCCTGGAAGGAGGATTATCCAAGCTGCTTTGTGGTGAAAATAGACAATGGAGGGAGTGGCCAGAGCGGTGAGGTAATCCTCAGTGGACTGAGTGGCCAGCCTTCTCGGAGTTACAGTGGGCCCCATGAGTGTGTGGGGGTTGGGCTGCCAATAAAATGTTCCATCAGTTTGAATGCAGTGAGTTGGTTTTAGTGTTTCCATCCTAGAAAAATAAGTGCATTTAATATGAGTTTTGTTAAAGTTAATGTATTGTCCTTTAAACTATAAGATACTTAGATTGCTCAGTTGTAGAAAAAATTAAAATGATCTTTTGTAGCTAAATTAAGATTCAGTCTCTTTTCCTTGCAGCTGATAGTATGATGAATCCATGACTGCCCCTTAGAGCTCTCATTTGTGGAATAAGACAACTGGCCTTCCGTCTCTTCTAGGAAGGGTCACCCAAACTCTGTTCAAAGTCATCATCCTCATCACAATAGCTAACATTCTTTGAGAGCTTATTTCGTGTCAGTCACTGTTCCAAATGCCTTTTTTGTGTCTTCATTCATTTACTCCTTACCTTTATAGTATAGACCCTCATAACCCCCATATGACAGCTGAGATAACAGGCACAGAACAGTTAAAGTCACTCACCAGGGGGACAGAGTTAGGAAGAGGCGGAGATGGGGTTTAAGCCCAGAGCAATGTGGCTCTGGTATCCAGGATCTTCACCATGACATGAAACACTCTAATTCTCTTGCTAACCATATCCACTATCTAAAGTGCAGGCAGAAAGGACAACACTGAAAATGGAACAGCAAACACAAAACTTTTCTTTTTTAGGTTTAATTGCATGAATATAAGCATGCACGTATCTGATAAATACTCACTGGGATAATGTGCACAAGGACTGTGCCTGACATGTCTGGGGAGTAAGGATGAATCACAGAGGATCATGCCCCCGAAGAGCTTAGGGGAAATAAAATGAATATTTAAACAGCAGTAGCACACGATCCAGAAAGGTATTCCTTAAATGCAAAGGGAGTAGAAAGAAGGGAAGGTTATTTCCATTAATGGAAATTTCCATTAATTTAAGTTATGTTGGGTGGAGAAAGGTGGGGAACTTCCTGAAGCATATAGTGTAATAAGAAAAGGTGGGTCAAACTTGGTATTGTACCTGGTGCCTGGTCAACAGTCATGTTTTTCTCACTGTTGTTACTATTAAATGGGGGCCTTGAAGTATGGAAATGACTTAGAAGTACAGAGACGGGGGCAGGCCTTCCAGGCAGAGCTGTTGCCTGGTCCAGTCCCCAGGCACCACAGGGGAGCGAAGCACAGGCAAGAGGAGCAGCAGGTGAATTTGTGCCCAGACAGTAAGTGTGTGAAGGGCAGCAGGTGGGGCAGATGATGGAAGGTCTTGAAGGCCTGGAGCTTGGTGAAGTTGCTTTAGAATGAAAACCAGGGAGGAGCCCCTGTCTTGGTGTGGGAGGCCTGCTGAGTCAAATACCCAGCTCATACTGGCTCCTCAAAAGTGCTAAAATTCTGATTGCAGCAAACATGTGTGTTTGTTATAGTAAATTTTTCCCTAATCTAGCTTGGCTTTATTCCTTATTAGATTGCAGTGGAGGTCACTGAATCATTTGTGGACTATATCAAAACCAAACCGATAGTATTTGAAGTCTTCGGGCATTATCAGCAGCACCCACTTCATCTGCAAGGACAGGAACTTAACAGGTTTGAACCAGATAAGCAAAGATTCTGTTGTTGCTCTTGTTACTCTTACTGCCACTTGTCCGGAAGGAAGAAATCTTTTAAGGGATTAAGATAACTGAAGAACAGTTTTCTCTGTTACCTGATGTTCCCTCTTTAGAAACATCACCACCTTTTTTCTAAGCCACGGAACCACTAACTATAGGTAAAGCACGTTGAATTTTGCCCAGCTAACCTGGCGTACCATCTCTTTTGTAGGAAGAGACTTTGAACAGGATAGAAAGTGAGGTGATAAGACACAAGGATTGTGTGTAATTGTTCCTCACTACCCAGAACTTCAGGAAGCATGAGCTATAAGTGGAGACATCACAGTTGGTGAAGAGAGCAACGACGGGGGCTTCTGGGTGATGGCAGAGTGTCAGTGTTAACAGAAAATTTCTCATATTTCACTTATTAGCTAGGACCCACAGGGGACTTTCATTAAAATATCTGAGCCTCAGTTTGACTATGTGGGATTATGTCTGGTGTCTGATATTATGCCTTATCTGAAAGTGCAAATGATCTGTTTCTAGAGGGGATTTAAACATGCCATTAATGTCAACATGAGACCCTTTCTCAGCCTTGAACTTTGTTTCCTTCCTTTGCAGCCCGCCTCAGCCATCTCGTCGCTTCTTCCCTCCTCCCATGCCGCTCTCCAAGCCAGGTGAGCCCTTCTCTGGGTGACGGGGCTCTTATTCGGATGGCTTTTCAGACAGAAACCATTTTTACATGCCCACTCCACTCCTGTGTATCCTTCCATATTCCCGTGTCTAGCAGGAACTGGAATTCTTGGTTCCTAATTTAAATAAGAAGTAAGAAACGATAGGGCTCCTTCCCTGCCAACTTTCTGGTCTTCTTATCGCAGATTTTGATAAGCTCCCTAAAGAACCATAAGCAATGGTTCTTTAATTTTAAAGATTTTTACCAGTAGGTGGGTTGGGGTTTTTTTGTTTGTTTTTAATACTTCTGATTTTGCTTTTTGGCCCTCAGATGACCGCCAGAATCAGTGACACTAATTTTTTCTTGAGCAGCACCAGCTCATGTGGAATTCAGCTGAAGTGAATAGTGCAAATAGGCTAACATTTGACTAGGGCTGTGTGAGTCATGAGGCCCCTCTAGATCCCTCGTGTCAGTGGGTCATCACGATACCTGTTCCTAAATCTCTCTGCTTTATATGTAACTCCTTCTAACTGTTGGGTGACTGGGCATTTCTTTGCGTACCAAATGTATTCTGCATGTTCATTCATCTTGTTTTGCTTTTTCTTTATTTTCATCCTTTTTCCTCATTGCCCACTTGCCACCTTCCCCCCCCTACCCTGTACTTGTCCACCTCTGTATTCCTGCTCTCCATCCGGCCTTCAGACCATGAGAGAAAGATTGAACTGGTTCGATTTCTCATAGCTGACTATGTGAATGTGCATGTGTTGGACGCGTTTTCCGAGCATGCCAACGCACTTGCTTCCTCCGCTGTTGCCACCTTCCAGGATGGGGCGGACCCAGGGCCGTCTTTTCTCTCTCTGCCAGTGCCAGGCTGCCAGAGTGAGAGGGCACCCAAACGAGATGGTTAGTAGCTGACTTAGCTCTGCCTTAGGTGTAGAACCATCCTCAGGGGCTTAGCCTAAAGCCTGGCTCTCTGTGTAGGAAATACTGGCATTGCTGTTTGCTGCTTGAACTGGATCTAGGGTCTAGCACATTGGCAAGAATATGTTTCCTTGGGAGAGATGTGAGGACACACCTTCTCTCCTTGAGCCTCTTTCACATCACCCTGGTGGGGGGAGGGGTTGTGGAATCTCCTTATGTTTGTTCACTTGGATTCTCTGCAATGGTTCTTTAATTTTAAAGATTTTTACCAGTGGGTGGGTTGGGGTTTTTTTGTTTGTTTGTTTTTAATACTTCTGATTTTGCTTTTTGGCCCTCAGATGACCGCCAGAATCAATGACACTAATTTTTTCTTGACTAGCAGCACCAGCTCATGTGGAATTCAGCTGGAGTGAATAGTGCAAATAGGCTAACATTTGACTAGGGCTGTGTGAGTCATGAGGCCCTTCCAGATCCCTCGTGTCAGTGGGTCATCATGATACCTGTTCAAGATTGCAGGCTAAATATTCTAATTTACTTTTTGTAGATGAGGAGACCTACTTCCAGAGATTAAGCGACTCAACCAAAGTCGCCTAGTAGTCAGCGGTTGAATAGTAGTAGATCCCAAGTCAATGGATTCCCATTCCAGTGCTCCCAGGTTCTGAGCAGAGAATGGGCACATTGGAATCATCTGAAAGGGTTTCAGTCCTCTCAGAGGACTGGGTCCCACCCATAGAGATTGTCATTTAATTGCCTGGGCTCTGCTTAAAGATCCCATGTGCAGGGAGGTTTGGGAACCACTGGGCTGGAGCATGGGTCTTCCCTCATGCACTCCAGCTTTGAGGAGACCCTGTGAGGTGTGAGGCTCTGCCCACACTGTCTCTCCCACATCATTTCCATGCTCAACATGCCACAGAATAGGAGAGTCTAAGGAAGGTTTTTGAATGGTTTTATGAGCACATTTACTCTGCACAAAATCTGTTTTCTTGTTATTAGATATACTGTTTGGTGAGAGGGAGAAAGATTCCAACTCTCCATTTTCCCAGTTCTCTGAATTTAGAGGCACTGATGTTGTTGATGGTGACGTTTATCTAGGTCTTCTATGTTGAAATCTCACCCCGACTCTTGTTACCTTTCCCAAGTGTGTCCTTGAAGAGCTTATGCTTTTACTAAGTAGACTGGGACCATATTTTGATATTTTCTAAAAACTTTTAAAAGTTCCAGCCACCAAGTTAAACACCATGAGCAAAACCAGCCTTGGCCAGAGCATGAGCAAGTATGATCTTCTGGTTTGGTTTGAGATCAGTGAACTGGAGCCTACAGGAGAGTAAGTCCAACTTTCTAAATTTTTAAACAAAGGCTGTTTTTCAAAATAAAAAAAAATGTAATTTTGAGTCGCCTCTTATTCAGGTTAAAGAATCATTGTCACTGTTGAATTCCAGTTTTGAATTGAATTTTTGGTGGTGGTGGCATTATTCTTTGAATTAGATGTTTGTCAAAGAAGTGACTGTCCAGAATAATAATTTGCCTTCTTATTAGCAACAGCCAAGAACACGGAGACTGGCAGTTTGTATGAGGAAGGAAAACTTACAGAGTGGATTCCGTCAGCAGCAAAGCAAAGGGAGTCAGAAGCATATTGCACATAATATAGTCAGGACTTTAACCTTAATAATCTCAGTGAGAGGATTGGGGGCAGAATGATTCTTTAGACCAGGGCTTCTCAACCTCGGCACTGTTTTGGGCTGGATAACCCTTTGTCATGGGGGGGCTGTCCTGTAGGATATTGAGCCGCATCCCTGGCCTCTACCCACAAGATGCCAGTAACACCGGCCCTCCAGTGTGCCAACCACAAATGTCTTCAGACATTGCAAATCACCCCCAGTTGAGGATTGTTGACCTAGATCAAAATAATCAACATCAGCTTACTTTCTCTGGGTGAGCTGTGTTAGAGTAAGTGGTGAAAATAATTGTTGTTCACAGTTGTCTCTAAAATGCTCTTGGAAAAACACACAGAAAAGATCCCATTCCGAAACAGAGGCAAGGGGCTTTATCAGTTCATGTAAGGGGTAGGGAATAAATGTTACCCTGATGATCCTCTGTTTATAATGCTGAGTACCGCCATCATGATCAGCTCCATGGAAATTTTTTGAGTTCCTACTCTGTGTGAGAGTATGGCTGCATCAGTCCTGTATTTAATTGTCAATAGTGACATTGCTTTAAGAAATTGTACTTTCCGTAGACAGATCTATAATGTGTTTATAACTTGCATTATGAGGGAGACATAGTTACAGTGGTAATAGTGTCTACTGAGTTCATTGCTTTCTGATTCTTAAACACTACCTAGAATCTGAAACGATCCCTTTCTTCCCTCCTGACACCTCCTGTTGCAGTTGTACATTTATTTATGGAGTATCTGTCATGCAGGAGGATGGGATGGAGCCAAAGGATGTTACCGTGCTGTGAGCACTTCGGTCTAGTGAGGGTGATGTGGTGTGGATAAGCGAAAAGGTTTATTAAATGCAAATGAGTATGTGATGAAGTGCCCAGATGGTGAGGAAGACGGGAAACAGAGACCATGGGGGCTGTAGCGACAGGGAGGACCTTGCGGATGAGGTGGCACTCAGCACAAGCATCCCATCTAACTGCCTTCTCGTGCATTTCTATTTTTATAGGTACATCCCAGCTGTGGTTGACCACACAGCAGGCTTGCCCTGCCAGGGGACGTTTTTGCTCCATCAGGTACTAACGAGGGAGCCAGAGAGGGCCTAGGAAGGACGGATACAGAGCTCTTTCTGTCTCTCTGCTTTTCCTCTTCATTTTAAGTGGATTTGGGGATTGAAGAGACCTTGTCCTTCTTTTTTTTTTCTTTTTTTGTATGTTTGTTTTTTAATGTTTCTTCCTCAGACCTTGGCTTATATTATACCCTTGCTTAAATATATAAATATATTTTAGAGGACCTATTTTGAAAAAGACTTTGTTTTATTCAATTATTATAATTTGTGCAGCTCCCATGTCATTTTAAACAATTTTATTTTCTTATATACAGTTTTCATGTTTGGAAACTGTGCTTTCACAGTTGAAAGTTCTTAATGGAGATAGAGGATGGAAGTTGCAGTGGACTAAAAATCTGGCCATGAAATGTAGGTCCTCCTTTTGTAAATCAAGGGTAGATTCAGTCAGTGCTCAACAGTGCTTGACTGGCACACCTGGCTGGCTCAATCTGTGGAGCATGTGACTCTGGATCTCAGGGTTGTGAGTTCAAGCCCCACATTGGGTGTAGAGATTACTTAAAAATAAAAATGCTTATAACCCAGGTGGGCATAGGAGCTGAGGGTCTCATATTCTGGGTCATATGATCTGGTCATCTGTTCTTAAAGCCATGTCAGAACCTGGTTCTTCCTCATCCCCTGACCTAAATCCCTTTGTTTAGAGTAACAGTGGGGCAGCGTTTCCCCCTCTCTCCAGACCTCTCCTTGCCCAGCCCTACACCATACAGTCCAGAAGTCATAGATTGTGCCAGCTAAACTGCAACCCTGCTCCGTTACCTAGGGCATCCAGCGAAGGATCACAGTGACCATCATCCACGAGAAGGGGAGTGAACTCCATTGGAAGGATGTTCGTGAGCTGGTGGTAGGTGAGTACATTCCATCGGCTTAGGTTGGAGCCAGGCTTTTTTGAGGAGTGTGGGGAATGTGGGGAAGGAGTACTGGAAAACACAGAGTGTGGAGAACATGTGTAGTTTGAAACTACTCTTGTTTCTCAGCCCCCATCATTAGGGATATGTTATTCAACCAATCTTTATTTTACTCTGTTACGGTGGGAATGGTTCTGTGCTAGAGGCTCAGAAAGGGCATAAGAGAAGTTTCTGCTCGTTGTGAGCTTGCAGTTTCGTTGAGGAGACAACCTATGGATGTTTAAAACAGTTTGGGGCACCGGGCTGGCTCAGTTGGTGGAGTGTGCGACTCTTCATCTCAACGTCCTGAGTTCGAGCCCCACCCTGGGTGTGGAGAGTACTTAAATAAATATATATACTTTTAAAAAAATAACAAAACAGTTTGATGAGTAAGTGTGAGGGCAAGTGAGAAAGATCTGTGCTGAGAATTAACAGCAAAAAGGATCCGTTTTCATCTCTTTTGTTTTGTTCTCCGCACACAGAAACATCTTGAGTAAGAGAGTCAGGAACGTCTCTAAAATGCAAATGGCTAGAAACCCATGGCCAGGGTTGCATGATGAAAAGAAAAAATTGACTAAACCATGTAAGCTTTAGAGTCTAAGGCAGGGTTCTGAATCTTTTATTGCCATGAACCCCTTTGACAGTGGTGAAGCCTCAGAATTATGTTTTTAAATGTAGAAAATAAAGTACAGTTGACCCTTGAACAACATGAAGTTAGAATAAGCACAGTTGAATATTCACTTTTAACTTTTGACTCCCCAGAATTTAACTGCTAACAGCCCACTGTTGACCAGAGCCTTCCCAATAACTTAGTCAATTAACACATATTTTGTATGTTATATGCGTTATATACTATATGCTTAAAAAGCTAGAGAAAAGAAAATGTTATTAGGAAAATTGTAAGGGGGCGCCTGGGTGGCTCAGTCGGTTAAGTGTCTGACTCTTGATTTTGGCTTAGGTCATGATATCAGGGTCGTGAGATTGAGCCCCGTGTCAGGTGTGCTGGGCTTGGAGCCTGCTTAAGATTCTCTCTCTCCCTCTCCCTCTGCTCCCCTCAGCTCACGCATGTGCGCTCTCTCAAAAAAAAAAAAGAGGAAGAGGGAAGAGAAAATACATTTACAATGCTGACTGTATTTATCGAAAGAAATCTGTGTATAAGTGGCCCTTGCAGTTCACACCCAATAACACCCTTGTTGTTCAAGGGTCAACTGTACATAGGATTACAAAGGGAACTAATGGTACTGAAATTTCTCAAATACTAAACAGATTTATAATATAAACTGTGATTTAGGGGCACCTGGGTGGCTCAGTCGGTTAAGTGTCTGTCTGCCTTCGGCTCAGGTCATGATCCCAGGGTCCTGGGATTGAGCCACATATCAGGCTCCGTGCTCAGCAGGGAGCCTGCTTCTCCCTCTCCCTCTGCCTGCCTGTCTGCCTACTTGTGATCTCTCTCTGTCAAATAAATAAAATCTTAAAAAAAAAACCTGTTATTTATATTAATGCATTAAATGCATTAAAGAAGCAGTGGGTCTGATTTCTATCATTCAGAGTGTAATGAACGTCAGGATATTTTACCTTAGTATGATATGAAAACTTCTATGATTTCTACTGTGGACAGAGTCACAGGTACTGCTGATTTTCCTGTGGGTTGTCCTCGCCTTTCATAATTGAAGGAAATGCCAAATTTCAGTCAGAAGTTTATGAAAATAAAGTTGTAATTTTTTTTCCCATTTAAGCACATAGACCTCCTGAATTCTATACACAGACTCTTTGAGTATCTATGGACTAGACTAAGAACCCTTAGAAGGGAGATTTTACACTCTACTGTCTAGGGCAGTGGTTTTCAAGCTTTTTTTTTTTTTTTTTTTTAAATGAACATTTATGTAGTGCTTACTCTGTAACAGGTACATTTCTGAATGCTCTAGAAATATTAGTTTATTTAATATAACATAACAAACATATAACGTGGTTGTAACAATCATGTGAGGGAAGAATTGTTAATCCCACCTCACAGAGGAGGAAACCAAGACTCGGAGGTTGAGCAATATGCCTAAGCCTCACAGCCAGAAAGTGTTGAAGCTGAGATTTGAACCCAGGCAGTCCAGCTCCCTAAGCTGTGCTCTTGACCTCTATGCCATACATCCCCTAGGATTCCCCTAGTGTTAATTTGAAAACGGTTGTAGGATTTTGAACAAGAAAGTAGTATAATGAAGGTGGTGGCTAAAGAAGTTTATGTAAAGTGAGCGCGGGGTGGATTGGAGAGGGGGAGAGGTGAGCAGCCGGGGGGCCAGTGCCGTGGCCACCACGGTGTTCCAGACAGGAAGGGGATGACCTTTGTGAGCAGGCAGTGGTATCAGAAATTAAAGTTGAGATGAATATGAGAAATTTTTTGAACAGAGTCCGTCAGGTTTCACAGTGGACTAAATGTGGGAAGTAAGTGGAAGGCGACGTGTATTGTGGGAGACCACTCAGTGGTGAGCCACGTGACCTTCCAGCACCTGAAGGTACCTGGGTTTAAAAGTTTCTCTTTGGCTTAATGAATCTCCCTTGTGTTTTTAAGTGTACCCCTGTCCTAGTTTGTTTATTCTTCCTTGTAGGCCGGATCAGGAATAAGGCTGAGGTGGATGAGGCTGCGGTTGATGCCATCCTCTCTCTAAATATTATCTCCGCCAAGTACCTGAAGTCCTCCCACAACTCCAGCAGGTAGGGAGGGCCCCTATGCAGCCCGATGAGTCCACACTCTGGGGGCTGATGCTCCCCCATTAGATTCCTTTTTCACCCAGTGACTGCTGTTCAGGTGCAGAAACATATTCCTTTCTCACTTCAGACATCCCTTTCCTCCCTGCACCCCTGCTCTCCAAAAGTAAATAAATAAATAGAGATCGGTGTATGTGGATCAGTTATCCGTATAGAATGAAAATGTTCTGTCCTGTGTGGAGTTAGAGTAGATGTAACAGAGTCTGAGAGACAAGAACAGAAAAAGAAAATGCAGCATGCTACCCAAGCGTTTAAAAGTACAAATTAATTGTTGCTGAGCTAAGTGTTTTCCTATGAAGGGGTTGCTGTGGAGAAAGGTCTGTTGGTCCTGAGTGTCATGGAAACACGCCCTCCGAGGCATAGCGAACCGTCTTGTGTTTAGCTTTGGCCACTGCCAGCAGAGGCTCCAGGGGTCTCAGTGTTTGCTTTTCATTTTTATTTACTCATAAAGGTGATAAATTAATACATATAAACTCTTCTGAACAAGATTGTCTGCTATAAATAGTGAATTTTACTTTAAATTTTAAATTAGTTTCCCTTAAAATTCCATTTTATAATCAAGTGATGACAGTGCATAAAGTCCATAGCCAGTCTGCTTTCCCATGTCCGACTGGAGATAAATCTCTTGGGGCCCCCCTCTGTCCCCAGGAAAGGAGTTAAGTCACTGTGCACAGACCCCACTCCTTTATGTGGCAAGGGCTGGGGAGCAGAGGTTGGCTCTGTGTTCTGATGTGGCCTTTGCATTACAGGAGGACTTCTATATACCCCTCTCTGCTCCTGAAAAACGTGCTCACATCTGTGTTTGAAAGAGGGAGAGGAAAAAGGAGACAGAAAGCAGAAACAGGATTAGAAGTTTGGGCCAGGATTAATTTTTTTCCGTTACAGTTTTGCATAGAAAGAGGGAAAAAAAGCAACTGTCTGTGTGCTTTTTGCCTGTAGGTGGAGCTGCAGGCACTGTGAGAGAGAGGGAAGGAATCTGAGGGTGTGCCGGTAGGGGAGGGGTGGCAGAGGTAAAGAAGCATGCTCTGGCCCTGCCCGATCTATTCCTGGGCAGAATCGTGAAGAATGCCGTTTCTCTGAAGTCAACATTAACCCCACATGGTATTCTCTCCACCTGGACGTTGATAGCAGATATTCAGGTGGCATTCACCATATTTTCTTGGCAACTATGAGAAATACATCTTAAATTTCCCTAGAATACTTAGCAAAATACACAGAACAATGATGTTTGGTTCAAATGCTGGTTGCCTGCATTAGAGTAACCTTCAAAAGTCCTTTGATTCATACCCAGCTACGGGTAGGATGCTGTAGATTAATTTGGCTTTTGTTAGAAGCAGCTTCTTTCACAGGAGAAGTTTAGAGTTAATTAATCAAAAAAGTTGGCTAAAGTTAGGTATAATAAAAAAGATACGCACTTTAAACAATTTAAGCTATATAAACGTACATTAACTTGTCAAGCTCTTACCGTAGGGCCAAAGCCTTTCCTTAAATTGTAGGCTCATTTATTGAACTTCTGATTGTTATTCTTGCAAAACCATGCCCATAATTCATCATCTGGTTTTTAGTTTGGTGGAACAAGAACTAGAAACCTATGAAGAATCTAAATGCAAAATCCTTTAAACTTTTTATCATTTATCATTAAAATTTATTATTTGCCCCCCCCCCTTTTTTTTACACTGATCATACCCAAACTTAACAGGTGTTTTTTAACTCAGCATTATCACATCTTTTAAAAAGATTCAACTTGGGGTGCCTGGGTGGCTCGGAATCGGTTGGGC
This sequence comes from Mirounga leonina, assembly GCF_011800145.1. NCBI lineage: Eukaryota > Metazoa > Chordata > Mammalia > Carnivora > Phocidae > Mirounga > Mirounga leonina. The sequence continues at coordinate 86,656,513 of NW_023270447.1, read as the reverse complement.
ATCTGACTCTTGATTTTGGATCAGGTCGTGAGATCAAGCCCTGTGTCTGACTCTGTGCTGACCATGGAGCCTGTTTGGGATTCTGTCTCTCTGCCCCTCCCCCTGCTCACTCATGCTCGCACCTCTCTCTCCAAATAAATAAATAAATAAAGTTAAACTTAGTTTTGTTTCACACTAAACAAAAATTCCTTTTGCCCTCATGTTTCATGGATTTGCCTAATATTTTATTAAGTTAGATGATTATAATAAGTACAACTGTATAAACAGGTTCAGGACCAAATACTGTTGATACTTGATAAGCACAATACTCAGCTCTTAGAAGCCAACTGTCTGGCATATGAGATACCACTAGTTTAGGATGCTCACTGCAAAATGGACATCCTTTTTTATATTAGGAAATACAGAGAGCATAAGTTAATTTGGCAAGTTGCTAAGTAGAATTTAGTTAAGAGAGCTTTTGTTCTGTTTGCCTAAGGTTTAATGTTTGAAGTTGAACTTAGAGACTGCAGTTTGGGTGTGTGATGTACATTTATCTGTGAGAGCCATTCCGGCGTGCTCATTGGATGTGTAGCCCACAAGGGCCACTGCTGCTCTTCTTCCCAGTCCTGCTTATGTGTTACCTAATTGACTTGGTTTTCCCTTCACTCCACAGCAGCTTCCTACCATTTCCAGTACCGAGTCACCTGCAGACAGGTGTTAATAGAGGTGGTGTTCACCATCCCTTCTGTGCCCAGCATTTTCCTTAATTAAATGTCTCAGGAGAGGGACCCATGTCATTGTAAGCTGTCTATCAAATTGTGCCCCATGGAGTTCTCTGTTAATTGTCCACTTGGATTCACTTTGCTTAACAGCAAATTTGTCCTTTTTTATATACTTTTTTCTCTTTTGCTTTTCTCTCTTTTTTCCTTTACTTTTTTGTTCCGCAACTGCACTAACAAAAGCCTTTTCTGTGTTTTTGCAGGCTCTTTCTTGATAAGGATATTCCTAGGTATTTTCTGTTTGCTTTTTTGCACATAAAGATTCTAGTTTATCAGAATGCTTTATGTCTTATGTTGCTTAGACTACTGTTTTAATTTAGTAGTTTTTCCCCATGCAGACCTAGGATAGAGCAGCACCTTATCTTGTGCCCTGGCTTTTCCTGATGCGTGTACAATTTCACATACAGCTTCTTAAGTGATTGGTAGAGCGCTTCTTTTCTCATCCCATTTACTAAACTCTTGTCCATTTTATTCTTAGGCACCTTCAGCTTTTCTTCTGCTAGATTACAAATTAGGGTGTTACTCCCCCTCCTTTCATATGAAATCTCAGCCTGGGTCTTCTCTTCTCCTTGTCTGTCCTCTCTTTCAGAAGCTTGAAGGTTTGCTGCTCTGTAGCTTTGCATAATTATTCACTGTTTTCTTGGTTTTATCCTGTGAGGTAGTAGAGACCAGTTCAGCTATTTGGGAAGCTGAGTCTGAGAGAAATAGGTTGTTTATTTTTAAACATTTCTCTTTCTGCTGTCAGAGCTGCTTGTCTCATCTATTTTCTTCTTTTGGGGTAGAAAAAAAATCCTGGTTCAGTAGTGAAGGAAGTCTTTCTCCTATCTCTCTTCATCTGATTTAGGGAAGTTATTTGTTATAGGAAATCTAGAAAAGACAGCAATAGCAAGGTTACTATTGGGAAGGAGCAAGGAGGAACGTAGAAGGAAGCAAAGTGTGCAGAAAGTCTTTCTCGCTGAACTGGGTGTGAGCCAGTGGTGATGGAACGTGCACTGTGCAGAGTAGACACTTGTCATGGGGCCGGAGTGGGGGTGGAGGGCACTGCGGGCAGAGCTGGGAGCTGGGCTGTAACTCAGTGCGGTGCTTCGGACGATGCTGCAGAACTGGCAGAACGGATGTCAGGTCAGGTCTGTGGGGCTTTACCAGTAGGAGAAAAGGAAGATATTAGAACAACTTAAAAAACTGTTTCTGGGTGCTTATTAAGTCAAGCTTCTAGTTGTTACTGAAGCGGAAGATTGCTTTTCATGTGGATTTTTTTTGAAAAGTAACAAATAGTAGTTAGCCAGCTTTGGTATTAAAATCATTCTTTTACTTAAACATCAGCTAAGAATAGCCTCCTGTTCTTTTATTTAAAATTAGACTCTCTGTACTTAAATTATTCTGCCTGTTTTCTCTGTCAGGCCTCCCAGGTGTTTGTGACATTTCGAAGGCACAGCGGAACTGGACTGGGATGTGAAGATAGGATTGCAGGCTCCTGAGGATTTGCTTCCTGCCCTATTTGTTGACTGCGGAGGCGCTTACTTAGGCTTTCTTCCTTTAGTTTCTGTCCACAGGCAATCTTAATCTCTTTGATTGATCTGTTTTTATGTTTATAGGCAGAGAAGCAGGCTTGTCCAGAAAAAAAAAAAGCATAGCTAAGTGCTCCTGGATGGTGGGTGGGGCGAGAGACTGGGGGCCTATCTTTTCCTTCTAGGGGATAAAGGCACCACCGTGTCATTAAATGATCTCAGTATATTCCAAGTGTTTGTTGGTGTAGGATTCGGTAGTGTTACTGACAGAGAACCTGGACTAAGGTGACTTCACTTCTTCTGGATGACTCCTTCTTGCCTTTCTGACCTCAGGACCTTCTACCGTTTCGAGGCCGTGTGGGACAGCTCTCTCCATAACTCTCTTCTTCTGAACCGAGTGACGCCCTATGGGGAAAAGATCTATATGACCTTGTCAGCGTACCTAGAGGTGAGGAGACTTTGAACCTAAATCACCGTGAATGGCTAGCCCTGAACAGTGGGCAGATTACCACAAGAAATGAGGAGGAAAGATTCGACTGCATTTTTTGTCAACTGTTGGCTACTGTTCTGATTGTATTCGCTTCTGTTCCTCATCTCTACGTAATCACAAAAATCCTACGACCGGGCGCCTGGCCAGCTCGGTCAGAAGAGCGTGCGACTCTTGATCTTGGGGTCGTGAGTTCAAGCCCCATAGTGGGTGTAGAGATTACTAAAAAAAAATAATAAATAAACTTAAAGTCATATGGCTTCTATTATAACTTCAGTTTTAGTAACCTAATCGCCTTCTTCAAAGAAGATACAATTTAAAGAAAACTTCACCTCTTGTTTTTGTGGCTGTGGGCAGAGCCTAGTAGTGATCAACGGCACAGACCCTGGAACCAGCCTGTCTGAGTTCAGATTCCGGTGCTGCCACTTACTGCCAGCACGTCCTTCCACAGGGGCTCTCTCTGTGCCTCAATTCCCTCATCTCTTAAACAGGAGTAGTCATGATGGCATTTACCTCAGAAAGGTGTAGAGAGGTCAGATACAAAAGCATTCGAACAGTGCTTGGCACATAATAAATAATAACTATTAGCCATTATTTCAGAAGAAAGTTTTTTAAAAATTGGGGAAAAGAAAGCAGCTGCAAGGACTACGACCTAGTCTTGCACACATTATCTGCCGAGCTGCTATTGAAGTAATTGGTAGAGCTGAAATAAATCTTCCAGCCCCCACCAGCTTTCCAACTAAGCTAGTGCACAGAGTCCTGCCACAGACGCTCTGTCTGCATTTAAGTGGAGCCCACTCATTTGTGCTTTCAGTTGGATCATTGCATCCAGCCGGCGGTCATCACCAAGGACGTGTGCATGGTCTTCTACTCCCGGGATGCCAAGATCTCGCCTCCACGCTCTCTGCGCAGCCTCTTCGGCAGCGGCTACTCAAAGTCACCAGACTCGTAAGTTTCTGAGACAAATGTAGCTTCCAGCTCGTTTGCCCCCTACAGAAGCAGCTGAGCCCTCGGTGTCCCTCGCCTGCTGCTTCAGGGTTGGCTTACAACCTGATACCAGGAGTGCAGTAACTTCAGAGTGTTGGCATTTACTGCAATACTGATGGACACATGAGTGTGTGAAGGAAGGAAGGAGTATTACATTGTGAGCACTCGCAGAACAATTTTGCAGGGACTAAATGTTCTTTCAGATGTCATTAATTCTAACTGATTACCACTGGGATTTTCTTCTTTTAAAGATTTATTCCTATTTAAGGTATATCAAAATACGTCAAGACTAATACAGGGATTACCGTGCCTCACTATCCAGCCTAACTAATAAGTGTTACTAATACGTGGAAGGTCCAGTACCCTTCCTAATCACATGCCCCCAGATTTGATGCTCATCGTTTCATTCTAGTCAGACTTTCCCCCTCATCTCTTCTCTTGTGGTAAGGCAGATTTTTATTTTTTATATTTGTATTAGAAACTTTTGAGTTTATCGTTCAATTTTAGTCCTCCTGTTGAAGTAATTCAAAAGATTGGGATGAAAACAAACTCCTTCTAGGAAAAATATACTTCTTAAGTTCAGAATAAGAAAAGAAATAAGAAATGTCTGTAATTATATTTGAGGGTGGGCTGTAGTCCCTACACAGGAGACCGTGTTTTAAGTAGAAGGAATTGAGATTTTCCTGTTTTTGTGCTGTAAGAAGCTAAACAGTTGTTTGTTTTAATTCGAATAGCAATCGAGTCACTGGAATTTATGAACTCAGTTTATGCAAAATGGCAGACACGGGTAGTCCAGGTAAGCCCGTATGGATTGGGGAGGTGATAGTTATCTTTGCCTGTGTTTGGAGTATATTATGTCAAAAATCTATCCTACCCATGTAGGATAGATAGAAAATTTTTTAGAAACCAGGTATATTTATTTTATAAGCCAGTTTTTTGATGGTGATGAGAGTTACCTTTTTCTGAGTTACAACACTATTTGGTTTGTGACCTGCAAAAACAGTTATAAAAATTGTATTGAACAAAATGTCACGAGGTTGCAATATATTATAACAAAATTTGGGTCTATTAGGATGAATTTGGCTTGGCAAACTTCATAACCGTTTCCCTTTCCACGTTAGCACCAAAGATATCTTGGCAAAACGTAACTTAATAGGTGCTGTCAAGCTAGAATTCGAAGTTCCTGTGCTCTAGGGAGACAAATTATTAAACTGAATCTGTGCTGTGTCCTTTTTGATGTCTCTCTGGCCTGCTGCTGTTCCTCTAGCTTGGTGGCCTTAAGCAGCCCTTTGTAGTTCTATGTTTATAAGCTGCAACGTGGACAAAAGTCAGGGTTTTTAAAAAACATTTGATTAAGGTGAGTTTGGTCATTCATTTTAGAGAACATATACAGAAGAAGGTCAGGTCCCACAGGTAAGATTTAGATTAAAATAAGAATTTTGAGTATGAATCCAAGTCTCAATAGCAGCTAATTATAGTGTCCGGATACATCCTTGAGAAATTTTCTTACTTAACATTAGTTTGTGTCTTTGATATGTAAAAACAGTATAACATTTTTTAAAATTAATGGAAAATGATGGGGCTGAAGCTGTTTGTCATCTGCAGTCCCAATTAAGCTCCTGAATGTGGGGTGTGGTTGGGGGTGGAGAGGTGGTCCTTTCTTACTTTTTTCATATGGGTGTATTTTTATATATTTGGAACCATAGGGTACAGACTAGTCAGTCTTTCTATATTTTCACTTAACACAATAATTTGGGCATTTTCTAAAGTTGCATTGTAGTCTTCATTGTTATCAAAGAATGTAAAACTCTGTTTTAAAAGAAGTTCAGAGAATTGCTTTGAGGGAAAAGGGATGAATTTTTATTAATAATCAAAATCCCTTGTATCTTGACTGTGTTGGTTTGCCATGTATATGAATTACTAGTTTGTTTTGAGCTAAAAATGCAACCAGGTTTTTCTCTGAAAAAAAATTATTTCCTCTTGTCTCAGGCATGCAGAGGAGGAGAAGAAAAATCTTGGATACGTCTGTGGCCTATGTGCGGGGAGAAGAGAACTTAGCAGGCTGGCGGCCCCGCGGGGACAGTCTCATCCTGGAGCACCAGTGGGAGTTAGAGAAGCTGGAGCTCCTTCACGAGGTATCCAAGGGCAGGAGACGCTCAGATGAACTCTGGAGCACGACTCCCAAAGTATCAGTCACACTCACCTTCTCTGTGTGATCTTGGCTTTTCAGCTTTCAGTTATGATGGAGGCATATTTTGCTTATTAAGATTACGAGCTTTGAGTGCCTGGGTGGCTCAGTCAGTTAAGTGTCCGACTCTTATTGTCGGCTCAGGTCATGATCCTGGGGTCATGAGATCGAGCCCCATGTCAGGCTCCTTGCTTAGCGGGGAGTCTGCTAAAGATTCTTTGTCCCTTTCAGTCTCCCTCTGCCCCTCCCTACCTTGTTCACATGTGCACACACTCGCACATGTGAACACTCGCACTCGTTTCTCAAACAAATAAATCTTTTAAAAAAGAATCTTAACAAGCTTTATGTTTGCTGAGGCATTTGTGTTGATCTTCTTAGGTGGAAAAAACTCGCCACTTCCTGCTGCTGCGTGAGAGACTTGGTGACAGCATCCCCAAATCCCTGAGTGACTCGTCCCCCAGCCTCAGCAGTGGGACCCTCAGCACCTCCACCAGCATCTCCTCTCAGATCTCTACCACCACCTTTGAAAGCGCCATCACCCCCAGTGAGAGCAGCGGCTACGACTCGACAGACATTGAAAGCCTGGTGGATCGAGAGAAGGAGCTGGCTACCAAGGTGTGAATCCCTTCCTCGTTGCCGAGCATTTTCCCACCGTGAGACTCCTGTGAGCTTGTTGGATTTTTCGTTTTCATCTTCCTTTGAGGGCCTCTGTTTCAAGGCCTGCACTAGCTGTGAAGGTAGAAATAAATAAGACTCCATTTCTATCCTTACTGAACTCACAGGTGACTCGGTGACAAGCATATAATAGAGGTGTGTGTCTGGAGTCTGGGGGAGCCCGAGGAGAGGCCTCCACGGGCCGGTGCTGCTGAGCTGAGCTTGGAAGGCTGCACCAGAGGGGGAGCCTCGTAGGCTACACGTTCAGTGCTAGGGAATCACATGGGGACCGTGGGGAGGGGCAGGGCATGGAGTCAGAGACTTGGGGCAGGACCAGATCTTGCGGGATCTGGGGATTGGACTAGCATGGAGAATGTCCTGGGGGTGATGTGGAAATATTTTAAACAGGTGTTTGTGTTTTAGGAAGATTGCTGTGGCAGCAAGAAAGAGGGTGGGTTTAGGGTGACAGAGCCTAGAGGCCCAAAGAGCTCTTTATTGCGGTGCTCCAGATGAGAGATGGTGTGGGTCTCAGCTGAGGCGGGAGGCTGCAGGGAGAAGAGGAAGAGTCGGCACAGAAGAGACTTTGGGGAGGTAGAGTCGGCACTCCTTGTTGCCCAGATGGGGTGGGAGAGGGCAGAGGGGTTGCTGAGGATGACACTCGGGCATATGGTGTCTGGACAACTGGCCCACAATGGAATATAGAGGTGAGAGGGCTTCTGTGTCATGTTGTTTCAATAACCAAACGGTCTTCTAGTCAGTTGAGAAAAATAGGTCCATCCAGAAGTGTCCATGACTTTTAGTACCAGGACAAATCGGAAGGGGCACTGTTGTGTTCTTAAGCACTTCTCAGCTGTGGTGTTGGCAGCTATTTGCTTTCGTCGTCTTGAGACTGGCCCTTTTATCCACTTAATTTGTCTCCGTTAGGCATACTCCAGGCTTCCCTTGCTAAATTCTTACTTAATTCTAGAGTTGTTGTGGCAGCACCTGAGCTCCCCTGTGGGTGTTAGCCTATTGTTTTCTCTTCTTGCCTTGCATCCAGGGCTTCATTTAACCATTGAAACTCACACTTTCCTCTCTCTTCCCTAGTGCCTGCAACTTCTCACTCACACCTTCAACCGGGAGTTCAGCCAGGTGCACGGCAGCATCAGCGACTGTAAGGTGAGCAGCTCAGATTTCCCGTCCCAGGCTCCCTGCTTTGAGGTGGTTTCAGATGGGTGTAGCTTTGGGTCTGAGGATGTAGGGCATATCTGTTCTTGTATTTATTTAATTTCTCAGAGGCAGAACACTGACTTCTGCAGATAAAGGCATCCCCCTGTGTCTCTTAGAGTGTTATCAGATGGGAAACATTTTGGCTTTTCCCCGAATCCCTTGGAGGAGATTCTGTAGGGGCTGGTATGTCACTGTGTGACAGGACACCAGAAGTCCTGAGGTTCGTGGTGGCATTAAATGTTATCACCTTCAACAAAGAGTGAGGTGAGCACTTTAAAGAACCTCTGCAGTGCTCATGCAGTTTTAGTCATTGTGACATTTTTTTGCTGATCCTCAGACTCCAGCTGCCTAGGTGGCCTTGGCAGCCTTGCTGTCCCTTTCCCCGGGATAGTCTTCCTCCAGAAGTGCCCACGATTGGCGCCCTTTTCTTGTCCATTTTTCAGCTCAAAAATGAACTCCTTAGCCCCCTCTGTAAAGGCAGCAGCTCTCTGAAGCTGTCTGACCTCTCTCCCTGCTTTAGTTTTTGCTGTAGCCCTTCCCACTACCTGATGCTTTGTGTTATTGACATGTAGTTGACACACGGTGTTAAATTAGCTCCAGGCATACAACACAGTGATTGAACAGTTCTGTACATCAGCCAGGGCTCACCACACGATAAGTATTGTCCCCATCTGTCACTGCACGACGTTATTACAGTATTATTGACTGTATTCCCGATGCTGGACTTTTCATCTCCGTGACTTACTTATTTTATAACTTGAAGTCTGTACTTCTTCATCCCCTTCATCTGTTTCCCCCATCCCCCCACTGGTCTCCCCTCAGTTTGTTTTCTGTATTTAAAAGTCTGGTTTTTTGCTTGGTTTTGTTTCTGTTTTTTAGGTTCCACATGTGTAAGTAAAATCATACGGTATTTGTCTTTCTTGGTCATATTTCACTTAGTGTAATACCCTCTGGGTCCATCCATCTTGTCACAAATGGCAAGGTCTCATTCCTTTTTATGGCTGAATGATATTCCATTGTATATATAGATCATCTTCTTTATTCATTCATCTTATCAATGGACACTTGAGTTGCTTTCATATCTTAGCTATTGTAGATAATGCTGCAGTGAACATAGGTGTGCATATGTCTTTTTGAGTTAGTATTTTCATTTTCTTTGGGTAAATACCCAGTAGTAGAATTACTGGATCATAGGACTACCTGACACTTTGCAAAGTGTTTGTTGATTTGTTTGTTGTCTGCCTTCTCCACTTACAGCGTAAGCTCCAGGAGGGCAGGGCTTCTGCCATATTCTTAGAATAGTGCCTGTTGTTCTAAATACTGGGCTCATAGAGATAGGTTCATTTAATTAATGCAGGAGTGTCACAAAATAAAAAGCCAGCCTTGCCTCTTTTGTAAATGATTCCTAATGTGACATTCAGGTCATAAAGTATTTATAAGTTGTTTTCTTGAATAACCTACAGCAGCAGATACACGAATGTGAGGTCACTGGGTGTCAAAGCTCCTCGTTGCAGAGGTATTTTGGGTTTTCAGCTGCATCTCACTGGCTGTCTCCTGTTTGCCTCCAGTTGTCTGATATCTCTCCTATCGGACGGGATCCCTCTGTGTCCAGTTTCAGCAGTGCGACCCTCACTCCCTCCTCCACCTGCCCTTCTCTGGTAGAGGCTAGGAGCAACTCTCTGGATCAGAAGTAAGTACCCTAGTTTACTTAAAAAAAAATAATAATCAGGGTGCCTGGGTGGCTCAGATGGTTAAGCGTCTGCCTTCGGCTCAGGTCATGATCCCAGGGTCCTGGGATCGAGTCCCGCATCGGGCTTTCTGCTCCTTGGGAGCCTGCTTCTCCCTCTGCCTCTCTCTCTCTCTGTCTCTCATGAATAAATAAATAAAAATCTTAAAAAAAATAATCATAATCATAATCATAATCATAATTAAAAGAGGCGCCTGGCTGGCTCAGTTGGTGGAACATGCAACTCTTGATCTCGGGGTCTTGAGTTCAAGCCCCACGTTGGTGGTAATGATTACAATACATACATACATTCAAAAAAAAAGAAGCTGCAAGTACCCAGACTTCACTGAGAGAAGCTAGCCTAAGAACCAAAGAAACACCAGCCTTCCTCTAGCTCAGTGGTTCTCTGCTGAGGGCAGGACCATCCGTCTTGGCAGCACTCAGAAGTATGTGGGAGCCTTTTCTGGGTATCACAGTCCCAGGGAGATGCTCCTGTACCTTCTAACACCATGTCTCACCAACTTTCTATAAGAAAACCCTTGGTTCCTCTTCTGAATCCCTCTCCTGCTCATTTTGGCCTTCCATTCCCACTCCTTTTTGGTTCCCCAGTCATACCAGACAGACCAAGTCCCATCTTGGGGAAAACAGTTTAAAACTAGTTTGGAAAATATATTTAATGGCACAATAAAACATATTGGTAAGAATAATAGAGACAAATGTAGTCTAGATCCCATGAATTCATCACTGTAATCACTTGTTTGTGACTCACCATCACACTCCCTGGCCCGTCTCCATTCGTTGTGCTCACCTGTCAGAACCCACCTGGGTATCGTCCAGCTGTCTGTCTTACTGTACCAACACGGCGACAGTTGAGTGTGGCTGAGAAAATAACACAACCAGGTAATTGAATTAATTTGCGATGTCATCAACCATAACATTATTTTATGTGCCACTACGAAAGAAAAAAACACTGCCAACCAAAATGTGTCATCAATTGTACGATGCATCCCAACTTGAGAAATGGTGAAGTATTAAAAGATGGGCTTTTTAGAGTTGATGGGATACAATTCATCAGGCTGAGCTGCTCTACGGTAACCCATGGTGCAGAGCGTAGGAGCTCCTGCTCATGTCATGGTCCCGACCGCTCTCAGTCGGCGGTCGTTCCAGAAGCCAGCTTCTTCCCACTCGTTTGCTTTCTCTGCCAGCCCCCTGTGGCTGTGGTTCTCAGAGGTCAGTGCACACCAGCGTCACCTGGGAGGCTTGTTAAAAGTACAGGTGGCTGAACTCCACCCATCGTTTCTGACTCCGTAGGTCTGGGTTGGAGCCCAAGAATTTGAATTTCTAACAAGTTTCCAGGCGAAGTTGATGCTGCTGGTCAGGGATTACACTTTGAGAAGCACTGCCCTAGTTGTGGCCTTGAAACGAAATAGAAACATGTAAGGGAATGGAGTTCATGCCCCAGACGCTTCTGTTCAGAGGGCTTCAGAGTCGGAAGAGGGACTGTGGGCCTTGGTGACTTTTGTAACTTCTAAAGGATGACCCCAGTTGAAGTTGGAATTAACTTTCTGACACCAGCTTGTCTTAGCTCTCTGAAACTGATGTTTGCAAGGCCCCTGCTCTTAAGGGGAGGGCTTGTTCCTCCTGGTGAGAGGGTTGTACACATTATGCATTGACCTTGCTGAAGCTCCTATTACCCCTAACCTTTCTCTTTTAAAGGACCCCAGAAGCCAATTCCCGGGCCTCTAGTCCCTGCCCAGAATTTGAACAGTTTCAGATTGTCCCAACTGTGGAAACACCTTATTTGGCCCGAGCAGGAAAAAATGAATTTCTCAATCTTGTTCCAGATATGGAAGAAATTAGACCAGGGTGAGTATTGTTATTGACCAAAGATGCCAGGTATAAAAGACAAATCACAGTAATTTACTCTCCACTCTTGTACTTGAGGTGAATATTATTGTCTAATATCAGTGGAATCTGGGATAAAGAGCCAGGCTGGGTTCCTGCCACACTTGTGTCCTATCAGGCATCTCCACCACACCACAGTATGCTGTGGGGGCCGTACTTTGTGTTCTGTTGCTGTGTAACTTCAGCAGAGAAGATTCTCAGCCAAACAGATCTTTTGCCTGTTTTGTTCATCCTAGGGACTGGGCCTAGGTGAGACATATTTTCATGTTCCTCAGGCCGTGATCACTTTCTTTTTGTGAGAAACTAACCTCTCTTGTACTGCCCTTTTTAGCTCCGTGGTCTCTAAGAAAGGATACCTGCATTTCAAGGAGCCACTTTACAGCAACTGGGCTAAACATTTTGTTGTGGTCCGTCGCCCTTATGTCTTTATCTATAACAGCGACAAAGACCCAGTGGAGCGTGGCATCATTAACCTGTCCACAGCACAGGTGGAATATAGCGAGGACCAGCAGGCCATGGTGAAGGTCAGTCCTGCTCTCTTGGCTACTAATTGCCGCCTGCCCCCTTTCCTTCTGAGTTCTGAACTCTGTTGTGTAGTGTGGCATCTCTCCTATGTGTCTGGTCTCCCTGAACCTTCAGTATGAGGTTCTGTGTGCCCTGGGAATATGGCAGGGTCGTCCCCGTTGTCAGCAGCCATCGCAACCTCCTGTCTCCCTGTGTCTCTTTCAGACACCGAACATCTTTGCTGTATGCACAAAGCATCGTGGGGTCCTTTTACAGGCTCTCAATGACAAAGACATGAACGACTGGTTATATGCCTTTAACCCACTCCTTGCTGGCACAATACGGTAAGAAGTTGTCCTCGTGTTTCCTTCTTCTCCTAGGCTTCTGGTCAATGTAAATCGAGAAGGAAGTCTTGTTCCCAAAAAGTACGTTGACTATAGAGGGAGGGAGGACAGCAGCATAAGTGTGATTGTAAGGTGGTGATGAGGCCTCCGCTTCTCATAAGGTGTCACCTGGTGTCCTGAATGGCTAAGGGAACCTGGTCACATTTGCACCCAGTTAATGTCCTGCTTTGATTTTGTTTTTTAAGATTTTTTTTTTTTTTTTTTTGACTGAGTCAGGGGAAGGTGGTGAAAACCTTCATGGTCTCCCAGTATTCCACCCTGTGATCCAGCCTCTGATCCTGTGAGGGGCTTGTGTCCCAGGGGCCCCCGCAGCTTAGCCTGCTTATTCAGGGAGCCTAGAGACCTGAGACTTGAGTGCTGGAGGGGAAGAAGAAGCCCAAGGAGGGAACTGTAGAGGAGAGAGACCTGTGAGAGGAGAGACATCTGGATCCAGCTTTCTAATCCATCCTCTTCCTCTGTCACCTGTAGGTCAAAACTCTCTCGCAGATGCCCCAGCGAACCGAAGTACTAAGTGACCCTGCTGAGCATCCTCACTCGCCTTCGAGAGATAAAGAAAGTGTTGCCTCTTACTTCTCTCTGTGATTCTTGATGGCCCCTCTCGTGTGTAAGCCTGTGGGGTAACTGCTTTCCCTCCTGTCAACACTCCTGCTAGCTCTCCTGGTCCCCGTCTCCGTTGCTCTGTACCCTTCTCTTTTTCCCTGTGCTGAGAATCTTGGTAGCAGCATGTGGCCTAACAAGGGAGAAAAACAAACAACAACAACCCAGAGGGGATCCAGTGAATCTCCAAATTATTTTTTTGTGTCTTTGGCTTCCTTTTGTATGATAGGTCCCCATTATGACCCCCTGTGATGTCTTGTACTGCTCTCTTTGGATATCTTTGTCTGTTTTTAAGACAACATAATGCTTTTCCTTTTCTCTCTTTGTGATATCACTTCAATTTTGGGTGGGGGGGGTGGCTTAGAGACTACGGGAGGAAACATCTGGCTTTTTTTAGAACCTAAAAGGAAAAAACTTACCTTTTCCCTTTCCATCTCTTTGCCATTGCTAATCCCTGCATTTTCCATTCAGGGAGAAGGTTGTGGGGAGCTTAGAAATGGCACAGGTGTATTCTCTGGAAATGGAGCTTATTTAGAACGTAGTTATACGGTTTTCTTTTAGTGGAAGAGAGAAGGGAGGACTTCTTAGCGGGCCTGGAACAGTGGCTGCTGCTGACCTTGTAAGAAGGGAGGGGCCGAGGATACTGCCCGTGGATTTGAGGGGACCGTGGGGCTTGACAGTGGGTCATGACGGCGGGCTGACAGCAGGATGAGGATAGCTCCTCACAGCAGTGCTCCTGTGAACTGCTTTTCTCTCAGTTTCTCATTTCTCTTCTTGGCATTAGTGATGGTACAGTTCGGAATTAGTACAATGTCATACACAAACGTCCCACAAGGGGGGAGTGACTCACTTCTGCTAATGAACTTGATGGTCGTTGTTGTCATTATAATTATGGGAATGCTGAGTAGTGACCTTGTGATGGGTGTAGCTCCCTTTGATCAAAGAAATGTAACTCTCAAGTATAGACTTGGAAGTCTCCCTCTGAATCCAGTGGTCATTTCCAATGATCCTTGTCAAACTGAAAATACTTTCAGTAATGCTTCTCCCTCTATAATCATAAATAAGCAGACTAGGCAGTCTTTGCTTTCTGGATCCCGGGATTAAAACCAATCCCCTTCCACCACTAAAAAAAAACCAAAAAACCAAAAGGACACCTGGGGGCAGAGAAGAGGCGCACCTGAGTCCTGGCCCCAGTGGCTTACTGCTGCCTCCGCCTTCCCTCTCCTTGGTTATCTTCACGGGAGTGGAAAAACTGCCAGAGGAGAAAGGAGGAAGCTCACTGCTGACAGTCTCCTTCTCTGACAGAACAGGGTCATCCGCCTCCAGACGCCATCATGGAAGAAGATACTCTTTCTTTCAGCTGCCAGTAAGTTTTACAGGAATGGCCTGGGGAAAAGAAGGCCTGCAGGTTAATTCAGCTGCTTTGCCATCTGACCTGGGGTGTTTTGTACCATCCTTTACCTCCCTCACGCACATCTGTGTTTGACCATCCCTCAGGCATTCAGAAAAGTATCTGCCCTCTCCCACCTCGCGGAGACTGAGGGTCTCCAGCCTTGAAGTTGCTGCCTCTCAGGTGGTGGGGACCGGCTGATTTTCTGCTTCAGGCAGCATAGGGCAGGGGCTGGTGCACGCTGTGGAATAGAGCTGGGCAGGCACGTGTCAGCAGACCCTTGCTTCTGACTTTCTGGTTGGGCTCATCGCTAAGAACAGGTCTCCTGGCCTCGGTAGAGTTGCCCTGCAAAGAGGAGGAAACATGAATCGTGGAGAGCTTAAAAGACAGGCTAGAAATCCCAGGCTGTGACCTTAGCTGGAAAGTGATCAATAAAAACTCTACAGTAGGTTTTTTTAACTTCCTTCCTCTCCTTAAAACATAGGTCATTAACTGTGATGTTGTTTGTTTTCTAAGCAGTACTTGAGGTTTTTAATGTAGTTAGAGGTTCCTTAGTTGTCTAATGGACACAATATGCCCTTCTGGTGTAGACTCAAATCCAGGATCTGTTGGTGCTTAGAGACCGCTCCTGGACTGGAATGAAATCTGATTTCAGGGGAAATGAAGATGAAATTCGAAGGTTACGTTGTAGAATGAAGTCACGGGTGCCGCTGCTGTTTGTCACGAAGTCTGACAGAGGGACCCATGTCCGTGACAGAGGGAGGTGGGGAGGGCTGAGGGGGAGTCACATCATGTGATACACTGAAATGGCATTTGATTTTTCTTCTCACTCAGAACTGGCTTGGAAAGTCTTTGCTTTGGAGGTGTCAGAGATTAGGACAGGTAGAACTGGACTGTTGGTAACACCCGGGGGGAGAGGGCCCCCTGAGGAAGCAGGACATCCGCGTCTGGCAGGGGTCTCTGGCAGGTGTGCTTTCCACCGAAAGTCTGAGGACAGCCCTTATTGGTTCCCCCTTTTCCTCTAGCGGCCCATATCCAGATTATAGTTGGAACAGTTTCAGGATTAATGTTCCCCTTCTGGACAGATCCATCCCCACTTTCGAAGCTGAGAGAGCTTTTATGGCAGGAACTATTTATGAGGATTTAGCTGAAGCCATGGTGGCAGAAAAATTGATATTTGATATTAATATAATATTAATACTGGTATTTAAGGAAACTACCTTTTGAGGGTATTTTTATGTTTTTTTTTCCCTAAAGCACTCCTTTAAACAAGCAAAAAACAAAAAGAAAGAAAAAGCTCTTACACAAATTAAGAAGAAACGAGTGCTAGTTAAAAGTAATCATGTCCTCCCCTCCTTCCCCACCCTCCTTTCTCCTGCCAAAGCAAAACAGGACCTCACAGCCCACACCAAACCAGTGCCCACAGCCTCCTCACCTCTGCGCCTGCCTGGGAGTCAGCCAGCTCTCGGGCCAGGCTGTGCAGGGCCGACCAGCCGCGCACACAGCCAGGGTTGCGGGGAGGGGCAGCTGCTGGCAGCCGGGTGGGCACTCCAGTCCTAGCACATCGTTAAAACACTTGCGCCATCACTGTGAGGGGAAGGAAAATGATTTTTCCTGGCTAAGAAACCACTCTTGTTTTACATTTTTATTTCCCCGTTCAGCTACCATTGAACTTCTATAGCTACTCATATTTTCAGTGGGTTTTTTCAGCTCTTTTAAGATGAAGGAATAAGTTAAATCATTGGGAAAGATCTTCAGGGATCTAAAAATAAAATGACTTCTCCTGGCACATTTCAAAGCAAAGACTGTATTGCCTGCTGCTTGTTGTGGTTTACAGGGATATTTAATTTTGTAAGGTATTTGTATATTTATACACTGTAATTAATTGCACATTGGACTGGGAAAGAACGGATGATCTAGGGCGTAGCAGTTCCGGTACGCGCCATTTCCTCACGCTGCGTCCACTCGGGTCCTCCAGGACGGGGTCAGGGCTTGTCTGTCTCTCTGACTTGGGTCCTTCGTTTTTGCTTTGGGTTCCCTTTCTAAAATGTGATGTTAACCTGCTCCTTAAAAAGAAGACACTAATTCTGCTGCAGCTTTCAGAAGGTTTGCTGAATGTATTTGCAAGAGGACTCTGACTCGTGGGCACTGCACTGTCCACCATGGCCAGTAACGACTCACCCCAGTGTGCGGCCAAACCATGACCGTGTAGCAGGGATGTACTGATGGTGCTTCCGTAGGGAATGGCAATGTCAGCTGAGAGATTATCTGCGGTTGTTCAAAAGGCCATTTATGAAATCCGGATTTGAGCCCCCATGAATCTTAAGAAAGCCTCTGATCATTTAAAGGAAAGAATGAGAGTTGATGCAAATTTCATGTTAAAAGCTGTGCTCAGGAAGTCCGAGCTGAGGTTGGTCTCTTGCCAAACCCTGGCTGTTGCGTGTTGTCTTCATGTCTTCAAGTTCCCTTTTTCCAGGCTGCACATTCTGGCATCAGCTCGCCTGAGGCCTCCATCGGCCTTCTCGCGTGCAAGGGGCCACCCGTCGGGATTTCGGGTCTCTTCTCACCATCCGCGTGTGCTGCCACGGAACCCGTGGAGCACGTGTGGCCTTTCTGAACCAAGACTTTGCAAACTGATCTCTCCCCAGCAAGGAGTTGAGCTCATTAGCAACAATGTACATTATTAATTTCAGATTTTCATTTTCATGTTTTATTATGTAAATATTATCTGATGTTGGAGCTTGAGTATACAGAATGTAAATATAGTTCTTGTATTTGTACTAATTCTGGTTCTTTTGCTGTATAGCCTTAGATGTGCAATGCGGACATTATCTAACTGTGTATGGTAACCTTGCATCACGGAACTCCTAGTGAACGAGGTAAACATAATAAAGGTACAACCAGTGCATCAGAAGGCTCTTGACGTGCATTTATTCTTGCATCCTTTGAAAGGTAGTTACACAAGATTTCTTGACTTGCAAAGATACTACTGTGGTGTGACCTGTGGCTTTTCTGATCATTCAGAGTAGGGTTATTATAAAGCCAGGTGCTATTTCTTCGTGCTGTTTCTTTGAAAATGCTTTCCTCCTGAGTGTCGTCTGGGTTCTCCCGAAGCCTCTCCTTAGATACCTACCAGTGACTCTCCAGTGGTGGTGTGGTTTTTCTGGGCAGAGAGGTTGAATCATTCACCCTGTGCTTCACTTAACAAGTTCCCATTATGAACAGAGCATGAACAGGGACCACCATCCTGGTTGTCTGGGGGGAGACAGAAGGGAGGAAGAAGCAGCATTCAGGTAAAGGGCAGTGATTGGGTCAGTGCCCATCTGAGCGCCCACCCCATGCCCGCGCCCGGGGTGTGAGAACTCAGCAGCAAACAACGCACCCCAGCATTCCCGTCCCCATGAGGAAAGACCTTTATGTCACGAATGGGGAATGTCTAACGTCAAGTGGTCAGTGACCGAGCAAACAGCAGGTGAATGGAAGGGATGGGTGGGAGGGAGGCATCCCTCTAGATCTTGTCGTCAGGGAAGGCCTGTGTTGGCGGAGAACTTTTGAGCAGACACTTGAATATGAGGGAATGCATATGCGTGCAAAGCCTGGGCAAGGAGGCAGAGAAGCTAGGCCCTTGGGCAGCAGTGTCCTCTGTCGGTCCCAAAGATAGCAGGGAGGCCCGTCTGGGTAAAGGGAGAACACGAGAGCCTTGGCGGCAGCAAGTAACTAAAAGCCAGGTGGTTTAAGGCTTAGGTAACTCTCATTAGTGTGAAATAGGAAGCCAGTGAAGGCTTTGGGGAAGATGAGTCACATGGTCCTATTTGTGTTTTCAAAAGACCATTCTGACTACTGGGTGAAAAACAGCCTGTTGGGGGTGTGGATGGGGGACTAGTGGAGGAAGGGAGACAAAATAGGAAATTGTTGCCCAATGTCCCCAGAGGAGGGTGGCAGCTGGGACCCAGGTAGGAGCAGTGAAGGCAGGAGATGTGGTCAGATTGAGGATATTCTAACGTCAGAGCTAACAGATTTGCTGAGCCACTGCATGCAGTCGGGGAGAGAGGTACCTTGGGATGCGTGCCTGAGCATAAAGAACGCGTTGCAATTGCCTAAAATGAAGAAGACTGGGAGAA
Source organism: Mirounga leonina (assembly GCF_011800145.1). Classification (NCBI taxonomy): domain Eukaryota; kingdom Metazoa; phylum Chordata; class Mammalia; order Carnivora; family Phocidae; genus Mirounga; species Mirounga leonina. Next base: position 86,638,075 of record NW_023270447.1, on the reverse strand, counting down.
TGGGGTGGGGGTGGCTGGCGGTGCTCAGTGAAGGATTTGGTTCCAGTCACGTTCACGTGGAGACCCCGACTTTTCCACCCGACTATATAGCTGCCGAGGCTGCTGGATTCAAGGGGACAGGTGGAGCCCGAGACGCACATTTGGGAGTTGTCAGCGTGAGGGTGACAGAGAAAGCAGGAGGCGAGGAGGCCCGGGAATGAGTAGTCGGTGAGAACCAAGGCTTGGGTCCTGGAACACTGGCACCAGGACAAGTCGGGAGGGAGAGGACGAACGTGTCTGTGTGCAGACTGGATGAGTGAGCAGGAAGGGAAACCCGGCAAGGGGAAGAGACCAGCGTGGGGAGCTTTGCAGGCTGGTGCGGGGGCGCGCTGGGTCTCAGGTCCCCCGGGGGCACCTGCAGGCAGCCAGTGCTGGGAGCACACGCAGGGCCTCTTAGGATCGCCACAGCTTCTCTCCGTGGGACTCCGGCCTTAAGAGCTAAGTCGGCTCCAGGGGTTATGTCGGCCATGCCTTCCTGAATTGCACTGGATTTGCACCGACACCGACTTAGTCTTACAGAGTGGGTGTCTCCTGCAACCACACCTCATCTAGGCTCGTGTAGGCTTGGCCCCTCACCAGGGTCGCTCTCTTGAGGGTCGCCATTGTCTCTCACAAAGCTGATAGTACAAGAACATCAGGAGGTCCCCCGGAACTGTGTACGTTGAATGCGTTACTTTTCTACCTGATATTTCTTGTCATTCCACTTGTGGTCGGGTTTGGAGGTTCTTCCACGTCCCTTAGGAACTCTTTGTCTCTGCACAGTCCCTTTTTTTTTTTTTTTTTTTAATTTATTTGCGAGAGAGAGAATGAGAGACAGAGAGCATGAGAGGGAGGAGGGTCAGAGGGAGAAGCAGACCCCCAGCTGAGCAGGGAGCCCGATGCGGGACTCGATCCAGGGACTCCAGGATCATGACCTGAGCCGAAGGCAGTCGCTTAACCAACTGAGCCACCCGGGCGCCCTGCACAGTCCCTTTTAATTTAGCTTTTCTGAGTACATCACCTGCCTGCTCCTCTGGCTTTTGAATATATGGTCTCCTCGTTTTTTTCCATATTTGCTCTTTCTACCTAGCAGGTGAACGAGTCCTTTGAGTTCAGTTGCAGGAATTTAGAGCAGGTGAGTGGCAGAGCTGAGATTTTCAAATCTGCCCCAACTAGTATGTTTGTTAACTTAGACACTCTCTTACGTAAGTCTAACAAAGGATTCTGCCCTGGGAGAGTTGCATAGAAGGGCTGTTTTTATAGAATTCATGCCCGTGTTTTGATTTGGGATTTGGGGATTTAGGGCAAGGTGAAAAGTTAAGGTGAGGAATAACTTGAGTTGACTTTTCTTAAGCATTCTAAGCCAAGCATTTGAGGATTTTCTAAAAACTAAAGGTCAGCTTGCTCTGGCTCTAGCAAGCCTTAGCTTTACTCTGTTCATCTCTAGGAGAGACTTGCCTTTGTCCCAGCCCTGCTATTGTGTGCTGGGCTCAGCCCATCAGTAACCAGTGTTGTGGCTAGACCAGCCCTGTGGTTATTTTGATTGCAAGGTGCCCTCCGGCAATAACAATCAGGAAACTGGGGAACAACAACAACAAAAAAGGTTTATTATTTTTACAGGACCTGAAAATTGCCTGGCACTCCTGGGGCCACCCAGCAAGGTTACAGTTAGAGAAAGCACCCAGGCCTGGGGTTCTGCTTTTATTAGGGGAGGAGGAGATCCAGGGTTTAGCTGGGCTCACTCTTTTTTTTTTTTTTTTTTAAGATTTTATTTATTTGTCAGAGAGAGAGGGAAAGAGAGCACAAGCAGGAGAGGGAGAAGCAGGCTTCCCCCCACCCCCCACCCCGCCGCCCAAGCAGGGAGCACAATGCATGGCTCGATCCCAGGACCCCGGGATCATGACCTGAGCCGAAGGCAGACACTTAACCAACTGAGCCACCCATGCGTCCCTGGGCTCACTGTTTATTGGTGAATTTAAAAAAAAAAAAAAAGAAGAATTTAAAGGAGGAAGAAGAAACAAGTGGCGCAAATGGTCAGTTAATCAAGATCTCTAAAACAGAAGAGCTGGGGAGTCTCGGGGAGGGCGGGGGGCGGCTAGCTCTTTATCTAGTGGCCTGGCTGGCAGAAAAGAGAAAACCTGACTGTCACTGTCCTGACACCTGCCCTCTCCTAAACCAGTTTGTGGCAGTTTACCAACAGTCCTGGGAAACAGCATTTTTTGCTGGTTTTTAGCACCTCAGCAAAGCAATGGGATGGCTTTGCTGCAAGCAACATTAGTAATAAAAGGAAATGAATGGGGACTGTTGGATTCGACGTTTAAACATGTTTACCCAAAGCAACGCCTAATGCAGTAGTGACTTGGGTGTGTCCAGATGTTTAGTCACATTGACTCAGCATAATTTCTCTCGCTTGCCAAATCACAGACTAGAGCAATCAACTTGTTCCTGCAACAAAACCTGGTGGCCGGCTCTCCTTGCAGCCGAGCCCCACAGACGGACGGAACCCTTGCAACAAAGCTGAAAGGTGTGTGGGCACCGAGGCCCTCCTGAGGGAGCCACCTGTACAATTTCCAGAAGGGCGGTTTGTTCTCCAAAACTAGTCACAGAAAGGCCATTTCGATTTAGCTTTCCTTTGAAAGTCAACTAAAGGTCACTAATAATGCAGCTGAACCCAGTTTTGCTGGGGAAACGTGTCTCTGAGCCTCCTGACGATGGCCTGCTACTCCCATGAGGACGGAGTGCTGGGCTCTGCCTTAGCCAACTTGACCTATGGCCTAAGTTCCGTTCTGCCTCTAACGGGCTGAGCAAGTCTCCTTCCCTGCACTGAGTCTCCTTGTCATGTTAGATAGTAACGGCATCGTGAGGGGTGCCTGGGTGGCTCGGTTAAGCGTCCGACTCTTGATTTCAGCTCAGATCATGATCTCAGGGTCACAAGATTGAGCCCCGTGTTGGGCTCCCTGCTCAGTGAGGAGTCTGCTTCTCTCTCTCCCTCTGCCCCACCCCCCACGCTCTTTCTCAAAAAAAAAAAAAAAACAAAAAACAAACCCTGCAACAAACCATGTAGCAAACTGAAGTTTGCAAGGAACTTTCCTATATTAGCTCACTTTGATCTGCCCACTCTGGGAAGGAGGCAGGACAGACCCTGCGGTCAAGGACTCTACAGACTTCTTTTTTTTTTTTTTTTAAGTAAACTCTGTCCAACGTGGGGCTCAAACTTACAACCCCAAGATCAAGAGTCGCATGCTCTACCAACTGAGCCAGCTAGGTGCCAGAAGAACCTTGCAAACTCTAGCCCTGGAGAATAACAGGAATTAGGGGAGGTTCCTGATCCCTTTGTCCTCTTTGAAGCTTCTCCCTGCATGTTCTGCTTCTTGGTGGCTCTCCTCCTCTGTTAGGTGCCGAATGACCGTGGAGGCAGCCCCGGCACAGTCTGGCAGTTTGCCCCCAGATCGGTGTCTGGAAACCCCCAGACCCTGACTGCTCTCTGGCGGACTCACGGTGAAGGTCCTCACCGCGGATGGAAGGACAGAGCTGTGGACGGAGTGCGGGCTCTGGCAGTGTGGAGAGGATAGGCCGTGCTCTCTGCAAAAAATAAGAAAGCATAACACTTGGAAGAAGTATTAAAAATGTCTCAAGGTGGGGCGCCTGGCTCAGTCGGTCAAGCGGCCTACTCTTGGTTTCAGCTTGGGTCATGATCTCGGGGTCGTGGGCCCACTGCTCTGCACGGAATCTGCTTCAGATTCTCTCCCCCTCTCCCTCTGCCCCTCCCGCTTGTGCCCTCTCTCTCTCTAAAGTAAATAAATAAATCTTTAAAAAAATGTTTCAAGGCTCTGGAAATTGACCAAATGCAGACAAATTAAAAAGCATTTATTCTTGGGAAAAACTACGAGAGCGGCAGGTAAGAGCAGTGGAGGCCTGCAGTCCTCTTGCCTGGAGCTGCCCCCCACCGCCCACCCTCTCTCTGTTGGTAAGGGAAGCAGTTTTACCAGATCAGGGCTCTGCTCTGAAGGGGGCATACTGATCATGGTTTATTTGGGGGTCACGGAGGAGAGCTGTAGGTTTTTTATCAGCCAAAAGCAGCAAAGGTGGTGAGAAATGAATGGGAAAAACCCAAGGCTTGCCAGCCTGAGGTCTCAGTGGGGCAGGCAGCCGCTGAGCCAGAAATTTATCAGGGAGACTGTGGGAGCAAGAGTGCGGTAGGAGGGGCGCCTGGGTGGCTCAGTTGGTTAAGCGATTGCCTTCGGCTCAGGTCATGATCCTGGAGTCCCAGGATCGAGTCCCACGTCGGGCTTCCTGCTCGGCAGGGAGTCTGCTTCTCCCTCTGACCCTCCCCCCTCTCATGCTCTCTGTCTCTCATTCTCTCTCTTGCAAATAAATAAAATCTTTAAAAAAAAAAAAAAAAAGAGTGCGGTAGGAGTGGGTAAGCGCTCCGCACCTCCCAGGCTGCCGGGACCTGCACAAGTGCAGGCCCCCAAATCACTAACCCGACCCTCAGTACCCAACCACCTGCAGTTTCAGCCCCCCGGAGATGTACCAGTGAACATGGGGATTTCCTGGTCGACGTTAGGAAATTTACTGGTGGACCCTTGGGTTCCTCCGGGGGGAGGGGTGACCTTGCCTAAAACAACAAATTCTTTGCTAACAATTTCCTTTTCTTCTACTCCGCTCTCTACCTTTAAAGGCTTTCCTCTTCTGTAGCCCGTTGGAACCCCCCTCTACTTGCTTAGGATGCTGCTGACTTGTGAATCGATTAAGAAAGCCAATTAGATCTTTAAAATGTATTTGGCTGAATTTTTGTTATTTAACAGATTTGGTGGCAGCAGTGGGATTCGAAGCGAACTTCCAGCAGATTCAGGGACAAGAACTGGTATGATAGCCCTGAACCGTTTGAGTTCACTGCCTTTCTCCCTGTTTCTGAGGGCTGTTGGTGAGTTCCTCCTGGATCTAAGCTCTGCCCTTTTTGTGTTCAGGCTCCTGATCTAATCAGCTTTTCTTTACAGGGCAGGTCAGTTTGAGTGGCAGAGAGTTATGCCTGGAGCCCAGCTGAGCTGGCAGGGGGTCTGCCCAGAGCCAAGCCCTTGGCTTTTCAGATCACAAGTTCCCAGATGGAAAACTTAAGCTTAAGTGTCCACGGGATCGGTGGTGGTGCGCACGGGGCCGTCTTGCGGCCAATACCGTAACATCTCTTGGTTATTGCCAATGCATTAAGATGCACTTGTTTGTTTGTCTTATTTTATATAGATAAAGGCTTACTAGCAGGGATCTCAGAAGAAGCCAAAACCACAAAAATCGGTTGGCAAAGATTGAACATTTAAAGCCTGTTACAGCACTTGCCACCTCCAGAAGACTCCTGTGATAGGATAAGTTGGTCACGGAACAGGTTAGATTGACATCAGGTCACCCACCAACCTCAAGAAAACTTGCATGCAACAAGGTACACTGTTGAACACACACAGTCCTCAGCCTCACCGCACATCCCATTTAGGTGTCAGTTGGACTGTTGAGAAACCCAAAGTCTTAGCAATGGGATCCTTAAATTCTAAAGAGTCACATGCTCAACCTTCCAACACACCTGCTTATTTTATGTCTAAGAACAACATAAGTTTTTCTTAGAAGTTGCAGATGCCTAGCAAAAACAGCAAAATCTCACTAGGCTTGTTTTGTGTCCTGAGGAATTTGGCTCGGGAACCGTCAGGCCGGAGGCCCCACAAGGCCAGACAGAGACGCAAGTTGCCCCCCATGGGCGTTTGGATATGGCTGTGGGAAACTGGGAGTTAACTCCATTTGCAGCCAGGGTCCTTCAGAGCTGCTGCAAGCCCTCAGAGTTGCAGCCTGAAAAGACAGTGGCCCCTATGGGGAACATTCCAATTAGAAAAGATCTTTAGGAAGTACCCTTGGAAGCAAAATTTCCCAAATTAAGCCAAATGGGATACCTGTTTTAATTGGCAAGCAGAAGCCTCGAAAAGGTTTCAAAACCCCTGAGTGGTTTCATTAAAAGATTCACTGCAAGAGGCTAATGAAAAATTGCACACACACCCCTATCTACCTTCAAAGAAGGGCCCCCACACAGGCCCCTCCAGAGTTGACGAAACTGAGGGGTTTTCCGGTAAACAGCCAAGGGGAAACTCTGGTAGATCCCAGAGCCAGCAGAGGGGATCCTGGAAAATCTGGCAGAAGCCAGCAAAGGTTGGAAATTCTTACCAGAATCAGCTCTTCTGAATCTCTGTCTGCAGTGCCCAGTTACGAGGGGAAATTTTCATGTCCCTTTCCAAATCCAGACCCACTGGTCATTGATCCTTCTTGTCCTAGCTGCTGCCTTTCTCCTCTCGTTCGCACAGCTGGGCTGGGCTTTCTGCCCTGCCCGGGACTTGCGGTAGTGTTTCTTTCTTTTGGCTCTCTTTGGGAGTAACTCTGGATCTTGGGAAGTTACTATCCTTTGCACCCTCTTTGTGGACTGTCTTACACCAAAGGGGGGATTATTCAATACTGCCAGAAATATTTAAAATTAGAACTATGTACCCAGGGGTACCTGGGTGGCTCAGTCGTTAAGCCTCTGCCTTCGGCTCAGGTCATGATCTTAGGGTCCTGGGATTGAGTCCCACATTGGGCTCCTTGCTCTCAGTCGGGAGTCTGCTTCTCCCTCTCCCCCTCTGCCCAACCCACCCCCATGCTCCCTCCCTCTCCCAAATAAATGAATAAAAGCGTTAAAAAAAAAAAAAGAACTATGTACCCAGAGGGGAAAAAAGCAAATTGAGATAAAGTAGTCGAGTAGGTGGATCGACCCATGATATCATTTAAGTTATAACCCAATTGTCTGAGGAACTGAAAGCAACTGTCCTTATCTTTCAAATCTTCACAGAACTAGAAACGCCGCTCTAGAGGCAATTCAAAGCCCACCTGTTCCTCTCCCAGTCCCCAAACTTCCCCTAATTATCTTAAACCGCTGGTAAACTACTGGCTTTAAGAAACCAAAGTCCTTCTAGAGGAATGTGCATTCCTTCTCTGTCCCTCAAACTTAAATCATCTTATCAGGACTTTGAAATGTCAATACAGCCCACAATCACCTGAGGTTGAAGGGAAAATGAAGGGGGAAAGAGGCCTTTTTATAATATAAACTGCTAAAAGGGTTCTCATGCCCAAACTCTAGCACCTCTTCCTTAGGATCAATTCCAAAGAACAAAGACAAATCTTGAAAATCTTCTCCGCAAATATTAGTAACTACAGGGTCCCCGCATCTGTCTCTGTGTCTATACATACATATGGTATAAATGTGAGATTTTTCTACCTCCAATAGTATTGCTAAAATTAATTTGTCAAAGAGCTCTATTTAGTTGGACAAGTGCTTGTAAGGATAGGGCATTCTAAAACTCTAAGACACACAGAAGCTAATCCAGATGCTTTTTCAAGTTCACGTGATCTGGGAAAATATTCAGTTCCTGGTTTAATTAAAATAGACTTGTCTCTAGAGTTATCAGCATTAAAATTAAAACTTTCATTCTGCCTGGGTTTACTGAAACTCAAATAGGTTGATATCATGATCTCTTACACAAAGTGTTTTTTGTGTCTTTTTTAAATACTCGGAAGAATGATGGACTTTGATGTCTCATAAAGTTTCTGTGTACCCATAAAGATTTTGGTAACCTAAAATCTTAAAAGTTTTGCTGAGTTAAGTTTAACTTAATGAATTAAGTTAAATTCATTAAATATGTAGATCATTTCCAAATAAGGTATAATTTAAAATATTAGTTACTGAACATGGGTTTATCTACTTTTGGCTTCCTTATTACACAGAAACTATAGATAAGTTTGGGTCCTTAGTGACATGGGTGGGGTTTTTTGTTTATTTTATTTTTTTTTAAGATTTTATTTACTTATTTGACAGAAAGAGACACAGCGAGAGAGGGACCACAGGCAGGGGGAGTGGGAGAGGGAGAAGCAGCCTTCTTGCTACTGAAGGCAGATGCTTAACGACTAAGCCCCCAGGCGCCCCTTGTTTATTTTATTTTATTTATTTATTTTAAGTTTATTTTGGGGGGCGCCTGGGTGGCTCAGTCAGTTAAGCGGCTGACTCTTGATTTCGGCTCAGGTCGTGATCTCAGGGTCATGGGATCGAGCCCGCCTTGCACTGGGCTCTCTGCTCAGTGGGGAGCCTGTTTCTCCCTCTCACTCTCCCCCTGCGCGCGCTCTCTCTCAAATAAATAAATAAAATCTTAAAAATAAACAAATAAATAAGTAGACAAAGGTTTCTTGGGTTTTTTGTTTTGTTTTGTTTTTTTACTTTTGGTCTGCTTAAGTCTTTTTGACCTGGAACATTCCAAAGGATTTGTTCAACTAATTGGCCTTATTTGCTATGTTACATTGCATGGGAAGCATTGTCAAATAAGAAGCAAAACTTAATTTTCTTTATGCTGTATTTGTATGATGGTGGCAGATGTGGATAAAGTCCATTCTGCTTCTACAGTAATGGCCCCTCGTTGCCAGATGTGCCATCCTGATGTCTTGGTGACATGGCAATAGTCTGCTCCTGAATCAGAGGGGGCTGACTGGTGTCTGTAAATTAACCGAACTGTCAGGGCCTCGGGGAAACCAGGATGGCACTTGGTCCTTCCCGACTCCCCGGCAAACCCCATTTTTCCGTTTCTGCACTCCTTCACCCACCATAGGGCATTTCAAATAAGATGACTTAAATTATAGACAGACATTGGTGGCGAGGCTTCTGTAATATTACAGAAGCTGTCTAACCGCAATGTCTGACTTGACAGGTCCATAATCCTGGAAGAGCCTTGTCTATTCCCAGAGGCCTCCTCCCTCCTCCTCTTCCTCCTGGACACTTTGAACAGGTGCAGCTGGACTTCGGTTTCCACCTAGTATGAGTTACAGATTTGCCCTTGTCATTATGTATCTGTTTTCCAGGTGGGTTAAAGCCTTTCCCTGCCTCACGGCTCTTGCCCTCACAATGGCAAAGAAACTGTTAAAAAATGTGTCTCTCACTTGGGTATATCTTCTGTAATCTCCAGGGATCAAGGCACCCACTCCACTGAGCAAATCACATGAGCCTTAATGAAAACCTTGCAAACTTCTTGACATTCTATCGGTGTACAATCTTCTGTATACTGCCAGAAGTCTCTAGTGTCTCACACGCAAGCCTGTCACCGGAGTGAAAGAGGCCTTCCCAAATCCCAGTTCAGAGGGTCCTGTGGGTCACAGTCTAGAGCCTGATGAGTGGGTATTCTGCAAACGTGAGCAGTAGAAGACAGCCCTCGAGCCCCACTGGAAGGGACCATATCAAGTGCCCCTGAAGGTATTAAGCCTCGGGTACACTTCTCACAGCTGAAGAAGGTGCCACCTGCCACCTGGCCCGGCACAGACACTGGAGACCTCCGAATCCAAGTGGCAAGGAAGAAAAGCAGCTGATGCCAAGGCAGACCTCTCGGGCCCAAGCCAAGGGGTCAAGGCTTCTTACGTTAACTAAACCTAAGAACGTTCTCCTTCTTTTCCTTTCTTTTACTCGGCATTGTCCCAGAAAGATAATGCTCTCATCTCTATCTCCCAAGTCACAGCTAAGGGGAAGGGTGCAACCTCAGGATTCAGAGCATCCTTTTATTTCAGGCTATGAGAAAATCAAACTGTGCTCCTAACTTTTCACAAGCAAAATAAGACATCTCATTGTTCAGCTCCCCTACCAGGAGGCTCTTGTGATTCAGGATGCACTCCTTTCTCCCTACTTCCCTGGCTAGGGATAAATGTAAGTGAGGGCTCTATGATCAGGAAAAAGTGACGGCAAACTCTGCTATTGAAGGTCAGTAGCTATCCACCAGCAACCCTAAGACTTTCTGGTCAAAGTAGTTCTTGATAATAAGATAGCCCTTGATTATCTTCCCGCTGAGCAAGGAGGTGTCTGGCCAACACCACCTTCTGCTCCTGGATTGACACTTCGGGGGAAGTCAGAACATAAAATCCCTGAGCAAGCCACCTGACTAGAAGAGTACCTCCTTCAGCCGGGTCTTCCTTTGAGTGACTTGACTTTAGTTTGGTTCTCAGGGTCAATGGCTTCAAAGTGTACACCAAACATTGGAAGCTATCCTGCTCGTAGTCATCGTAATAATCTCCCTGGTGCGTTATATTCTCTCAAAAACTTCACATGCATTTTTGCCGCCGCTAACCCACGGCCAATGACCTCCCTGAGACCGGAACGTCAGAGAAGGAATGAAGACAACCAGCTTAAAGACTGTGCACCTGAAGTCGTAACCTGTGAATACCCCAGAGATTAAGTAAAAACGTCACGAACTGTGAAGACCACACAAAGGATCGACAGAAGCTTTGAGAAATAGAGCAGTAGCTGAGAGTGGCGTTAATGCCTTAAATTTTGATCACGTCTCTCAGCTAAGCTGAGAGTCTGATCAAAAGAGGGAATTGTTAAAGAGAAACCACAGGCCTGAAATGGTGGCACCTAGGTTAAGGCCCCAAGTCAGTAAACAAACAATACCTAATCTTTTTTTTTTTTTAAGATTTTATTTATTTGACAGAGAGAGACACGGCGAGAGAGGGAACACAAGCAGGGGGAGTGGGAGAGGGAGAAGCAGGCTTCCTGCCGAGCAGGGAGCCCGATGCAGGGCTGGATCCCAGGACCCTGGGATCATGACCTGAGCCGAAGGCAGACGCTTAACGACTGAGCCACCCAGGCGCCCCTACAATACCTAATCTAACTGCAGTTTCGACCCCCCCCCCCCGTCCCCCAGATGTGTAACCTTTAACATGGGAATTTCCTGGCCAGCATTAGGAAATTTACTAATAGACCCTTCTGTTCCCGTTAGGAGGGCGACCTTGCCTAAAACAATGAACTCTTTGCGAACAATTTCCTTTTATTCAACTCCTCTCTCTACCTTTAAAAACCTTTTCTCTTTTCTTTGCTGTAGCCCTTTGGAGCTCCCCCCGCCGCCACTTGCTAGGTGGGTTGCTGCCGAATCATGAATCAATAACTTAAATCTTTAAAATGTACTTGGTTGGGGGCGCCTGGCTGGCTTAGTCAGCGGAACATGCAACTCTTGTTCTTGGGGTTGTAAGTTTGAGCCCCACGTTGGGTGGAGAGATTACTTAACAAATAAATAAAATCTTAATAAGTAAATAAAATGTACTTGGTTGGGGGCGCCTGGGTGGCTCAGTCGTTAAGCGTCTGCCTTCGGCTCAGGTCATGATCCCAGGGTCCTGGGATCAAGCCCCGCATTGGGCTCCCTGCTTGGCGGGAAGCCTGCTTCTCCCTCTCCCACTCCCCCTGCTTGTGTTCCTGCTCTCACTGTCTCTCTCTCTGTCAAATAAATAAATAAAATCTTTTAAAAAAATAAATAAAATAAAAGGTACTTGGTTGAATTTTTGTTACTTAACAGATCCAAATAGGAACATTTCATGGTGGTGAGGGATCAATACATCAGGAAGCTATAACCATTATAACCATTATGGGCATCTAGCATCTGGGGCATAATACCTGAGGCAAAGACAAGCGCAAGGAGAAATGGGCAACTGAAAATTCATCGTAAAAATTCTCAGCAAATTAGAAATAAAAGAGAAACTTCTCATAGTGAAAGACATCTATGAAAAACCTAAAACATCATACTCAATTGTGAAAAGCTGATGCTTTCCCCCTAAGATTGGGAACAAGGCAAATATATCTCCTCTTACCGCATCAACACATTATACTCGAGGTGGTCTCAGTGCAAAAAGCAAGGAAAATAAAAGGCAGTCAGACTGGAAAGGAAGAATTAAAATCGCATTCATTCACAGATGAAAGGCGTCAGGAGACAAGATCAACGAACGACAATTAGTTGTGTTTCTCTGTACCAGGAATGAACAATCTCATACTGCACACAGGAAAGTCCCATTCATAACAACACCAAAAGGAGTATTTGGAATTGAGTTAACAAAAGTGCAAAGCCCCTGCACTGAAATTACAAACATTGCTGAAGCAAATTAAAGAAGATCGAAATACAAGGAAACATTTTAACACGTTCATGGCTTCAAAGACTCGATATCCTTAAGATGACCATTCTCCCCAAATTAACCTAGAGATTCAGTGCACGCCTCAAAAAATCTCAGGGTGCTTCGCTGTAGAAATTGACAAGCTCATCCTGAAATACATATGGAAATGGCGAAGGACCTAGAATAACCAAAAAAAATTTTTTGGAGGAGAAAAATTCAGTTGAAGCACTTAAGTTACCTGATTGTAAAACTTACCATAATCTACAGTAATCAAGGCAGTGTGGTGCTGGCATAAATCGGTGGGACACAATAGAAAATACAGAAACACACATTCACATTTGAGGTCAACTGATTTTTTACAAAGATGCCACGGCAATTAAATAGAGCCTTTCTGACAAGTGTTGCTTGAACGATTGGATATCCATATGCAAAAAATATGGATTTAGACCCTTACCTTACATGTTATACAAAAATTAACTCAAAATGGATCGTGCACCTACATGTAAGAGCTAAAACTGTAAGAATTCTGGGAGAAGGGGCGCCTGAGTGGCTCAGTCATTAAGCGTCTGCCTTCGGCTCAGGTCATGATCCCAGGGTCCTGGGATCGAGCCCCGCATGGGGCTCCCTGCTCAGCGGGAAGCCTGCTTCTCCCTCTCCCACTCCCCCTGCTTGTGTTCCCTCTCTCGCTATCTCTCTCTGTCAAATAAATAAATAAAATCTTAAAAAAAAAAAGATTTCTGGGAGAAAACCTAGGAGAAAATCTGTGTGACCTTGGGTTAGGCAAAGATTTTTTAGATACGTCACCGAAAGCATGATAAATTGGACTTCATCAAAATTAGAAATCTTCACTCTTCAGAAGACACCATTGAGAAAATGAAAAGACAAGCCCCAAGCTGGGAGAAAATATTTGCATAAAGAATTTGTATTTAGAATACCAAAAGGGGCGCCTCACGGGCTCAGTCGTTAAGCGTCTGCCTTCGGCTCAGGTTGTGATTCCAGGGTTCTGGGATTGAGCCCTGCATTGGGCTCCCTGCTCAGCGGGGAGCCTGCTTCTCTCTCCTACTCCCCATGCTTGTGTTCCCTCTCTTGCTGTGTCTCTCTGTCAAATAAATAAAATCTGAAAAAAAAAAATAGAATACACAAAAACTTTTAGCACTCAGTAAGACAAACCTATTTAAAAAACAACAACAACAACAACAAAAACAGGCAGAAGCAGGCTGTACTTAGTGAATGGCTTCCAAAGAATAGAACATGGAAAGGAGGAAAGAAATAACTTTATAGTGGGGAAGCTGGACAAACACTGCCTCGGCTAGTGGTCAGGACCAGTTTCATCCCTGTTGATAGCAGGTGCCTCTGAAATGATGTCAAGAGAATGGCACTTGACCTCTGTGGTATTCTTCCACAAACCCACAACCCCAGTATAACCATGAGAAAAAACATCCGGAAAAAAAAAGTCCAAATTGAAGGACATTCTATAAAATACCTGACCAGCATTCCTCAAAATTGAAGGTCATGAGGCAACCATGTTAACATTAGATCCTCAGACCTTGTTCATCTCATAGCTGAAAGTTTGTATCCTTTTACCAGTCTCTTCTTATTTCCCCCACTCCCCTATACTTCAATAGATCTTTTTTTTTTTTAAAGGACAGTCCTATGAAAAAGTTGTGATAGATTTTTTAAGCAAACTCTATGCCCAACATGGGGCTCAAACTCATGACCCCGAGATCAAGAGTCACATGCTCTACTGACTGAGCCCACCAGGCACCCCAGCATATGATTTTAAGCTGGGGTGTCAATAGAATTTATCATTCAAGCCAGAACAATTTTGAGAGTGAAAAGGATTGCTGCTAAAGCTATGCAGGGAAAAAAAAAAAAAAAAAAGCTATGCAGGAAAACAGGTGTGAATGATGACTGTTCCAGACCATCTGCATGGATTGTATCCCTTAAAAAGAAACTGGTATAAACCAGACATTTGACAGCAGCTGTTAGTGGTCATCTGTTGTGTATAAGGCAAAGGACGGTGATAGAAGCACACGGGAGCAAGATAGACATGTGTCTCTCCTGGTCACCCTACTTAGGGCCCCCTAAAGGGATGTAGAGCAGAGGTAGTGACTATGGAGAAGAGGATAGGATGCTTGGGGTGATACGCATTTGGATGAGGAAGACAGGTATTGCTGTCATGGGTAGGCCATTGTCCACTGGGAACTATTTCCATAGCAAACAACTAACAATGGGGCATTTTATCACCAGCTGAGTTAGAACCACGGGAACAGCTCAGAAGCTTTGCAGGAAGCTGCAAAGTTGCTTTTCTGCTTCTGTCCCCAGAAGGTTGCACAGCGAAGCCTGGGAGAAATGTTTTGATTCAATCCTGTTTTCCACTACAGTTTGCATCTCTTCTGTGTCCTTTCCATAAAAAAAGACAGAGGCTAGCATGTGGGCATTAAGTCTAGATGCAAGTCCCTGTTTGTGTCATTTCACCCTAGAGCTACCATCTGAGATTTTGTCCTTCCCGTTTCACACATGAAACTCTTTTTTTTTTTAAAGATTTTATTTATTTGAGAGCGAGAATGAGAGACAGAGAGCATGAGAGGGAGGAGGGTCAGAGGGAGAAGCAGACTCCCCGCCGAGCAGGGAGCCCGATGCAGGACTCGATCCCGGGACTCCAGGATCATGACCCGAGCCGAAGGCAGTCGCCCAACCAACTGAGCCACCCAGGCGCCCTCACACATGAAACTCTTAAGACTCAATAACTTGCCCCAAATTGCACAGCTAGAAAGAAGTGGAGCCAGAGCGAGCTAAGGACAGTGTGACACCAAGACCCATTCTTCCCCTTCTCTATCGAGCAGCCATTCCATCTGACTTCTGCAACAGGGTGCTGTCCTACCACTGAATCTGTCTCCGGACCCCAGGGTCCACTGAGAGGAACCTTGGAGGGCATCTAATCTGTCCCCAGAGGGGCAGTTCTGATGTACCTCTCTGATTAAGCAAGTCTCGGCTCTCTGAACCGCAATTTCCTCCTCTCTCAAAGAGGAGTTGGGCTAGATCCATGGTTCCAAAACCACTGTTCTCAGACCCTTTTATAATGATACAAAGAGCTTTCGTTTATGTGAGTTTTATCAATAATTACCATTTTAGAAATCAAAACCGAGAAACTTTTGAATAACAATTTCCCAAAACAAAAGGAAATTCAGTGATATGTGTCATTGTTTGACAGTTTTGAAATCTCTCTAACGTCTGGCTTACTACAGTTTAAGATAGCTGGAATCTCTTACTTGCTTCTGCATTTAATCTCTTCCATATCACGTGTCTCAGAGCCTCTAGAAAACTCCACTGGACACTTGTAAGAGAGTGACGATTTTTTTTTTTAAGATTTTATTTATTTGATGGATAAAGAAGATGTGGTATATATACACAATGGAATATTATGCAGCCATCAAAAGGAATGAGATCTTGCCATTTGCAACGACGTGGATGGAACTGGAGGGTATTTTGCTGAGTGAAATAAGTCAAACAGAGAAAGACATGTATCATATGATCTCACTGATATGAGGAATTCTTAATTGCAGGAAACAAACTGAGGGTTGCTGGAGTGGGGGGTGGAGTGGGAGGGATGGGGTGACTGGGTGATAGACACTGGGGAGGGTATGTGCTTTGGTAAGCGCTGTGAATTGTGCAAGACTGTTGAATCTCAGATCTGTACCTCTGAAACAAATAATGCAATATATGTTAAGGAAAAAAAAAGAAGAAGGTAGCGGGAGGGGAAGAATGAAGCGGGGGAAATCGGAGGGGTAGATGAACCATGAGAGACGATGGAATCTGAAAAACAAACTGAGGGTTCTAGAGGGGAGGGGGGTGGGAGGATGGGTTAGCCTGGTGGTGGGTATTGAGGAGGGCACATTCTGCATGGAGCACTGGGTGTTATGCACAAACAATGAATCATGGAACACTTCATCTAAAACTAATGATGTAATGTATGGGGATTAACATAAGAATAAAAAAAATTTAAAAAAAAGATTTTATTTATTTGACAGAGAGCGAGAGAGGGAACACAAGCAGGGGGAGTGGGAGAGGGAGAAGCAGGCTTCCCGCCGAGCAGGGAGCCCGATGCGGGGCTCGATCCCAGGACCCTGGGATCATGACCTGAGCCGAAGGCAGATGCTTAACCAACTGAGCCCCCTAGGCACCCCAAGAATGAGGATTTAAAAGGCAAGTCAGATCTTGCTAGTGCTAGTGAAATAGTTTTGTGCCCACTTCTCCCTGAAAGGGTACCAGGGACCTCCAAGGGTCGTGGACCACTCTTTAAGAACTATTTCAAAAGGTGGTCCAGAGACCATTTGCAGTGAGAATCACCTGGGGTGATAAAATGCACTTCCTGGCCTACCCCAGATCTATGGAATCGGAGTTCATATTTATGAAGCTCCCTTGCACACTAGAGTGTGGGAGAGCCCCAAGATTCCTGCCAGCCTGGTTCATCCAAAACTACAAAGTCACCAAAGCTGGGGTTAAGACCTAGATCCCTATGCCTCAGCAGTGACCAGTGACCAGTGATGGAAGCAGCTCTGCCCTCCCTGATTTTGCCTGGCTCCATCAGCTCCCATATTCACTTCCTTCTCCCTTCGAGGAAGTATTGAGGGCAGCCAGGCATCGCACTTGTAGCTTTAAAATACATTCTGGGGCACCTGGGTGGCTCAGTCAGTGAAGCGTCTGCTTTTGGCTCAGGTCACGATCCCAGGGTGCTGGGATCGAGTCCAGAATCGGGCTCCCTGCTCAGTGGGGAGTCTGTTTCTCCCTCTTCCTCTGTCTCGCCTCTCTCTCATGTGCTCTTTCAAATAAATAAAATCTAAAAAAAAAAAAAAGCTACTGTTCCTCTTTAAAAAAATAAAATAAATTCTGGGCTTTACTGGCAAAAATCAAAAACACAAGAAACAACAGATGTTGGCGAGGATGTGGCGGAAAAGGAACCCTCCTGCATTGTTGGTGGGAGTGCAAACTGGTGCAGCCACTCCGGAAGACAGTATGGAGGTTCCTCAAAAAATTAAAAATAGAGCTACCCTGTGATCCAATAATTCCACTACTGGGTATTTACCCAAAGAATAAAAAAACATGAGGGGCACCTGGGTGGCTCAGTCATTAAGCGTCTCTCTGCCTTCGGCTCAGGTCATGATCCCGGAGTCCCAGGATCGAGCCCCACATCGGGCTCCCTGTTCAGTAGAAAGCCTGCTTCTCCCTCTCCCACTCCCCCTGCTTGTGTTCCCTCTCTTGCTGTGTCTCTCTCTGTCAAATAAATAAATAAGATCTTAAAAAAAAAACCAAACACGAATTCGAGGGGCACCTGGGTGGCTCAGTTGGTTAAGTGTCCAACTCTTGATCTCAGCTCAGGTCTTGATCTCAGGGTTTTGAGATCAAGCCCTGAGTTGGGCTCTATGCTGGGCGGGGAGCCTAGTTAAAAAAAAACCCACTAATTTGAAAAGATGTATGCACCCCTATGTTTATAACAGCATTATTTCCAATAACCAAACTAGGGAAGCATCCCAAGTGTCCATGGATAGATGAATGGATAAAGAAGATGTGGTAAATATATCTAAAATATATATATTGGAATATTACTCAGCCATAAGAAAGAATGAAATCTTGCCATTTGCAACATGGATGGATCTAAGGAGTATTATGCTAAGTGAAATAAGTCAGTCAGAGAAAGACAAATACCACATGATTTCACTCACATGTGGAATTTTTTTTTTTTTTAAAGATTTTATTTATTTATTTGAGACAGAGAGAATGAGAGAGAGAGAGAGCATGAGAGGGGGGAGGGTCAGAGGGAGAAGCAGACTCCCCGCCGAGCAGGGAGCCCGATGCAGGACTCCATCCAGGGACTCCAGGATCATGACCTGAGCTGAAGGCAGTCGCTTAACCAACTGAGCCACCCAGGCGCCCACTCACATGTGGAATTTAAGAAACAAAACAAATGGGGCGCCTGGGTGGCTCAGTCGTTGAGCGTCTGCCTTCAGCTCAGGTCGTAATCCCAGGGTCCTGGGATCGAGTCCCGCATCGGGCTCCCAGCTCAGCAAGAAGCCTGCTTCTCCCTCTCCCATTCCCTCTGCTTGTGTTCCTGCTCTCACTATCTCTCTCTCTGTCAAATAAATAAATAAAATCTTAAAAAAAAAAAAAAGAAACAAAACAAATGAAAAACAGAGACAAACCAAAAAAAACCAGACTCTTAACTATAGAGAATAAACTAATGGTCACCAGGGGGGAGGTGGGTAGAGGGATGGGTAAAATAGGTGAAAGGGATTAAGAGTATACTTAATGTGGGGCACCTGGCTGGCTTAGTCAGTAGAGTATGTGACTCTTGATCTTGGGGTCATGAGTTTGAGCCCCTTGTTGGGGGTAAAGATTACTTTTTAAAAAAGGGTACACTTGGGGCGCCTGGGTGGCTCAGTCGTTAAGCGTCTGCCTTCAGCTCAGGTCATGATCCCAGGGTCCTGGGATCGAGCCCCGCATGGGGCTCCCTGTTCAGCGGGAAGCCTGCTTCTCCCTCTCCCACTCCCCCTGTGTGTGTTCCCTTTCTCGCTGTCTCTCTGTCAAATAAATAAATAAAATCTTTAAAAAAAAAAAAGGGTACACTTAGGGCACCTGGGTGGCTCAGTTGGTTAAGCGACTGCCTTTGGTTCATGACTGCAGGGTCCTGGGATGGAACCCCATGGCAGGCTCCCTGCTCCTCCGGGAGCCTGCTTCTCCCTCTCCCTCTGCCTGCCGCTTCCCCTGCTTGTGCTCTCTCTCTCTCTGTGTCAAATAAAAAAAAAAAAAAAAATTTTTTTTTAAAGATTTTATTTATTCATTTGAGACACAGAGAGAGAAAGCATGAGCAGTGGGAGAGGGAGAAGCAGGCTTCCCACTGGGCCAGGAGCCCAATGTGGGGCTTGATCCCAGGACCCCAGGATCATGACCTGAGCTGAAGGCAGACGCCCAACCATCTGAGCCACCCAGGCACCCCAATAAATAAAATCTTAAAACAAAACGGGGTACACCTATTGTGATGAACAGAAATGTATAGAATTATTGAGTCACTACACTGTCTACCTGAGACGTCTTATAATACTGCATGTTAACTATACTGGAATTTTAAAAAAACGACTAATGTTGAACGAACAAATAATTAAAATAAATTCTGGGCTTGCTTCCGGTTGTATATTTCTGCAACCAGGAAAAGCAAGAAGGAATGAAAGAAAGGGCCTCATGGGGCAGGAACTTTTCTTCCTAAGGAGGAAGTTCTGCTCTAATCTTGGCCCCACCTGGACATTGTACAGTGAGTCAACCACAGAGTCCATGAAGGCCATGCTCCACACGGGAGAGTAGAGAAAGGAAAATTCGACCTTCAGGAGTGTCAGCCCTGGCTGGTACAAAACCTGCAAATAGGGAAGCACCTCAAGGAAAAGAACAAATTAACAGAATGCCTTTAATGCAGAAAACAATACACAAAAATTTTTACATGCAAGATAGATCGTGATATTTTATTTTATTATTCTTTTTTTTTAATTCTTTTTTTTTTTTTTTTTTGACAGAGAGAGATACAGCGAGAGAGGGAACACAAGCAGAGGGAGTGGGAGAGGGAGAAGCAGGCTTCCCGCCGAGCAGGGAGCCCGATGCGGGGCTCGATCCCAGGACCCTGGGAGCATGACCTGAGCCGAAGGCAGACGCTTAACGACTGAGCCACCCAGGCGCCCCTAGATCGTGATATTTTAAATATTCAGAGTGAGATTCCATATTGCATTCAAAAATATCGTCAACTGAGGTTTACTCATACCCAACTTCCAGTAGGAAAAGTCCACTGTAGTGCGATACAGGCTTACGTGTGAGTTATTATAGTGTATCTGTTAAAACCTGTATTACAAAGGAACTTGTGCAATTGGTGTGATGGAACCAGCTCTGGGCACTAACGAGCCATTAAACAGCTGTGTGGCTTTTGTTTCTGGTGAGCACTTAGTATGTGCAAGGTACATGTTAGATGATAGGAAGCATTCACAGAAAAAAAACAAAAAACAAAAACCCCTAAAATGTACCGGAGGCGCCACCCCCGGCTCACCAGCATCTGCTGTCAGAGGCAGGAGGGTTCAGGGGGACGGGAAGACGCCTGGAGCACGGAGCGGGCCTTCTGCGAAGGCTGTGGGGCCGCCTCTGGTGCCTCAGCTGTACGGGAAGTTCAACGACGGCCCCATCGCACCCCAAGTTCATTCACCGCCTGCTCTGCGCCTGCGGCTTCTCCTGCAACCAGGGGCCGCACGTTCCCCGCTCACGGTCGCGGGTGAGGACCCACATTTCCTGGCACTCATTACACCCACATGCCAGAACGAACCTGGGTCCCCGACGGGGTTGAACCCCACAGTGCGCGGCAGCGACGGGAGCAAGGGGCTAGGGACACTCGGGCAACAGGCGTCCGAGGGCCGGGGACAGTGGAAAGCACAGCGCGGAGTGAGCTGCCACTCTTCCAACCTAGCCGAGCCCGGGCCCCGCGTGTCCTCCGCTCCCAGGACCGGAGGGAGCCGGCCGCCGCCCCTCCGCCGCCGCTCCCCGGTCTGCGCCCGGCCCCCTTCGCGGTCCCAGCGCCTCCTGGCTCGCGTCCCCCGCCCCCTCCGCCAGTGATCGCTAGCCGCCGGGCCCCCAGCGCCTGTTCCGGGCGCCCCTCCGCCCCTCCACTTGTGCCCGCGCCCTTCCCAGGCCCCCGTGCCCGGCCCGGGTGCCCCTGCTCCTGCCCGGCCTCCTGCACCTGTTCTAGAGCCCCAACCGCACGCCCAGCGCCCTTGGGTCCGTTCCAGGAGTCCCCGCCCCGCCCCGCCCCGCCCGCCTCGGCGTTGCCATCGATGTGCTCGGCGCTCTCCCGAGCCTGCTCCGGGGGCGGGCGGGCCCGTTTGCCTCAGGTGGTCTAACAGGCGCCGGGGAGGGCCAATGGCGTGCTGCACAGCTCCGCCCCTTCCTTCCGATTGGTCGGCGCCGGAAGGCCGCGGCCAGGGTCTGGGGGCCCGTGCGGGCGCGGCACTCATCCTCAGCAGCCGGGCCGCGCGCTCTCAGCTCTTCGCTTCCGTCCGCTCCTACCCGGTCTGCCGCCGCCGCCGCCGCCGCCATGGCCCAGTGAGTGACGGCCCGCGGACGCCCGGGGAACTTTCCGAGGCCCGGCGCGGAGGGCGGAGCTACTCCTGAGGTCGCCTTGACCACGGGGGCCGCGGAGCCGGGCCTCGTGGCGCCCGGAGCCCCGGACCTTCAGGGTCTCAGCCCCGTCGGGCCCAGGCCCTCTGCCCCTCGTGGCGGCGCCGGGCGGATCCCCGTTCGCAGAAAGGGCTCGGCGGGGAGGGGAGCGGCATGGCCGAGGGAAGCCAGGGCTCGAGCCGGGGAAGTGGCTGGCCCGTCGGCGGCTGTGCCTGCAGGGGCTTCTCCCCAGTGTGGGGGACGAGGCCACCCGCAGTGGGTCATTGCCGGGTAGACTGGAGCACAGCAAAGATTGCATGCCCTCCTCCGTGCAGGATTAGTTGATCTCAAGAGAACTTGAGGTCCTTTGAAGTGGCAGAGTGCAGGGTGGCCTGTCTGTAGGGGCCTGGGAGGTGCATGCCTGGGTTCTCGGGTGAAAGGGAGTAGGGGGACAGAGGAAAAGGGAAGGCACGTTATTCACAGCGAGAGCTAGGGCACTCTTGGGTCCCCGAGTTGGAATGGATTAAGTGGAACTGACACATTTTTCTTTATTCCCTTTCCTGGTCTTTTAGAGCTGACATTGCACTGATTGGACTGGCTGTCATGGGCCAGAACTTAATTTTGAACATGAATGACCATGGCTTTGTGGTGAGTCTGGAGGACCCACACTTCTCTTGTGGGTTCTTGGTGTGCTTGGGTGCACCGCTGTTGATTTCCAAGATCCTGTACAACTGCAGCTTGCTTCTCTTGATATAATCCCTGTTGCTGCTCATGAGGTTTTTGCAAAGGAAGGGGAAGCACCAGTTCGCATGGGGGGAGGGGCAGCTGAAGGAGAGTCTTGCTAAATATATCTGTAAGGTTGCAGCCTGAATAAATTTATCTCTTTTTTTTTTTTAATTTTATTTACTTATTTGAGAGAGAGGGAGAGAGAAAGCACCAGCCAGGGGTGAGGGGCAGACGGAGAGGGAGAAGCAGACTCCCTGCTGAGCAAGGAGCCCAGCAGGGCTCCATCCCAGGACCCCAAGATCATGACCTGAGCCAAAGGCAGACACTTAACTGACCGAGCCACCCAGGTGCTCCATCTTACCCGTATCTTAAGGAGGAGGAATCTGCACTGGGTTCGTAGAACTCAAACTTTAATGTTAGAGAACTGGGGTGAGTGAAAGTTTAAATAGTATAAACACTAAGCTTGTTTCGATACAAAGAGTATCGGTGACAAAAGATAAACAGTTTGCAGCAGCTGGTTCCTTGATTTGAGTCTGAGTCCCAATCAGCTAGTGACAGACTCCAGCCTGATTTGCCTCAGGCAGCTGAGTAGAAATTTCACTGCCACTTAATCTAGGGTCAGAAGGCCTTCTGTGTTCTGGATCTCCTAATCAGACCTTTTGTCCTTCTAGGTTTGTGCTTTCAATAGGACAGTCTCCAAAGTTGATGATTTCTTGGCCAATGAGGCAAAGGGAACCAAAGTGGTTGGTGCTCACTCCTTGGAGGAGATGGTCTCCAAGCTGAAGAAGCCACGACGGATCATATTGCTCGTGAAGGCTGGTCAAGCTGTTGATGATTTCATTGACAAATTGGTGAGGCTAGGTCTGCTCCCGGCTGCTGCTGGTGGGGGCAGCTTTTCTCCTTCAATCCTTCAGCTATTTCACCAGTTTTTTTCTTAAGAGATTTTTTTTTTTTTCTCTTCAGTGTCTGGATGTGAACTGTTGAGTTCAGACAAAACAGTGCTTCAATGTCTCAGTGTTGGTTAACTTGATTGGCACTAATTAAGTCACAACATATCCTCAGGTGGTAATAATTCCATATATGTGAAATTCTGGGACCCCAAGAGACATTTCAATTGGAATTCATTAACAGTAGGAAGAGAAACCGTAGTAATCTCGGTCTCTTTGAGATTCAAAAAAAACTTACTGTTTTGGTTGTGCATTATGCATGTCTAGTGCTATTCACTAATAAACCGTAGTGTCCAAATTTAGAAGTAGATTTTATTTTTTTCAGCATTTGTATAAAGTAACAGTATGTAAATCGTTGTATAATTTAATATAGATGATGAGATCCCATTAGGGAATCTTAGGATTACATGCTGGGTACTTTCTGAATGATTTGTTGTCTCTAGCAAGTATATATATATTTTGGAAGAGAAAACATATGTGTTTGGGCTGCAGTGGCCTTGCTAGGGCCTCTGCTGCACTCTGACCCTGAGCATCAGCTGAAGGTGGGTGCTTTGTGTCGGGGCTCATTCTGGTTCTTTAACACATCTTAGTCTGACCCTGTCTTTAGGCTTTCCCCCACGGGCCCAGGGCTAGGGGGTGGTGGGCTCACTCCTTACTCCGTGTGGTCTCCGCCAGGCTGTCCCCTCACAGAGGGGGCTGATGGCCACTCTCCCACTGAGACGGCGGTGGGAGAGGAGGAGCCAATAGCGACAACATGTTCTTCCCCAGGGAGCGTGGCCAGCAACATTGGGGTGAAGCGCTGTTGCTGTGAGTGGTTTCTGGGGTCCCTCAGCACACCTCCCCGACAGTGAGAGGGTCAGTGGAGACAAGCTCGCAGCCAGTGCCCTGCAGCCTTGGGTGCTTTTCCTTCCAACAAAACCCACAAAACCACACACAGCATACGGGCGAAGGGGAACGTGTGTGGAAATAACTTACGAAGATACTCAAAACCATTCTCAATAACAGCTCTGGAAAAACCAGGGCATTAGCTGATGGGAAGAAACAGTTTCGCTGTGAGAATGTAGTGACAATAAACAAAGGCAAGGGGTGAACATTCCTTTTCTACGGGAGCCCTGTTAACAGTGGGGGTGGCTCTGCAGGGAGAGGAGTTTGTAACCAGTGTGCTGCCATTTAAAGAAAAAAAATGACCTAGAAAAGAAGAACACTGTGATAAGGAAAGGACATACCAAGCTTTTTGTGTAGCGAGATGCTAAGCTGGTCACGATTAGCTATAGAGAGAATGGCCTGGAAGGTGGTAGCTTATTCTTCAGCATAAGAAAATAGGAAGTCATGTTCGCTGGATCCTTGGGCGGGGAGACTGAAGAGTAACTGATAAAGCCAGCCTCGTTGTGCACCGTAGGAAGATGCGCTTGTTCGAGGCCTGGTCTCCTGCCAGCTTCAGGCAGGGCTGATGACAGCATTGAGTCAGGCACCAAACCGGCTTGATGGCCACTTACCAGACCCCTGCCCTGTTCTGGGCAGATTTTATAGGAAGTGATGGGATCCTTTAGAATGAGTCCCGTTCCCAGGGTTTGCGACGTAAAGCATCCGGTGGCACAAAGTAGAAATACAAAATTTTTCAAGTGGGTTTTGGTTGTTGTAAAATCTTTTTTTTTTTTAGATTTTATTTATTTATTTGACAGAGAGACACAGCGACAGAGGGAACACAAGCAGGGGGAGTGGGAGAGGGAGAAGCAGGCTTCCTGCTGAGCAGGGAGCCCGATGCGGGGCTCAATCCCAGGACCCCGGGATCATGACCTGAGCTGAAGGCAGACGCTTAACGACTGAGCCACCCAGGCACCCCAGTTGTTGTAAAATCTT
Source organism: Mirounga leonina (assembly GCF_011800145.1). NCBI lineage: Eukaryota > Metazoa > Chordata > Mammalia > Carnivora > Phocidae > Mirounga > Mirounga leonina. Next base: position 86,613,371 of record NW_023270447.1, on the reverse strand, counting down.
TTTTTTTTTATTTAATTTTTTTATTCTTATGTTAATCCCTATACATTACATCATCAGTTTTAGATGTAGTGTTCCATGATTCATTGTTTGTGCACAACACCCAGTGCTCCATGCAGAATGTGCCCTCCTCAATACCCACCACCAGGCCAACCCATCCTCCCAACCCCCTCCCCTCTAGAACCCTCAGTTTGTTTTTCAGATTCCATCATCTCTCATGGTTCGTCTACCCCTCCGATTTCCCCCCCTTCATTCTTCCCCTCCTGCTACCTTCTTCTTCTTCTTTTTTTTTTCTTAACATATATTGCATTATTTGTTTCAGAGGTGTACAGATCTGAGATTCAACAGTCTTGCACAATTCACAGCCCTTACCAGAGCACATACCCTCCCCAGTGTCTATCACCCAGTCACCCCATCCCTCCCACCCCACCCCCCACTCCAGCACCCCTCAGTTTGTTTCCTGCGATTAAGAATTCCTCATATCAGTGAGGTCATCTGATACATGTCTTTCTCTGTTTGACTTATTTCGCTCAACATAATACCCTCCAGTTCCATCCACGTCGTTGCAAATGGCAAGATCTCATTCCTTTTGATGGCTGCATAATATCGGTTGTTGTAAAATCTTAAAGAGAACGATCTTCGTTGCAGAGAGTTCCAACTGGGTTGCGAGCCCTAACCTCGCACGTAGGCCCCAGCTCTAGCCACAGGGAGGATTACTGAAAATTAGGTAACGTGTGCTTTTAGATTGGGCTTATTGGGTTAAATTCTTGTTTGTTTTAATTGGTCAAGGTACGTTCTATTTTGTCTCTCATTTCTTTGGCCCACCTTCATGCTAGCGTCTGGTTACAGGTACCATTGTTGGACACTGGCGACATCATCATCGATGGAGGAAATTCTGAATACAGGGACACCACAGTAAGTATTCTTCAGGCTGAATTCTTCCTGGTTCTGAGAACATTCTAGAATAAAGTACCAGCATTGCACACATCATAAAAGAGTGGACCGTCCTTCTGCAGTGCTGATACTAGAGCTTGGAGCGGACACTGCAGTCCTCAGCCTCTGTTTCTGCCGCGACGTACCTGAGGTCTCCTCAGTCATACCTGTAACTCAGACGGAGGACTTCTGCTTAAATACTGCAGGCTGACGGTTTGTGCTTAGCTCTTCCCTCCTCCACCAGCAGCCCATGACACGTCAGTGAACAATGTGGTTGAGAACCACGGCTTTACTGGCCTTGTGGGCTGAAAGAAGACCCTGTACCATCTCAAGTGCTGAGTGGCAGGAGGTCATACTCATACGAAACCAACTCTTAAAAACCAACCCCCCCCGCCAAAACCCACCAACTCTTAATGGAGTCTTACGGTACTAGATCTTCCAGGAAAATGAGATTGTATGTTTGGCTTTATTTATTATTTCCCTTTGGGGGAAGGGTAGCTATTTTAAACTTCCATGGATTTTTTTTTTTTTTTTAAGTAATTTCTATACCCAGCATGGGGCTCAGACTCACAACCCCAAGATCAAGAGTCACATGCTTTACTGACTGAGCCAACCAGGCTCCCTGGATTTTTTTTTTTTTTTCTTAACTCCCAAACTGAGGGAATTAAATTTCTTTTTAAAACTGTTTATTTCTATTTATTTTTTTTTAGTAGGCTCCACACCCAACGTGGGGTTTGAACTCATGACCCTGAGATCAAAGTTGCATGCTCTACCACTGAGCCAGCCAGGCGCCCTGGGATATAATTGCTTGAATGATCAGGTTATTCTTGGATCCTGGGGTCATTTCATGTCCAGTGTGGGCTCTCCATTACCAGTCTTATACCTCTTCTCATTCATCGGGAGAAACTGTCTTATGGAAGCATAACAAAATTATTTTTCTCTCATACAGAGACGATGTCGTGACCTCAAGGCCAAGGGCATCCTGTTTGTGGGGAGCGGAGTCAGTGGTGGAGAGGAGGGGGCCCGGTATGGCCCCTCACTTATGCCAGGAGGGGACAAACAAGCCTGGTGGGTATCCGAGGTGCCACCCTCACTTCACAAGGGAGCCTGAGCGGTGAGGGGAGTGAGCTGTGGGCAGCGCTGGTCTCTGTGGCTCCTGAGTGGTGGAGATGCTGGAAACACTTCTTTTGTCTCTACATTTTGCTGCTTTGATATCATGTATATGCATATTCTCTTTGCCTCCTCTGTTATTCCCTCCAAGACTGATACTGGAAGCTCTAAACAGGCTTACTGAGTTCAGGGGCTTTAAGGAAGCCGTTCGAATAATGTCCTGGGCACTGTCTGGACTTAGAAGTAAAGTCTGCCTCTCTAAGTGATGGACAGTCCTCAAATAACTTTATTTAATAATCGTGAGTAATGGAAAAATCTGATGGGGCCTGTTTTGTCCCTGGGAAAGTGAGGTGGAAGTTTTGTATCTACTTGGGGATAAAACAAGTTTTACACTGTGCACTGTGCTGTACATAAGAGGAAATGCTGGTCATAGAGGGGAGGGTGTGGCGGGGATGTAAGAGCAGGGGTGGGGTGCATAAGGCATAAGGGTGGGGGGTGAGCGGGACAGAGAATCGAAAAGGTGCAAGTAATAACCACGCCTGACGCAGACTGAGGGAAACCCGCTGCTGAGATTGCAGAGAGGTGAGCCAGACAGAGGGAGGTGGGTAAGCGGAAGAGAAAGAAACAGAAAAGGAGGGATCCTTTTGAGGGAGACGTGGAAAGGTACCATTCTTTCCTAAATGAGTTTGATTTCCAATATGCTAGAGTTATATTAGGAGTTGAAGTAAGGAGTGATCAAACCTAATTCCCAGAGGTGCAGGGTCCTGGGGAAGGTTATTCTTTAAATTACCTCTCTGATGAGTAAGTTCGGGGATTTTCTGCAGTACGTGAAATCTAAAGATTTTATATATTTATTTATTTGAGAGAGAGGAGAGAGAACGTGTGTCAGCAGGGGGAGAGGCAGGGGGAGAGGAGAGAGAGAATCATAAGCAGACTCCCCGTTGAGTGTGGAGCCCAGCATGGGGCTTAATCTCCTCGACCCTGAAATCATGACCTGAGCGGACATAAAGCGTCAGATGCTTAACCCACTGAGCCACCCGGGCGCCCCTGCAGTTTGTGAAATCTAGAAGTAGATAGAGGCCTTCCTGCTTCTCAGTAGTTCATAAACATTTATCTTGGGCTAGACATACAGACGATACACATGAAAATATTTGATAATGCAGAGATGCTCCAATTGCTCATTGACTCATTCTCAGACCGGTCTGGCAAACTTCAGCATATATAAGACTCATTCAAATTGTTTGCTAAAAGTAATAGGAATGATGGTTAATATAGTGTTTAAAATGGGGTCACCTGGGTGGCTCAGTTGGTTAAGTGTCCAACTCTTGATTTTGGCTCAGGTCACGGTCTCAGGGTGGTGAGATCGAGCCCCAACAGAAGTAGGAGTGGTGCCGTTACCTGAAATGCTCAGTACGAGTTCAGTGAAGTTCTAAAGCTTAATGTGTAGCTGTCTTAGCTCTAATCCTGAGCGTTGACTTTGCAACCCTGGCAGCCCTGTGTCTTTACCAAAAACTTCTTGTGAAGAAGCCTTTATTGGTCAGTAGTGAGGAGAACATAAGCAGAAAGCCTTGTGAGTTCACAGATCCTCCTAGCGGGGCAGTGGGAGGGGTGAGGAACAACTGCACTAGCGAAGAACGCTGCTCTGGGAACTCCAGCTCGGGTCTGTGCGGGCGGAGTCCTGCTGGGCCTGATAACGTGCACCCAGACCGGTAACAGGCATCTGCACGGGAACTTCCTTGTTGCTTGCTGTTCGGCATCACAGCTCCTTTATAGTGCAAAAGAGATTTCTCCTGGTGCTTGGATGCTTCCGGCTGGCCTTTCTGTCTTCTCCAACAAGGTAGTCTGCAGCCTCTGTGGGGCTTACCACGTGGACTTGGAACATTCATTACTTTTTCCACGTGGACTTGGCACGTCCACCTCCCATTCGAAAGAAAAAGATTGGGGGGGAGGTCCTTGAGTATTTAACTGAGATCTCAGTCCCTCTTTTCAGCAGCTAAACTACATGGTTCCTTCCCACAGGCCCCACATCAAGACAATCTTCCAAGGCATCGCTGCGAAAGTCGGGACGGGAGAACCCTGCTGTGACTGGGCAAGTTCTGGCTCCTCTTTCAAGCCAGCTGGTAACATGGGCACAGACATGACAAAGTGCACAGAGCCAGGACCGCCTTGGTGGCAGTAGTTAGTTTTGTGACAAGCTTCTCAATCTTGAAGTCGCTAGCGCAGCTGAGGCCTAGGATGCATGCCTGTTTTACGTGTCCTTGCCTCCTAACTGAATATTTCAGAGCCTTGAGGTTGGTATTAAAAACAGCCCTCCTCAATTCATCTAAAAGTTGAATTTCTTAAGAAGGCACAGCAAGGATGAGGTGAAGCGAGACTTGTTTTATTAGCTGTGTGACTTCATGAAAATGAAGAAAATGTCAGAATGAAAGGTGGGCTCCGTCTGCCTGCATGGAAGGAGCAGGATTGAAGGGCTGGTGCTGTCAGATGTCCTGGCCACGGCTGTGGAAAATCTCTTTCCTGTAGCTTGGGACGCAGGTATTCTGTGCTTGAACAGAGTATGTGACATACGGCCTTTCGCCTTCACGAAACGGGAGGGAGGCCTAGGCTCATTCCTATACGCCTCCCTTCCTGCATTTGGTGTTGCTACCAAAATCAGTTTTATCCCTCCTGCAGCCCCAGTCCATGCCATGGGTGGGCAAAGCACTAGGCTGAGAGACCCGACCTGTAATTCTGGCTCTCACATTCACTGTGGGACATTATCGAGTCAGTCAGGAAGGTGTTCTTGTCCGTAAAATATGAGGGGTGGGCTGGGTGGTCTCCGAGTTCTCTTTAGCTCCTAATCCCCTTTATTAGCTTTATTTCGTATGAGGGAGGTAAAAGGTGGAGATGGAAGGGGGCCTGACCCCGCCTGCTGATGGCAGCTGTAGCCCCCGATGCCGGTCCGTACATCTTAACCAGCGGTCCCCGAGTCAGGCAAAGTCTGCTTAGGGTGGAGAGAGGCTGGGCTGGATTTGGGGGGCTGAGGATTTTCTCATTAGTATGGACGGGGCAGGGAACTTTCAGGCCACGACAGTCGATTACGACAGTAAAAGGACAGCCACAGTCACTCCTTTGTAGACACGTTTCTTGTAGACACAGAATCATGAAGAAAAACCAGTACTGGCCCTGCTGTGTCTTGACTGAGTCGGAGCTTGACGTTCTTTAGCCTCAGACTTACTCTCAGGCTATTGAGAAAACTGGTATAGATACTAAAAGCAGGCAGTCCTGAGTTCATTCTTGAAGTTACAGGAGGGATGGGGTGAAGTACGATGTTATTAGCCATGTTACTTAGCAGCCAAAGAAGGTGTCAGAATCAGAAGGGGGCACGTCAGCAGTGGAAACTCAGACGGCGGGAGTCTCGGATGTAAAGGTCAGTTGTATGGATCCTGGCGGTAACAGAGCAGAGACCGCTCAGGTCAAGCGACCTTGGGTCCACCGCGCAGGTAGATGCCTGTTGTGGAGATGGATGCGCCTGACTGCAGAGCCCGCTGCCCCTGAATATTTGACCCTGAAACTCCCTTTGTTCTGATTCCTGGCCCACTGAGCAATTCTCGATGATTTGGTTTCCTACGCAGCTCGTCTGTAGGGACAGAATGTGCCATCGGGACTAACACTTGTAGCCACTAAAATCCGTAGTTAGGTTTTTTACCCTAAATTCACAAACTGGTATTCTGCCTGTATACATCTTGCCAGCTTTACTGTAAATCTGTGTCTCGTCCACGGTGAGACACTGGCAAGAACACATTTCTGGGCTTACCAGGTTGAGGGCCAGACCTGGGATCTAAGGTCATTTTACCCCTTGGTAGCCATTGGAAACAACTACAACACAGTTATATACTTAACAGTGCCAGTGATTTAATTAGCCAACTTGCTGTAACCCCCAGTGGCTAGGAGAACGGTGACCTCGGGAAGAGGAGGTCTTTCACTTGTGGGCAGGGCTGGGAGCGAGGGGCCCTTCATAACAAGGGAGGGTGGGAAATGCAGGCCGACGAGCTGTGGGTGCTTACAGTGAATGGGAGGCTTGGGAAAATCTTGAAAGGAACGAATTCAGAGTGAGTTTGAAGGAACACTGGACTGGATTGAAGCTTGTATTGAATTGTTATGTAGTGACGCTTAATTTTAAAAATACTACAGATATTTGCTCCCTATTTGTTATTTTTTGTATGGGGAGGGAGCCTCGCCAAAGAACTTGATGTGGGCTTTTCTGGGTTATTACCTGCCTCTGAAGGCCTCCTGGTGCTCGTTGCCCTGACAGGTCGGGGATGAAGGAGCAGGACACTTTGTGAAGATGGTGCACAATGGGATCGAGTACGGGGATATGCAGCTCATCTGTGAGGCTTACCACCTGATGAAGGATGTGCTGGGCATGGGGCATGACGAGATGGCAAAGGTGAGTGCCGGGCCCTGTCTCCGGGCTACAGCAGGCGACTGCTGCTCAGATGAGAGGGATTTGCTAGCAACAGTAAAGCCTTCCTCCGCCTCCTTCCTGTGGTCATGCTGGTGGCAGGATGGACTCAGCCCAGGGGCGCCTGGGTGCCTCAGTTGGTGAAGCGTCTGCCTTTGGCTTAGGTCATGATTTGAGTTAAGCGTCAGGCTCCCTGCTCAGCAGGCAGCCTGCTTCTCCCTCTCCCCGGCTTGTGCTAAGTAAAAAAAAAAAAAAAGGATGGACTCAGCCTGATTTAAGGGAAAGCTGTACGATAGGATAGCTAGCCGCTGAGCCAGAAGTCCCCCGAAAATCTTGGCGGTGATCATTACCACCATTTAGTGACCCTTCATGTGTCAGGCCTGTGTCCTTTTATGGTCATTACCTCATTTGGTCCCCCCATTGTCCCATAGGAGAGGCAGGATGGAAGCTTGCTTTCCTGGTCAGGTTGGGACTGGCTGTTTGACAGTTAATCAAAAGTTAGTCAAAGTTGGGGAGGGGCGCCTGGGTTGGCTCAGTCATTAAGCGTCTGCCTTCTGCTCAGGTCATGGTCCCAGGGTCCTGGGATCGAGCCCTGCGTCCGGCTCCCTGCTCTGTGGGGAGTCTGTTTCCTCTCCCTTTGACCCTGCTCCTGCTGTCTCTCTCTCTGTCAAATAAATAAAATCTTAAAAAAAAAAAAAAAGTCAAAGTGGGGGAAACATAAACATTCCCCCCAGCGTTTTATTATGAACCGGATGTTCAAACAAACAGCAAAGTTGAACGACTTTCGTGGTGAACACTTGTATGCACACCCCCCATATTCGCCTACTAGCATTTTACTAACTTGCTTTATTGAATGTCCGCCCATCCTATCAGTTTGATCTTCTAAAAATACATTTTGAGGTAAACACCAGTACTCTCTTAAGACTTCAGCATCGTTCCTAGGTAAACACTTATTTTCACTGAAAATGGAGGGAGGCACATCCATCTCCAGTCCCGTCCTTTCCTCGAAGTGCAGCTCTGCTGGCCGGCATCATAGGTGTCTTTCTCATCATCTCAAATTTCCACTTCCAGGGACTTCGAGGGGAACATAATTTAGGGACACTTCCTTGCAAGGTGACACTGCAGAATCCTTCCAGATTTTTACAGTTTTTCCTAATTTTTTTTTTTAAAGTTTATTATTTTTTTAGTAATCCCTACACCCAATGTGGGGCTTGAACTGACAACCCCGAGATCAAGAGCTGCAGCCTCCACTGACCAAGCTCCCTGGGCGCCCCTCCTCCTAACTTTTAAACGTGTCATCCCCACTTGGTTTCACTAACTTGCCTTTACTCTTCTTTCCAAAAGTTTTTTATTTTCATAGAAACAGTGCTTTTCTTTTTGTGTGTTCAAATGTAATTGATTTACTTAAAACTTAACGTATTTATATATACAAGTGCTGCTCTGTATGCCAGGAACTGTTCTAGATGTTGGGGATGTAATAGTGAAAAAACCGAAGTCCCTGCCCGCACGGAGCTGGGAAGACACGATAGTAACCCCCCAGCCGGTGTAAAACTAGGTGGGGGTAACTGTTCCGAAGGAGAGGAAACGGGTGTAAGGAGTAGGTCCGGTGAGCAGGGAAGGCCTCCGAGGAGGTGATGGTGTGAGGTGAGGAGGGCCTGGCTCTGAGGGGAGAGCCGTGCTGGTCATCAGTCAGCATAACCAGGCTCAAATCAAATACAGCTGACTCGTGGTGAGCAGAAAACTCAACTCGGGGGGAGCAGGGCTCAGACCCGTACGTGGAGCCTGTTAGCGTGGACGGCGGGGCAAGTCGTGAGCGCCGGTCCCTCTTCGCAGGGAAGGGGGCTTGTGCGTAGGCCTGCTTTCTCTCACGCTCGCTCCTCTCACGTCCTGCACTAGGCGTTTGAGGAATGGAATAAGACAGAGCTCGACTCATTCCTCATTGAAATCACGGCCAATATTCTCAAGTTCCAAGACAGCGACGGCAAACACCTGCTGCCGAAGATCAGGGACAGCGCGGGGCAGAAGGGCACAGGGAAGTGGACTGCCATCTCAGCCCTGGAGTACGGCGTTCCCGTCACCCTCATCGGTAATGTGCGGCTTCCAGCCGAGGCCCCTCGCCTCACTGGTGCTCCCTTGCTGTCCTTCTGGGATGTTGGGGTAGACTGGCCACTAAGGACCGGGTTTTCGGGAAACGTGTGCAACCCTCGTCAGCGGTCAGTGCTTTCTGCTCCTCGCGTGTGAGAGGCTGACACTCGCGAATCTCTTCCTGATGACCTTCTCTCAGTCATAGGGTCTTTGAGATGCGTTTGGGAGTTCCTGGCTCTCTTCTCTAGTTCGACCTTCGGGGTAGCTTCTGTCTTAGGGATTGAACTGTGTTCAGTGACTTCCATGACTTTCCAGTGGGGAAGATCATGGTAACGAAATTTTTCATACGGAAGTTCACCGAACGACATAAGCTTACGTCCCAGCATTTATTGTTAATATTTTGATTAGGTTCCCCCCCAGTATTTTATTTAATTTTATTTAAAGGTTATTTATTTATAAATAATCTCTACACCCAACATGGGGCTTGAACTCATGACTCTGGGATCGAGAGTCACATGCTCTTCCTACTGAGCCAGCCAGGCGCCCTTCCCCCAGATATTTTTTTTTTTAAAGATTTTATTTATTTGAGAGAGAGAATGAGAGAGAGCATGAGAGGGGGGAGGGTCAGAGGGAGAAGCAGACTCCCTGCCGACCAGGGAGCCCGATGCGGGACTCGATCCCGGGACTCCAGGATCATGACCTGAGCCGAAGGCAGTCGCTTAACCAACTGAGCCACCCAGGTGCCCCTCCCCCAGTTATTTTAAAAATAAAATAGTACCTATACATTTCAGGTCCTTTAATATTCTCTTCCTTCGTCTTTCGTTTAGAAGAAAGCCACTATCCTGACCACTGGTGTGTGTCCTTCTCTCACATGTTGTTTTAGAGCAGTGAGCTGAGCATCAAACTCGAGAAGATACAGGGCGAAGGAAATCACAGAAAGCAGAAATAAACAGAACAAATAATAATAGGGTTCATAAAACAAGCTGGTCCTTTAAGAGTAAACTGGGTACACTTCTGGCAGGCTTGAGAACGGACAGTCAAGGTGCCCAGCTTGCCGAGGGAAAGGCTCATCTTTGCTCCTGGCAGGAGGGCGCCCCTCCAGTAAAACAGATTTTCCTGTCTGCTCGGCTGCCCTAGCCCGCTCCCTCCTTTTCGTTTCCTATGAATTAGGCTGCCCGCCGCCCTGGCCGTGCCCGGAGGCACGCGAGGAGAAGCGGGCGGCTCAGCCAGCTCGGGGCGGCGAGGGCAGGGCGGTGGAAGAGCAGAGTAGGTTGGGAGAGCCCTGCTCTCTCGTGCGCCCCTCTCCCCGCCCGAGGCGGGCCAGGCTTCAGCCCTGGGTGGGTGCCCTTCGTGTTTGTTGAACTAACGGGGAAGGAAGTCTTGGAGCGGACCCTTGGGTAACGGCCTCTGTGCGCCCGCTGTGTTACACCATCGCTTCCGCCCCCGGCGCGGGCCCGTGCGGGACGGGCGAGGCAGGGCGGGGTGTGGCCGCCGAGCCGGCGTGTGTTTCCAGTTTGGGCTGCCTGTCTGTCTGTGGAGCGAGGATTAGTTAAGAGTAGTTTATTCTTTTTTTTTTTTTTAAAGATTTTATTTATTTATTTGACAGAGACACAGTGAGAGAGGGAGCAGAAGCAGGGGGAGTGGGAGAGGGAGAAGCAGGCCTCCAGCCGAGCAGGGAGCCCGATGCGGGGCTTGATCCCAGGACCCTGGGATCATGACCTGAGCCGAAGGCAGATGCTCAATGACTGAGCCACTCAGGCGCCCCTAGAGTAATTTATTCTAAGTATATAAAGTGTCAGTTAAGCAAGTTGTCTTTTCGAAGGGCTAATTTTTGAAGATGCTAAATGTCTTGATATTAAAATACCATAATGAAATGTTTATTCAAATGAAACAAAATTATGGTGATCAAGGACGTGTTGGAAACTAAATTTTAATAATTAGAAAATGGAGTTTTGGGGGCGCTTGGGTGGCTCAGTCAGAAGGCTCTGCCTTCGGCTCAGGTCATGATCCCAGGATCCTGGGATCGAGCCCCACATCTGGCTCCCAGCTCAGTGGGAAGCTTGCTTCTCCCTCTCCCGCTCCCCCTGCTTGTGTTCCCTCTCTCACTGTCTCTCTCTGTCAAATAAATAAAATCTTGAGGAAAAAAAAAGAAAATGGAGTTTTTTGAGGGGCGAGTCTGTTATTTCTCAATGTACTAGCTGTTGCAGACAACCCCCACATCAAGGCAATGCCACCGTAGCTGAGCATCTAGCTGAATTCGAAGGCTGCCTGATGTTAACTAGTTTTCAAGGGGTAGTGAGTGCTTCTAAAGAAGAGAGTCTTTCAGGGCGCCTGGGTGGCTCAGTCGTTAAGCATCTGCCTCTGGCTCAGGTCATGATCTCAGGTCCTGGGATCGAGACCTGCATCGGGCTCCTGCTCCTCCCTCTCCCACTCCCCCTGCTTGTGTTCCCTCTCTCGCTGTCTCTCTGTCAAATAAATAAATAGTCTTTGATGAGCATTTAAAAATTAAAGTCCTCTCAAGTGAAATTGAAATTTTACATATGGACCAACAGAGTAATTCTGAATAAAAGTGGTTTTTTACTTCCTTGTTTTTTTCCCTAGAACTCCTCCCTTTTATTTTTTTTAAGATTTTATTTTTAAGTAATCTCCACACCCAATGTGGGACTCGAATTTATAACCCCGAGATCAAGAGTCGCAGGCTCCACCGACAGCCTGCCAGGTGCTCAGAAGTCCTCTTTTGAATTTCATGTTGATCTTTGTGATTGATACCTACATTTAGTTGGAAGATTGACTTGTTTGGAGTTTTAGTTATCACGTTAACAGTCTAGAGCTTTTTATAAGTTCAAAACTCTTTCTGAGCCAGGTTAAATTTTGTGGCCTAAGGTTGAAACTTCAGCTCTTTTGCAATTGGAAATCAGCTCCTTTTCTAATTTTCCTCATTCTTTCCGGCTTATGTGTACTCTCGTCCCTTCGGTTTTATGAGTGAACTTTGGTAATGTTATTCCTTCCCCTACGCAGGAGAAGCAGTTTTTGCTCGATGCTTATCATCTCTGAAGGACGAGAGGATTCAGGCTAGTAAAAAGCTGAAGGGTCCCCAAAAGATCCAGTTTGAAGGTGATAAGAAAGCATTCCTGGAGGATATTCGGAAGGTGGGGCCCAGTCCCTGGCCGTGGTTGTTGGTGCCTCGGGTGACAGTGGGGGTGGGAGGACGTGGGAGGCCCAGATGGGGGCAGCAGAGCCCTGTCCTGTAACCACTGGCCCTGCCAGGACCCGCACTGCTGACGGGGAGGAGGTGGCTAACTCTAGCTCTGGTGGGTCCATCATTCTTTAGGCCCTCTATGCTTCCAAGATCATCTCGTATGCGCAAGGCTTTATGCTGCTAAGACAGGCGGCCACGGAATTTGGCTGGACCCTCAACTATGGTGGCATCGCCCTGATGTGGAGAGGTGGCTGCATCATCAGGAGGTGAGTGCGGGGCACACGCCAAGCCACCGTGTCAGAGTGGTGGCTCTGCGCCTATGTGGACAGTTGCCCTGGGACTGGCGCGGTGGGTCTCCGCACTGGCGACGAGACTGGTTCAGATGGTCATGTCCCACTTTCTTCCTGTAGTTACCTGGTCTGACTAGATCATCTGTACTCTGTGGGAACGATCACGCCCTCTGGCCTTTCCTCTTGGGCCTCAGGCCCCATGTTGTCCCCGAGCGAACCGCTGGCGTTCGGGGATGAGGAGTAACTCTGTCACTAGCATACGTGTCAGCTGCTTTCTGTCGGATGTTCAGCGGGCTCAGGTTAAGAGTCACGGTTGCTTCCCTCTTGATCATTTCAGCGTGTTCCTAGGAAAGATAAAGGATGCATTTGATCGGAACCCACAACTTCAGAATCTGCTACTAGATGACTTTTTTAAGTCAGCTGTTGAAAACTGCCAGGTAGGTAGCCCGGAGCTGGTTGCTGGGAATTCTGTTTTTCACTTCCCAGCCTCGGTGCACATGGAATTCTGTCACTTAGAAAGGAAGCAGTTCTCGGGGGGCTGACCCCTAGTCGTGGGCTTGTTTTGCCACAGGGCTCGTGGCGGCGGGCAGTGAGCACCGGGGTCCAGGCGGGCATCCCCATGCCCTGCTTCACCACGGCCCTGTCCTTCTATGATGGGTACAGACATGAGATGCTACCGGCCAACCTCATCCAGGTGAGCTTTCTGAGCAGGTGGTAAACATTAACCTGGCTGCTGCCTGACGGCGGCCTGTCTGCGTATCATCCCAACCCACCCGACCTCTTGTTTCAGGCTCAGCGGGATTACTTTGGGGCTCACACTTACGAACTCTTAGCCAAACCCGGGCAGTTTATCCACACTAACTGGACGGGCCATGGTGGCAGCGTGTCGTCCTCTTCATACAATGCCTGATCAGACCGGTCAGCTGCCGCGATTCCCCAGACTGGAACATCCCACTGGCCACCGACACTGCTTACACAGCCCTCCGCCCTCCTCTCTGCTCAGACCTTTTAAAATAAAGTCTCATAAGAGACTCCTGAAAAAGTCACGTGAGTGTACGTGCAAAGAAGCTCCGTGAGCAGCACCATGCCCTCCGCCCCGGCCTCTTGGAGCCGAGCGCGTGCGTGCGTGTGTGCGTGGTCAGCTCCCGGAAGCCGTTTCCCACGCGTCCCTGTGCTGAGGGGCAGCAGCTCCCCCTGCTAGAGGCTCGCGGGAATCCGAAGGGCTTCTGTGGACTTTGCTCAAACTGGAAACTTTGTATCACGTAGATTTCCCATTTTTCTCTACTTAATAAAAGGTACATTCTACGGATGCTTTTTCTCCAGACTCGTCAGTATTCTCCCCTCGGCCACACTGAGCCGTTCTCACCACTGGCAGGGAGGCTGGCGGCTGGTTGCATCACATTGGAGCCTGTTTCCTTCCAGCCGTGTTCACTTTTTCCTCTCTGTTTTCTTTAAAAAAAGACTCCAGAACAATATACGAAACACACCAAAGTTAGGATCCTGGTTAACTGTGCGAGGAAGGAGGAGGAGGCGACACAGGGGACCCGAATGTTTTCTCAGGTTGGGCGCTGGGTCTGCGGGTGTTCACTGATAAGTCTTCATGCCTTTTGTGTGTCACACTTCATACTACACGTGTTAGGGAGTGACATTTAAACGACACGGGGGCCTCAGTGTGCCCACCTCTTTCTGTTTGTCCCTAAGCCAGGTGCATGGGTTTGGGGTGGGAATTTTAGCAACCTAAGCCTACTCCTTGAATGGGGCCTGTTCACTTCATCTTAGTCGAGAACCAAGGTCCTGCTAGCACACTTGCTGATAGTGTTATATGGCCCGGCGCCAGTGTAATTGTTTTATTCCAGCAGCTTAACCCCAGAAGATTTCTCTGGAATGCTTTACAGAGTCTTGAGAGTATCCTAGAATAGAGCAAAGGACTTCCTTGTTTTGACAGCTGGTGTGTAATCTGACCCCTGACCTCTTTCCAAAAAGTGCAGGGGCTCACAGAGCTGACATGGGAGGCGATCCTTTTCGTTAAATGTTCAGCTTTTGAAGCTCTCAGCGTGGATGTAAGTACTTAGCTAGACACGGCTCTGTCAGCCCTCCCCGCCCCCCCCCATCAAATCTAAGAGGTGCTGAGTCACTGCTCCTGACAGGGTTCTTTTTTTTTTCTTTTAAAGATTTTATTTATTTGTCAGAGAGCGTGCGTGCACACACAAACGGGGGGAGCGGCAGAGGGAGAAGCAGGCTCCCCGCTGAGCAGGGAGCCCGATGCAAGACTCGATCCCGGGACTCCAGGATCATGACCTGAGCCGAAGGCAGTCGCCCAACCAACTGAGCCACCCAGGCGCCCCGACAGGGTTCTTTAAGGGATGGGAACCCCTCGATGCAGCTTTTCTCGCAGGTGATCTCTGACTACTTGCTCTGAGGCAGACAGGTGCTCCTAGGATGGAGAACGAGTTCCTTCAAAGAGAAACACTTGTGAGGGGTGGGAGGCTAAGTGCCAAAAGCACATAAAGCTGGACTGTCCAGAAGTGTCTGAAATCCTACTGATCACGTGCAATAGAACTTAAGCCCCTGCTCACCATCCAGAAGCTATGAAGCTTCAGATCCAGGCCCTTCCACCTACTAGCTGTAGGACTTTCGGCAAATTATTCACTATCCCTGCTCTCAGTTTTCTCATTTGTAAGATGGGATAACAGTACCTGTCTCCTCAAGGCTATTTTGAGGATTCGTGGAGTAAGAATAGGCCAGTGCCTGGCACGTCATAAGCACCTCTATGTGGCATTATTACCACTTCGGGCTGCACCTGTCCTGAAGCAGTGGGATTTCTGAGAGTTCGAAACCAGATTTATGTCTCAGCACCCAGCGGGAAGTTCACTCTGCAAACCAGTCCTCAGAAGGTTCCTGGTGGGGCTCCTCTGTGTGCCCCACGGCGGGGCGTGTAGGTTAAGACAGGCATCTTCCAGAAGGCCAGTGGAGGCCGGTGGAGCTTCTCAAACTGTATACAACCCCCCCCCCACCCCTGGGGATGGGTCTTGAGAAAAAGGGCAGATTTGGATTCAGCAGGACAGAGGTGTGGTCCCACGCTGTGCATTTCTAACGAGCTCCCAGTCGCTGCCACGTTGGCCCCTGGACCAGAGAGAAGGGCTGGAGCGTGCACCCGGACTCTGCTGGCTGGCATCGAGGTCCTCCGCCCTGCCATTTCTTCATCTGTGAAGCGGGGTTAAAAACGTCTTCCCCAGGTTATTGGGACAGTAACAGATTATGTATCAAGTACTTGGCCCAGTACCTGGCACACAGTGAGGGCACAATGAAAGGAAGTTGTTTTAAAGAACGTAACAGTCCTTTGCCTAGCTCCTTGGTGGGGAGACTATTTTTACTAGATAGGCATTCCTGCTTTTTGAATTTTACATCCCGTGACTGACTTGAAGAACAGCTCAGTAAAAACTGTTAGCTCCAGTAAGGGCAGCTCAGCTTCCTGGCTAGGAGCCTGGGCCCCAAGCTCAGCCCCGCCACGAACTCACCGTTGCTCCGCTCGTTACTGACCCTCTGTGCCCATGTACTTTCTCATCTGCACGCAAGGGGCGATGAGACTCCCTCACGGAGCTGCTGGGGGAAATCAGTACCCGCCACACAGTGACTGCTACGCAGGGTCTGCCATCTCTTACCCGGCTCCTGTGGAAGTTGAGCTGCTCAACAGTCCTGAAGGTGATGGAGGTGACCACACAGGGGTTCTGCCCCCAGCCAAGTCTGCCCCCTTCAACCTGATTGTGCAGGGACAACCTGCTGGCTATTCCAGGAAGGGGCCTCTCTGGGCAGGAATCCTATTAATGACTTTAGCCACAACTTCTGCTTTATTTTGGACACAGAGAGGTTGGTTATAAAGACCGATGGATCAGGCAAGGGAGCAGACAGGATTTCTCAGCAAGGAGACTTTAGGCAGGGGATTGACAATGTTACACATTCATTGAGGCAGATGTGGAGCCCATCCTTTTAGGAGAGGCAGAGAGGCCTTCCGGATACGTGAACTATGCTTAGCACGTATGTTAGTATATATATGTTCACTGTCTAGTAATCCTGTATGCTGTTTTAATAAACCACCCTGAACACAGGTAATAACCATTATTATTATCCTAATTCTGTGGGTTAGGAATTGGAAGGGCACAGGGGGCACAGCTTGTCTTTGCTGCACGGTATCTGGGCCTCAGCGAAATGACTTGAGAGCTCAGGGCCACTCAATGGCTGGGGTCACTCGGAGATGTCTGTCCTCTTCATTCATCTGGCGGTCGATGCTGGCTGCTGGCTGGGACCTCAGCTAGGGCTGAGAAAGGTACATGTGGCCTCGCCATGTGGCCTTGGGCTGCCGCACGGCATGGCAGCCTTCGGCTGGGCTAACTGCTTACCCGGGGCTCGGCTCCGCAGGTGAGTGTTCCAGCTAACAAAGCAGACACGGCCTTGCCTTTTAAGACCTAGCCATGGATGCCACACAGCATTAGCCACATCCTACCAGTTACAAGCGAGTCATAAGCACCCCAAATTCAACGGGTGGAGGATGAGACTGTACCTCTTGATGGCAGAGTGGCGAGGTTCTAGAGGGGCATGTGCATCAGGAGATACTGGTTCGACTTTTCGAGCCAGTATCTGTCACATATGCTTCCCTGGAAAAAGACAGTTTGTTAAATGGAGAAGTCAGGACCTCTGGCCCTAATTGGGAGTTTTCCTGAGGGACTCACACCATATAAACGGCACGTACAGGAATATAGTAATAATTGTGCACCAGGCATTGTTTTAAGTGAACTCTTTTAATACGACACCCTCTGAAGCAGGTACCGTCCTTATCCCCAGTTTACAAACGAGGCACAAGGATGTGAAGGAACTTGTCTGAGGTCACACAGCCCCGAAACACTGCGGCCGGAACCATGGCAACCTGGCGCCCGAGCCCGTGCCCTCAACCACCGCGCCACCTTCCTGCTCCGAGTGCACAGCTCACTCCACCCGGCCACGGCCGCTCACCGTGCACCCACCACGTGCCAAGC
>NW_023270447.1:86419846-86596273 GCF_011800145.1 Mirounga leonina | reverse complement strand
TCACCGTGCACCCACCACGTGCCAAGCTCACCCCTCCACCCGGCCACAGCTGCTCACCATGCACCTACCACGTGCCAAGCTCACTCCACCCGGCCACGGCCCGCTCACCGTGCACCGACCACGTGCCAAGCGCCGTGCGGGCGACCATGCGTCAGCGTCCGCGGGAGAGCAGATGGAAAGTCCTGACCTCAGGCGCTCACCGAATCCACATGACAACCAAAGGAGATTGATTTTTTGGAATCAGCATTTTATGGGGTAATTTGAGAGGAAATAAAAGATGACTGTTATTGAATTAAGTATTCATGGAACCCTATTTAATGCAGCTGAAAAGGATCCAGGAAGGCCGCAGATGTCCCTGCCTTTCTTACAGCGAGGGCTCGGGCTCAGAAGCCAGGCTGCTCTGGGCTCCACCACTTCCTAGCACGTTAACCTCGGGCAAAGTTCTCTCACCTCTGTGACCCTGTTCCCTCACTTATCAAACGGGATCCCAGTACCTACCTGTGAGGGCTCCGAGAACCGCCCAGGAGCTGGCAAGCCCTGGGGAAGGGTTCGATCACCGCCGTAGGGCTGGCCTTGTTGCACAACGTGGCACAAGGCTGACATCTAGTGGCCACTTATCGTGGCTGGTTCCTTACTGGGCAAAATCGCTCCATCCAAATAGACCCATTTTCTGTGACGTAACACCTCAGCTCTGGACCTTCCTCTATCAGACTCTGAAATGCGTGCATATTCCACAGACCACTAGAAGAACTTTCTTTTGCCCTGGGAAGCAATTTATACATATATATGTGTATATATATAAGGGAGGGAGAGAGAGAATCCCAAGCAGACTCCACACACAGCGCGGAGCCCAACTCGGGTCTCAATCTCATGATCCTGAGATCACGACCTGAGCCAAAATCAAGAGTCGGACGCCTAACTGACTGAGCCACCCAGGCGTCCTGGGAAGCAGCTGCTTTAAAATGAGGTAACATGCAAGGTACAAAGCACAAAAACTGCCCAGGAGAAAACCATGACTATTTTTTGAGCACTTAGGTGCAATCTCGGCCTCACAACCACTGTCTATGTTGGTACTAGGGTCCCCACTTAATAAATGCAGAAACTGGGGCTTGGAGAGGTTCTGCGGCTCGCCCTGGGTCACAAAGCTTGTGATGGGGCTAGGCTCCGAACCTGAGGTCTGGGCCTAGGGCTGGAGCTCCCCACCTGCTCTCCGCCCATTCCACACCCCCTGGTCCCCTTCTTTCCTGCTGGAGACCGGAGAGTGGCAGCATGGGGAGCAGGGCGGCTACTGACGGGCAGAACTGGGCCTGCTAAGGCAGAGGCTGCAGATCAGGGACATCCCGTGAGAGGCCTGCCCTGCATGGCATTGGGGACCATCCCAGGAGACTGGACACTGGGATTCTCTCAGGGAGCAATGGGGAGAGGAGGCCAGAGGCACATGTTATCTCGGATGCAATGGAAATTGATCAGAAGGCCGATTCCTCCAAAAAGAGGTTCTCTGGGTCTCAGCCATCGGCACGCTTGTGGGGTTTGGGGCACTTCTGTGGAAGAGGAAGATCAAGAGTGGCTTATGGGAAAGACACACATACTTGTTAAGAAATGCAGAATACAGGAATATATAAAGCAAAAATTTGAGTGTCTTTATCTGCCTTCTCCTCAGCTCACGGCTCAGAAGTTAACTGTATTTGTCATGTATCCTTCCAGCTTTCTATTCCTTTCAAATATCCCACTTCTCCATATAGATGCATATGCTCTTTTTTAAAAACAAAAATAAGGTTATTCGGTTCATACCGGTCTGCAAGTTTTCTTTCCCTTAATGTCCTCATTCTATAAACTGGCAGTTAAAATATGTTAGAGCTTTGTGTTTCTAAGAACCCTTTGTAGATTATTTTGAAGAACAAAATCTCCAGGTTAGGCATATAATCACCCCTGTAACTTTGTATGTCACATCTCTGCCTCCTCAGCCTCCACCACTTAGGATTGAGCAGGGATGTGGACCTGCATGACGAGTCACAGGAAATCCTTGTGGGATTCTGCCCCGGCAATTTCTCCCCCCCACCCCCCCATCCCTGACTTTTCCCACAGAGGTGGTAAGGGGGGAGGCTGCCTGTGTGTTCTCTCAATTGAGCACAAATAAATACACACCGAGCACCCTTCTTTTCTTCCTTAGTTTCATATTTGTCAGGAAAGGCTGATGATTTTCACGTGCCCTGGGAAGGGGTTCGAAATAACCCCAGGAACTCTCAACGCTCACCTCCATATGTAGTAAAAAATGAACACAACCTTAAGCCTTAAGGGTGAGGAGGTCCAAGGAGAGTGTTTTCTCCCTGATGACTGCAGCGAGACTTTAGAAAATATATAACCAAGTCAAAATCCTTTAAAAAAACTGGGGGCCCTGAGGCGCCAGGCTGGCTCCCTTGGGAGAGCATGGACTCTTGATTTCGGGGCAGGTCATGATCTCAGGCTCTGTGGTGGTTCCGAGTCTGCTTTCTCCCTCTCCCTCTGCCCATGCACACACACTCTCTCTCTCTTTAAAATATATAAATAAAGGGACGCCTGGGTGGCTCAGTCCTTAAGCGTCTGCCTTCGGCTCAGGTCATGTTCCCAGGGTCCTGGGATCGAGCCCCGCATCGGGCTCCCTGCTCGGCGGGAAGCCTGCTTCTCCCTCTCCCACTCCCGCTGCTTGTGTTCCCTCTCTCGCTGTCTCCCTGTCAAATGAATGAATGAATAAATCAATAAATCTTTTTTAAAAAATAAAATATATAAATAAATAACATCTTTTTAAAAATGTTAAAAAAAGTTGGGGGCCCTGGAGCGCCTGGCTGGCTCAGCTGGAAGAGCATGCATCTCTGGGTGCGTGGGTTCGAGCCCCGTGTTGGGCAGAGCTGCTGAGTGACCGAGGCCGGGCTCTGTCACCTACTCACTGACTCTGCGCTGCTCACTGGGACAGTCATCCAGCATTTGCCTGCGGTCTGACGCCCTAACACTAGCTGGTGGCACAGTTACGGACACTGGGTGGATTCTGCAAGGCCCGCGGAGGTTAGAGCCACACGGAATTCACAGCGAACGGTGCCGCCCGACAACGCTGTGCCCGCACACGCGCCTTCCTTCCGAGGGCTCCCGTAAAGCCACGGGGCCGCGCCGCGGCTGGGGCCGCCGGGTCCCGCCGCCGGACGGCGAAGGACCGTTCCCGGAGCGGCCGCCAGAGGGCGCGCGCGGCGGCGTGGGGCTTCGCGCTTTGTCCCCCCGCGCGGCCCGTCGCCCGGAGCGGCGGCGCGAAATCCGACGGGCTCCTCCCGGCCGCCACCTCCCTCTGCCCTCGCGCGCCTGCCCGGGTTGGCCCTGCTGTGATGGAGGAGGAGGAGGAAGGGAGTGGGGAGGAGCAGCAGCGATTCTCCTACCGACAGGTACAGGAAAGTCGGGTCCCTGTCGGGCTGGGGGAGGACGGCGTGGAGCTTCTGGAGCCGGAAAGGCCCCGAGGCCTCCGCCGGGCGCTCCTCGGGCCGCGTCCCCCGGGGCGGAGGGCGCGCTCCGGCCGCCTGCGCCTGCGCCAGCTGGGCTGCCGCGGGGCGTGCTGGGAGGCGGTCTCCAGGGTAACGCGGGTCGGCGTGGGACGGGGGGGGCCCCTTTCTGGCTGCGGCAGCCGCGGTCCCCCTTCTCAGGGCTGTGGTGAGAATGGGGTGTGCGCCCGGGAAGGGGGTCCAGGCACGGCACTTAGCGCGGGGCCCGGCCTGCGAGCCCGATACCCGGCGGCTCCTTCCCGCGTGGGGCCCGGCCCCGGCTCCGCAGCCCCAGCGGCGCGCGGTCTGCCCCAGCCCAGCTTCCCCGCACGCAGAGTCCGGGTAGTAAGAACCTCCGGCCAGGGCGGCTGCGGGCAGCATCGGCAGCAAGCACACGGGCAGAGTCGTGAGAGCGAACGAAGCAAGAACCAGGGCGGCCACCTCAGAGAGGGTGGACTGAAGAGCCGCAGTGAGCTCAGTGCCGGGAGTGCCCTCCTGCCCGTGTTCCGTTCCAGAGGCTGTTAACCCACCGCCCGCCTTTCTTTGGGGAAGCGCAAGGTTTCAGGAAAAGTTGCAAGAATAGTGCGCTCAACAGCCATTTGCTCCTCGCCTGGATTCACCAGTTGTTAACACTTGGCTGTATTTACTCCTTTGCTCTTTTTTTCTTAATCATTTGAGATTTAATTGCAGGTACCTTGACACCTTCCCTTTAAGTTTTAGTACTTTCTTTTCTTTTTTTTTTTTTTTAAGATTTTATTTATTTATTTGAGTCAGAGAGAATGAGAGCGAGAAAGTACATGAGAGGGGGGAGGGTCAGAGGGAGAAGCAGGCTCCCTGCTGAGCAGGGAGCCCGATGCGGGACTCGATGCGGGACTCGATGCGGGACTCGATGCGGGACTCGATGCGGGACTCGATGCGGGACTCGATCCCGGGACTCCAGGATCATGACCTGAGCCGAAGGCAGTCGCTTAACCGACTGAGCCACCCAGGCGCCCAAGTTTTAGTACTTTCGTATGCCTCTCCCAACAAGGGTATTTTCGTACATAATAATTTCAAGTATCACACTCAGGAAGTTTAATATTGGTAAAACCCTATTATCTGACGTTCAGTCCGTACGCACATTGCCCCAGTTGTCCCAAAGCTGTTTCTTCTTCTGGTCTTTTTTTCTTTCATCCAGGATCCAGTCAAGGGGCATAACTTGCATTTAGTAATCCTGTCTCTGATCTTCCCTGGAACAGTTCTGCACCCTCTGTTTTTCCTGGCATTGATGGTTTTGAAGAGTCCACAGATGGCAAAGGTGTGGTGGGGAGATAAACCCTGAGAGCCAAGGCTGTTCTTTTCCTTTTTGCATTCTCAGCCCCTAGTGCAGAGCCTGGCTCCCAGTGGACAGTCCATACTTACTGAAGAAATGAGTAAGGCTGCAAAGGTGGGCTGAGAAATTGGTGAGCAGGTTGAGGATCCCGCCACCCATTCATCCAGCTGTTCTTGATGCTGAGTGGACAGTAGTGAACAAAACTGACAGGGTCCTGCCCTTGAAGAATTTGGATCTAGGGATTGAGGCTTGAAGTGCAGTGTTGTCTGCAACATTATAGAAGGCACACGCACTTGGCCCCGTCCAGGAGGCGTGCAGAGGAGGAGGGATAAAAAACTTCTGGAATGTTCAGAAGGCTCCCTGTCCTGTTCCTCTAATGACACCCCCATGCGTACCTAAAAAAGATGACCTAGGGGGCTCTTTATCCCTCGCAGGGTGATGGTCCCTTTGTCTCCTCCTACCATAGGCCTGAACTTACCTAGTTGTTTGACCTCTGAAACTAAGAAAGGTCGTTGCCCTTGCTTATCTGCCCAGCCTCTACCCAGGGGTCCTGGACCTGTGTTTCTGCAGTTCCTCCTCATTCTGTTTCAGCTGTGAACACTTGCTGTTTGGGGTTCAGCTGTCCCCCTGTCCAATTCAGTTCTGTCTCCAGCATAGAGAAGGAGCACACCCAGGGCACAATAAGTTTGTTGACAGGAGACTGAGATTTTAGCTTGGCTTTGTTTTGCTTCTTTGCTCCTCTGCATGGGAAAGCTATGTTCTTCAGTATCTAAAAGGGTTGCTAAGGAACAGTGAGGGTCCTGGTGAGGTGGGCTAGCAAGCCAACAAATCAAAGGAGGGTCAGACGTGTCCTCACAGACCTTTCCCAGCATGGTCCTGAGCGTTTGTCCTTTGTAACATGCAGGCCTGGGGCTGGCAGAGACTTGCTGCGGAGGGATGGGATCCTTTTGCATTTCACTAGAGTAACCCCTGTCTGGTTTTTCATTGTTCCCTAAGCACCTAGCATATGCCTTTACTCAGTAGGAACGGGTACACATTTGTGGAATATCTGAGTAAAGTCATGCAGATACTTTGCAAGTGCAAGTCTGACTTTTCTCCCTGCTGACCTGCCATTGTAATTCCTTATCTTTACTTGACCTAAATCACAACCATTAACAAGGAAATAATGTTTCTCCGAAGTCACACTCCAGAGGGCCTCATTAATTTATTAGTACACTTGAAAAGTCTTCAGCCATTATGGAAAGTGCTGAAGGAATTAGGCTGAGCAGACCCCTCTCCTTGGTCTTAATTTTCGAAGGTGTGGAAAGCTCTTATTTGCAACCTCACCCATGAAGTATTTTGACTTTTTGCTGCAGAGGCTGAAAGCGGCTGTCCACTACACTGTTGGTTGTCTGTGTGAGGAAGTTGCATCGGACAGAGGGATGCCGTTCAGCAAACAAACCATTGCAGCGGTCTCGGAGCTGACCTTCCGGCAGTGCGGTACGAAGCCAGGGCCTTCCTCCCCGTGGATAGAAATCCCCCAAGTTGCTTTTGTCTGGGAGAAATGTGTGGCCGGGTGCTGTGGCTTGTCTTACCAACAGATGGAGAACATTACTGTCGGGTGCTATTCACAAAACATTTCTTTTCTTGGCTGTAAGATTCAGGTGTTTTATGGAAACATCTACTTCTAGTACCTCATGAACCTCTTTATTTTATTCTGTTTTAAACTGCCTGGAACATTAGGCATTACATTTTTATCTCATTGCTTTATAACATTTTTATATCGCCCATGCCGTGGTTTATATGACAGCTGAGCTTAGACATTGGTATCTGCTTGACGTCCGAGGAAATTAATGTCCTCTCAAGCCCTAACTTGGGGCAAAATTTAACGTTTAGAGTTAGTTTCATGGAAGAAGAAGTGTGGCCACAATTACCACAATTATGACAAGGAGGTCATAACAAATAAATCACACAGCCTAGGCTAAAGGCTCACAAAACAAAAAAAACAAAAGCAGCTAAAGGCTCCTGTCCAGGGATGGGGCGGCCCGAAGCGCATCCACCCAGCATGGAAAGGGCTTCTTGTATTCATCACTGTATTGTGGGAACTGAGGTCGCACTTCCCCTCCTTCTGAAATAAGATTGACATGAGGATAGCTAAAGCATGTCTTTTTCTCTTTCAGAAACTTTTGCCAAAGACCTTGAAATGTTTGCAAGGTGGGTAAAGAGCTTGCGTATCTGATGCTGTGTGTGTTGACATCCTATTCATACTCTCCATCTGGTGGTGTATTTCAGGAGAGCTTTAGTCTTTTTTTTGGGTGTGTGTGGATTTATTGGAGGCTTCTCTCTCATCATGGTTCTGCAAGAATAGAACATCTGCTTTAATCACGTCCATTCAGACTTGATTTGGCTTTTTTTTTTTTTTTTTAAATATCTTCTGAGTACTTCTTGTCAAAGAAGCAGAGTTGTTCAGTTCCTGGTTAAAAAGGTATGAAGAACAGCTCGAGGGCTGTGAACATGCAGGGCGTGCGTGTTCCGCAGGGCGGTGTGGGGCGCACCCGCACTGGGTGCCCGGCGGTGACTGCGGGTGGGTGTCGGGGCAGTGACAGCGCACAGGGCCCGGCGCCCACCGACACTCAGCCTCAGGTCCACAGCGTCTGTCACCCGAGAGACACACACTCCTTGAAAAGTGGGTGACTTGCTTTCAGCGGGGAAGCTTGAGCTTTTACAGGTGATTTATGCTCATCTCTTCAATTAGTACCTCAGGTAATTGAAAACAATCGCAACGAATTGCTTTTATGAAGCAGTTTGATGACTGAGGCCGGAAAGGGCTAAAGCTTTCCAATTTGCTCGCACTGCTGATTCGGTGCCAGTCTCTCCCACACCCCGAGCTTTTCACCTTGCTCCTTTTAGCTCTCTGTTGCTCGGGTGAGTATTTTGAATGAATTAAAGCAGTAGATTCTCAAAGGGCAGACTCTAAATCTTTCACATCCCTGTGTATGTGAATTCCTAAAAACTGCTTAGCATCGCCAGCTTGGCCAAAAGGGATAAGATAATATTATGGGATACTAATAGCTCCTGTGGCTTATTCGTTGTTAATTCAGGTGGGGGCTCCTTACATGGCGCCCACTATCTCCCCCGAAGCCCCGTGTCTCTTGCGAAATACATTTATCACTCCTCTTGCCACGTCTTTCCTTCTTTCGGGAAATACAACTTCTTTTTATTACAAAGGGCGGCACAAAATGTAAATATGTAAGCACATGATTATTTGATTTGAACATAAAGTTTATCAACATCGAGCCAGGTTTCTCCATCTCAGCACTGTTGGCGTTTTGGACCGGCTCATTCTGGGTTGTGGTGGGGACTGTCCTGCGCATTGTAGGGCGTTTCTGAGCCTCTCTGGCCTCTGCCTGGTTAGATGCCAGCAGTAAGCCCCCAGTCATGACTTTTCCTGCCATTTCTGTGTTAGCTGTGGGAAAAGACAACGAACGTTTTTAGATGCCTCTGTAAAAATACTGGGAATAAGAACGAAATTGGAGATATTTAGCATTGTAATACATTGCGCTTTCAGGTACTCTGTGTTTTATGATTACGTTAAGAGGTTGATTTTCTTTTTTCTTTTTTAAAGATTTTTATTTATTTGATAGAGAGAGACACAGCAAGAGGGAACACAAGCAGGGGGAGCGGGAGAGCGAGAAGCAGGCTTCCCGCAGAGCAGGGAGCCCGATGCGGGGCTCGATCCCAGGACCCTGGGATCATGACCTGAGCCGAAGGCAGACGCTTAAAGACTGAGTCACCGAGGCGCCCCGAGGTTGATTTTCTTTTGCTGGGTACTTGGTGGGTGGGGGGAGAGTCATGTGTCACTTAGAGTGTAAGTGCCCGGGGAAGGGTCTGTGTAAAGGCTGTCTCGCTGCTGTTGTCTAAGTGAGAGGCAGAGGCTTACTGATGAAGCAATGTCTCCCCTTTCTTGTGTCCAGGGGTGTCCTCCAGTGCCCTTCACGCCCCCCCCCTCCCCCCCCCCCCCCCCCCGCCGTGAACCCTGAGCCAACGCAAGTACGGATTTTCTTTGGAGACTCATCCTTTGTCTAATTTCACACTGATCTTCAAAATACTTCAGTTTGCTGTCATATAAAAAAAAAAATCCTGTTTTAAAGTTTATCTCGGGGTGGGGGTGAGGGGGCTCCTGGGTGGCTCAGTCGGTTAAGCATCTGCCTTCGGCTCAGGTCCTGATCCTGGGGTCCTGGGATGGAATGCCACATCGTGCTCCCTTCTCAGCAGAGGGAGTCTGCTTCTCCCTCTCCCTCTGCCCCTCCTCCCTGCTCGTGCTCGCTCTCTCTTTCTCTCTCAAATAAATAAATAAAATCTTAAAAAAAAAAAAAACTTATCACGGAATAAAATTGATATTCCCAGAAGGTCAGCTTTGTTTATCCTGTGGCTTTGTGTTTTCCCCGAGGCCACCGTCTTCTAGAACTGTGAGTCCTACAAGGAGTCTGAAGGACTGTTTCAGGCCAGCTGTATATTAAATGGTCTTTGTCAGCTGGCTGGGAACCTAACTGGTATTTGTAACATTGTTTCTATGAGAAAATGGGTTTAAATTTGAAATAATTCACCTGTAAACTTTGGAAAATCATCTCCCAATTTAAGTTGCAAATTTCCTTTACTTAGCTTTGAAATCTCTAGTCACCTGATACCGTTAACATGTTAAAGATGTCACATTTTGAAGAAGATAGATATTAGACAGTGAATAGGTTCTAGGAACATTTTGGGAATCGTCTTTAAAACCTGTGTTGCTAAACGTGTTAAATGAAAAACTGCTTTGTAATTTTCCCTTGGGTAATTTTCTGGAGTCAGAAGTTGGGGCGACTGCCTTTGGCTCAGTTCATGGTCCCAGGGTCCTGGGATTGAGCCCCGCGTCGGGCTCCCTGCTCGGCGGGAAGCCTGCTTCTCCCTCTCCCACTCCCCCTGCTTGTGTTCCCTCTCTCGCTGTCTCTATGTCAAATAAATAAATAAATAAATAAATAATCTAATGCAAAAAAAAAAAAAAAAGGTTTGATTCAGGAGAGTCTCTGATGTGCGGCGGCCGGCGTCGGATATGCCCGCCCCTCCGTTTAGGGAAGGGGCATTAAAACGTGCAGAGGTAGCACATACCAAGCTGAGCAGTGGCGAGGCTTGGCTTTGCTGTTTCCGGAACACTTCCTCGTGAACAGATCGACTAACCTTACTCTGTAAACAGCTCACTATGCTGCTTCCTTCTGCTTGTTCTTTTGTGGCACTTTGCGAAGAATGTGAAAACCGGCCGAGCGGCCCGATAGTGTGGCTGAGGGCCACGCTGTGTGCATGGTGCCAAACTGCCTCCCCCCCGGTACACCTGTGGCCGGGCTGCCTACCTTGTGACTGCACCGATGTCCCCTTCTGACTGTCCCCTTTCTCTCCCAGTCCTTGCGGATGGCCGATTAGAAGTCGCCTCCTGAAATGGTTACTGTCAGCGCAGGCAGATGCTGTCATTCGTGAGGAGATGACACACGCCATCTGCACATTTAGTGGGAGGTGAAGGTTTAATTCGGCCAAATTATGGAGTGTAATTTCTGTGTGATTTTCTTGTTAATGGAACAGATATCTGGTGAGGACTGTGTGTTGGCCACTCTACTTGTTATTAAGGTTACAAAGATGCCTACTTACGCCTGTGCGTAAGGTTTCTACTTATTTTTGGAGGAGGTGAGAAATGGCAAGAAATGGTGTAATTAGAGCAATAAATTACTGACTATAGCTTATTATCTGAAATTACCTTTTAAAGCAAAGATAAGAGGATTGGAATGAGAATTTGAGTCCCAAGTTGTGAGCAAGACATAGACTCCAGTTTAAAAGATGTTCTTTGTTCTAGCTCGGCTGTGCTGAGGGAGTACATTACCTCCTTGTTGGGAAGTGGGGCGTAGGGGGACATCTGCCTGAGCTGCTTCCTGTCATGTAGCCCTTGGGATCTTGGGATCTTTGTTTTTCTACTTCACATCTGTTTAAGCAGAGGCGATCTTCGTGCTGTTTGATAGTGTGCTGTTTTCTCTTTTCACTAAAGGTGCATGCACACGTGCTGCGTGCGCTTTCTGTGGTGTTTGCTGTGACCACTGTGCCCAAGCAAGTCCCCGCTCAGGCACCCGTGGCCTCGGGCGGAGGTGGACAGATGGGCTGTTGCTTTCCTTGGTCTCTTTATTTAATTAGTATCTTGGCGAAGTCACTTCACTCATTTTTACGTCATTGCTGCTTAATGAATTTAATCTAAAAAGATGGGCTACTTAGAGAGCCTTGCTAGTTTGGAGTCTGACCATGAACTTTTGGGTTTCATCAAAACTTGAAGTGATACTAAACATTTTGGTGAATTGTTCCTGCCCTTTCTACAGACACGCGAAAAGAAGCACAATTAACACCGAAGATGTGAAGCTCTTAGCCAGGAGGAGTAATTCACTGGTGAGAGATGAATTTCTTTCCTCACTCCCCTTTCCCATCAGAATACATTATTCCCAATTAATCACTTGCAGCCATGAAGCGATTCCCCAGGGCACCTTGCATTAAAAACGAGAGACGGTTGAACCATTCAGACCTGCCCGCAATTTATAGTCTCTCTTTCATCATGATGGATCTCGCTAAGCCAATTTGAAATTTTCTAATCAGCACTGTCTGGATTTCATAATTTGCCTTTTCCGTAACATCTCAAAACTTCGGTCCTGTGTTCCATTTACAGCGTGCTGTCAGAGACAGGCCACGGGCTAGCGCGTGGGGAGACTTGTGTTTCGGTGTGCACAGGGATGGAGGGAGTGTCTGCACGGGCGGGATGGGCAGAGAAGCAAGCCTGTTTTCTATCTTTCCAAAGAAATCCAGACGTCATCTTGACCAGCCCTCATTTTACAGGTGATGCTGTGATCGTCCCTGGCTAGTGGCCGTGACCAAGGGCAGACCCAGGGCGTCTGAGGTTTTCTGACCTTGTCTAATCCTAGCAGTGAGAACGCTTTTCGTTCCCTGTCATGTGAGCTCCACCAGGGTGGACCTTTGTCTCTTCTCTGTTCCATCTGCTGTGCCTAGAATAGGGCCTGGCATACAGCAGGTGCTCAATAAGTAGTTGCTAAATGAGTTTGTATAGCAGTTGACAGTTTACAGGGCGCTTTTATAGTTATTATTTTACATATGTTATTTAAAACCTCACAGCCACCCTCTGACGGTTTTTCATAACCCCATTTATTAGCCCGATTTTACAGGGGAGGCCCCTGGAGTTCAGGAACCTCGCAGAGCTGAACGTGGAGCTCTTGGATGGATCACTGAACCCAAACCATCGAGCCCGGAATCTGGCGCCGCTTCCACTGGGCTCCCCCCCCCGCCCCGCCCCGCTCTTCTGATCCCTCTCTCCAAAGTTGAAGTCAAGGCTAAGGATGTGATTCCTAAGGAAAACAGCTAAGGTGGCTGGCGGTGCTGTGCATCCGTGGGAAGACACTTCCCTCTCTCCATCCGTTCTGTGCAGGTCATGGCTGGCAGCTGGCCGGCTTCGGTGAGCCCTTTCTTCCTTTGGCAAAGGAACGGGCAGTGCCAGTCATCTTAGAATGTTAGCTGGGAAGTTCTCTGTTTATTGCACATTTGTTTACTTCCAAATACTGTTTTTATTTGGGGCTCTCAATTTCTTTTCATGACAGAGTTGCGGCTGAATTTACGCGTTCGATAAAATGCTGCCCGACGGCAGGGACCTGCATTATTTACCCTGTGTTCCTGGGACCTGGTGCATAGTAGCTGCTCTGTGACGTCAGTTGGATACATTTAGGGGGGTGTTGATTGTACTGCTGCTTGGTAGAGTATCTTTAGGCCTGGCGTGCCTTCTGCACGCTCCACATTTTAACTCTTGACTACTCAAGGAGCTCCTGCCTGTTGGGTAGGAGTGTGGGCAGCATTCGGTTGATTTCTGGAGTTGATTGCTTTTTCCAGGAAAAATTGGAAGTTCTGTTTCACTCTGAGGAATGTAACCCAGGCTTTCCCACCCAAATTCTTAGGGCGGGAGTGGTTAGGAGGGGTAGATTCTCCTCTGCTCCCCCAGGTTTATAGAGTGGCTTCACAACCAGATAAAATTGTAATTCTTTAAATTTTTTTTTTTTGATAGCTAAAATACATCACAGAGAAAACCGAAGAGCTCGCTCAGTTTAACACAGAACAAAAAGCAAAGAAGAAGAAGAAGCTAGAGGATGACAACACAAAATCAGTGGTGCCGGCAGAGGCTGCAGCTGCCAAAAAGGACGGTTCTTGACTCTGTCGCCACTGGCTAACTCTGTCCCTTCAGCGGGGGGGGGGGCGGGGGGCAGGGGCTGCCACAAAGGGATTTTCAAAGGGATCAGTCGAGATTAAAATAAAAAGGCTAAGAGGCTTGCTGGGCTGTGTTCTGCGGTCATTGGCTGCAAAAGCTAGTG
Organism: Mirounga leonina; assembly: GCF_011800145.1. NCBI lineage: Eukaryota > Metazoa > Chordata > Mammalia > Carnivora > Phocidae > Mirounga > Mirounga leonina. The sequence continues at coordinate 86,583,050 of NW_023270447.1, read as the reverse complement.
TTGGAGCCAGAGACGCCCAAGGAAAACACACCGAGTCTCCACGCTAACAGGAGTCCGAGGGGCCGAGACTGGAAATGGTGTCTGTTGCCATTCATAAGGTTGTGTCAGCAATAGGATGTGACTGACTTTTTCGAGCAAACATCTTAGTTATCTCTTTCTTCTTCTACATGAGTCTTCCGGCTGACAGTCCCGGAGAGACGAGTAGAGCTGTTTATTTAGTTCTGTCGATCACCGGTGTGGTTTTTAAGCCTGTGTCGTGTGTGACCACAAGGTAAATGTGATGCTCACAGGTGTGCGTTTGGAAAGTGTCCATTTTACTTTTTAAAGGTGATTTTCTCCAGAAACACAGTTTATATAACTTTTCTCCAGCTGTTTTGTAATTTAACTCTGGTTCTACGGGATGGAGGTTTTGCTTGAGAGGAAACCTGCTCTCTTCCCCAAACGCTTCCCTGTGTGGTGCTCTGGTTCGGTCTGTGAGGGCCGGGGAGCTTCCAGTCCTGCTGTCTTCTCTGCAGGGTGTCAGGGGTGCCCAGGGCATGCCTTTCCCTGCTGGGCCAGGAGGGATAAGGAACGGGACTGCATTTGGGAGCCCTCTCTTTGTGCCAGGCTGCCCCGGGGCTCCATATAGGACCTCAGTGCATCCTCACAGCCTTATGGGGCGGATGTGATTCTACCCGTTGTACTGGTGTGCAGACCGAGGTTTGAAGAGGTTGGCACGCTGCCCGGGTCTGCTGACCAGTCAAGACAGTATTCACCCTGGGGTGCTCACCCCCTAAAGAGGGGATGAGAGCACAGGACAGGTGTTCTGGAAAGAATGGATACCGATTAGCAAAAGACACCCCACAACAGTTTGGCTAAGCTGTGGGCACAGGAAAGCACTGAAATCAAGCCTCAGTCTCAGGGTCTGTAAATGACTCCTCCTTTCACCTCAGAAAAGGACTGTGACATCCACGCATCACGTCAGCTAAGAGAAGGGAATCCTAAAGCTTCGTCCTGACAGTCCCACTCCCGCTGAGATCTGTACTGAGTAGCTTCCTTTTCGGGTAAGCTGTAAATCTGCATTAGGCGAGGTTGGACGCTGGAGGCCACGGACTTGCCAGAGGTCCGCCGATGTGGATTTGCTTCCTGGTCTTGGGACTCTAGTGGCGGTGTAACTTTCTGTAGCTTTGTGTTCTCATCAGCGAAATAGGGCTTATGTGACTGGAAGAGGAAATGGGGAGGACTGTTGTTACGGGTCTTGTCTTTATGGATTTCTATAGCTCTCCAAACTGGGTATATGGGGGATTGGAAGTGGTTGAACTCCATGTGTGCCACGGGCGTCTGTGTCTGGTTCAGGGCTGGAGAGGGCCCCCTGGCCATGGCCTGCCTGTTTTGATGTGAAGTTTTCTAGCCAAATTGGAAACTCAACTTGATGTTCATGTAATCGTTTGGTATATTTGCATATTTATGTATGATCTGATTTCATTCATTTGAGAGAGACAGAGATAGTGAGAGAGCGAGCGAGCACGTGTTGGGAGGAGGGGGAGAAGCAGACTCCCCACTGAGCAAGGAGCCCTGATGCAGGGCTCGATCCCAGGACCCTGAGATCATGACCTGAGCCGAAGGCAGACACTTCACCGACTGAGCCGCCCAGGCGCCCCGTTTATACTTCAGATGAGCAGGCTTACAACACGTTTTTCAGGGCTTGTAACACAGGAGCGGTCAGGCTTTGCGAGGAAGAGCGGACTCCATTTCCTGGGTTCTCTGGAGCTGCCTCTTCCCCACTGTACGCTCCATGTGGGGTTTCGCTCCCTCTGGAATATCCACAGTGATGCCGATCATCCTGTGCGATTCCGTCTTTGGGGACAGATGGCAGAAAGGGCTTCTGGAGGGCCCTGTTTTTGTGGGCTGGCTTCCTCAGAGTCCTGGAAGCTCCTCTAAACGTGAACCTATTAACCATTTACCAGATGATGAACCAAATAAAGAAGGAGTGTGTCCTGGTCACATAGATGGGGCAACTTACAATGTTTGTCGTCGTCTTGTTGCACTGGTTCCTCGAAGCACTTGAAATAAAGGGCTTGTGGTGATGTGTTACTACTGAAATTAACCGGAGTCAGAACACTTTGAAAGCATCCCTTTCTGCACACACCAGCAGCTGGAATGCGCACTGGCTCGCACACAGACAATACTTTAAAACCTGGATGTCCCAGAAAGGCTACATCAGGACATGCTTCTTCCTTTACTGAATTGTGGAATTTCTGAAGAGCCCCTAGGGGTCGTTTAGTCCAGGCTCCCCATCACCTAGGAACTCCGGCAGAATTCTCCAGGGACAGAGCCCGTCTGGTCACGGGACACTCACTGTTAGGTTTCTTCTGTACTTAGAGAAAAGTCTTCCACCCTCTAACTTCTCTCTTGGTCGCATTTGGACCTTTAGAAGGAGCACTCTTTGTTTTTCAAAATAATTCCGGACTGAGTTCCTTTTAATCAAAAGTTCCCATTAGACATCTTTTCAGAAACACGTTCTTGCCTAAGACTTCAGGTTGTCAGCTCCCAGAGGGCAGGCTCTGGGCTGGAGAACGTGATGGCTGGTGCCTTGTGCAGTGCGGGGCTCGCGGGAGGCACCCCGAGATACTTGGACCCTGGCATGTAAGATGTGCTGGTGAAATAAGTAGGAGCCCTTGAGTTGCATGGCTCTTGTTGTGGGGGCTCCCACATGTTGTGGTGTACGGCTCTTCTCCTTACCTTGGGGAACAAGAAGAAGGATTGAGGATGTTGTCTTCTTAGCGCTGCCCGACGTGCGTCCTGCCGTGGGTTCCACGTGGGCTGGGTGCTTTACGGGACCTTCTTGGGTCCTCACGACAGCTCTCTGATGGGGGCAGTAGGTACTAATTTTTGTTTTTTATCCCCGTTATACAGATGAGGAAATAGGCCACAGAGAGGCCAGGAGCAAAGCCAGGGTTTTAGTCTTCAGCCCTCTCCTCCAAGGACCAGGACAGGTGGCCTCCTGCTTGAAGGCAGCCAGGAATAAGAGGGCACGTAGGCTTCCTCCACCCATTGTGCCCTCCCTGGCACACTCCCATTGCACTGGAGGCTGTGGGTCCTGCCCCCTGGCTAGGCTCTCCCAGCCCTGCTAGTGTGGGTGGTGTGGGTCCTTTGTAGTTCTGTGTATGCATAGGTGCTCAGAGTGTCTAAGGAGTCTGTCCAGTAAAATCTGCAAAATATACCAAGGGTATAAGAGACTGGCCGAGCTGCCGTGAGTTTCTCATCTGTAAGAATCGCTCCATTTGGGGGGCACCCGGCAGGCTCAGTCGGTAGAGCAGGGGACCGTTGATCTCAGGGCTATGAGTTCAAGTCCCATGTTGGGCGTGAAGTCTACTGAATTAAAAAAAGAATCTCCATTTTTAATACCATTTGTGGGAATTTTCTTAGGCAAAAAAAAATTATTTTCGTATAGAAAAAAAAGATGAAGCAACATGCAGTAATGAGCCATGATTCTTCAGGCCATGCCCGTTCTGCCTAGAATCTTTACAAGTCTCTGCTGACATGGAATTTAAGATGGAGATTTCCCTTGGGGGAGGGGTGTAAACCAGGACTTTGGAAAACTGAAAGTCAGCCTTCACTTTTGGAGAGCGCGTCCATTCGGTTGCTTAACTTCCACTTGGAACCATGCTGTGGCTCCTGGCCCCGTGTGGCAGGTTTGCGGCCAGTGACTCAGTTTACCGGCTGTCTCAGTTGGATGAAGAGGGTCTGCGCATTTGCTTGTGGGATTCTGAAACTGGGACCAGGGAGGGGAAGCCCCGGGGGGGTGGGGGTGGGACACGGAGGAGGACTCCACGCTCCGGACTTCCCAGGAAAGCAGGTCAAGTGCGGGTCATTGAGTAAGAAGTAGCCAGGCCCCTCCGGGCCAGCATCCCCGGGCGCTCCTGAACCTGCCCTCTTGTCTGGGTTTTCAGCCTCCTTGCCTGCGATTTGGTGAGAGCCGGCGGGTGCTCTGAGCACCTCCCTGTACCCCCCGGTCCCCCTTTGTCTCTTCGGCCCACAGCAGATTCCGCCACACCTTACATGGGCAGAATTTCAGCTCCTCAGCTCCTCATACACCGCTGATTTTATATTGTGTGAAATCACTTGGCTTTGTGCTCGAGGCTTCCTGTCGCCTGTGGGCGTGATCATGAGGAAGAGGGACTCCTTCAGGAGCGAGCGCACTGTCCTCCAAAGTAAGCAAATCTGCTCTAAACTCGGGAAACCATGGTGGCTTTAATGAAGGGTTAACTCCGATCCAAAAGCGCTTTTGTGGGCTGAGGGCTTAGGCAGGTGCATCACTGCTTGAGGATGAGGGAAGTGGGGGTACAGGCTTTTGACAGGGACAGAGACAAAAAAACCAGCTGCAGGTGGAGCTTAATTAAAATGCCCCCCCCACCCCTCCCCTCCGGTCGATGAGACCAAGTGCACAAAACATGGATTTCGGGGCTCCCAAGGATAAGCAGCCCCAGAGCTGGAGGGAAGTGCCGGTCAGCTCGCGGGATGCCGCCGCCCCTCTGCCTGCTCCTACTCCTGCTCTCGGGGGCCACGGCCACCGCGGCCACCGCAGCCCTGCCCCTGGAGGGTGGCCTTGCCAGACACGACAGCCGGGTGAGTAGTGACGGGGCCGCAGGCTAGCCCACTTTCTGGCTGTCTCGGTCCTTGGCCTTGTTGGCTTGGCTTGCCGGCGGCTCCAGGGCGAGTGTGTGTACGACAGATGGCAGGCAGGGCTGACCTTTGTGGGCTGCCCCCCAGCCACCCCCCTGGCCTGCGATGTCCCCTCTTAGACTGCGGGGTCTTGTTTACCTCCAGTGGTCCCAACAACCTGCAGAGAGCTCCGAAACTCAAGGGGGGAGCTTCCCTGCCGGCGATCTCCCATCTGCTCGTCTTTGAAACGTTAAGTGATCATACCAGTCTATCGCAGGGCAATCATGGGGCCGCCCCCGGCCTGCGTTCGCCACACATGCTTCTAGAATCTTAATTTATAGGTATGGGACTCTGCTCATTGGCTCAGGTTCATTGACATCGTTACAGTTTCCGTCGTGAGAATTCGTAACTTTGTGAGGTGATTTATTTTTCTTTTTTTTCCATTTTGAAAAAGTTCCAAGAAAGAGTACATAAAGTTGGCCATTAAAAATGGATTTTTCTCTAAAATTACCAGATGAGTTTCAGACAAGTCATTTATCATCAGGTTACTCCTAGAAGGTTTCTAAGGAATTTGAAAGAGGGGACTATCACGTCTCAATCTGATCTGTCTCAAAGAGTAATTTGTGGACATCCAGGAGTCAGACCAGGCACTTGGCGGCAGGGAAGATGATAGATTTCCTGACCTCGTCTAATGAAGGACCTCAGCCAAGATTATGGGCCAAACAGGCCGTTTTTTTCCTTGACTGAAATTTCTTAACTTTTCCTTCTCTAACTAGAACAATTTCATTAAGGTGTTCTCTTAACTTCCTCATTATTTTATTTTTCTTTTAACTTTCTCATCCTTTTTTTTTTTTAAGATTTTATTTATTTATTTGAGAGAGAGAGACAGTGAGAGAGGGAACACAAGCAGGGGGAGTGGGAGAGGGAGAAGCAGGCTTCCCGCTGAGCAGGGAGCCCGATGTGGGGCTCGATCCCAGGACCCTGGGATCATGACCTGAGCCGAAGGCAGATGCTTAATGACTGAGCCACCCGGGTGCCCCACTTTCTCATCCTTTAAATGGAAATGTGATTTATTCTTCTGAAGCATCTTTTTTTTTTTTTTTGAGGAAGGAGAATTATAGATCTTTTAATGCTGGCTCAACCAGATGGTTGATTATTTTTCTTTCCTTTGTCCTCTGCGTCTTTTTAAAAGCATCTGCAGGAAGTGATAGAAATGAAGAAAAACAGCCTCTTGACTTTCCTGGCTGGGCGGTACCAGTGGGCCTCCCAGGTGGGCGCAGCACCCTTCACAGGAGGGGCAGGTGGGGAGGTGGCCAAGCGGCCGGACATCCCGCCCCCTCAGCGGTCCCTGCAGGAGAAGGCACGTTGCAAGGATTTCTTCTGGAAGACCTTCTCCTCCTGCAAATAAAACTCCACCCCTGATCACTCATGCAAAGGAGTGTAACCATGGATCTGAATAAAATGTATTAACAGCCATGATCTTTGCACAGTTGTCTTCTCCTCGTGTAATTTGGAAAGTTTTATTTATTTGTTTATATTTTAAAATATTTTATTTTTAGTAATCTCCACACCCAACGTGGGGCTCGAACTCACAACCCCGAGATCAAGAGTCCCCATGCTCCACTGACTGAGCCAGCCGGGCGCTCCCCAAAGTGAACATTTTTGAAAAAGATTTTTATGTTTTCTGCTGCAGTGTACCCATTGGGCTTTCTTTTCACTTTAGTTATGTGCTTGGAAGTTCTGCCTTCCAGTTGTCTCCCTTCCTTTGATTTAAAACGGTTAAAGGCGACATCTTTAAGAATCCAGAATCCAGAATAACATCTTATTTCAGTTTGTTTTCATAGAAATTGTCTAATTTAAAAAATATTTCCCTCGTATTAAAAGCAAATTTTTAACATTGTGCTCAAAGAGCAAAATGATTACTTCTTGTGTTTTGGCGAAAACCAATTTAAAAACAAATGTCACGCTCTCAAACATGATCTTGTGTTCACATACTCATAAGAATAGTTACATTCAAACCTTCTCTGATAAAATACCCATACTGATTTTCATTAGTAGGTTAATTTTAATTTGTTACAGTTCTTTCATGGATCAGAGCTTCTACATTTGCATTGTGAAGAACGAAGTCTGTTTAAAGGCCTTATTTCAAACCAAATACAGAGCAGGGCTGCTGTCGAGCCTGGGCCTGCTTACCTCAACTTTTTAAATTTAATTTTATTTTTTAAGATTTTATTTATTTATTTGACAGAGACACAGCGAGAGAGGGAACACAAGCAAGGGGAGTGGAAGAGGGAGAAGCTGGCTTCCCTGTGAGCAGAGAGCCTGATGCGGGGCTCGATTCCAGGACCCTGAGATCAGGACCTGAGCTGAAGGCAGACGCTTAATGAATGAGCCACCCAGGTGCCCCCTTGCCTCAACTTCTAATTCAAGACTTTCAGGATCGCAGGAACCAGACTTTGTTCCGTGACAGATGCATATATGTAATTTTTTAATAAAGATTTTATTTATTTAAGACAGAGATAGAGATAGAGCGCATGGACAAGCAGGGGGAGTGGCAGGCAGAAGGAGAAGCAGGCTCCCCCCTGAGCAGGGAGCCCGATGCGGGGCTCGATCCCAGAACTCCAGGATCACAACATGAGCCAAGGGCAGATGCTTAACGAACTGAGCCACCCAAGTGCCTCCACATGCATATATGATTTGATATATTTTCCCATTCCCCAAGAATTTCCACAGAAGGGACAATGAGTGATGGCTACACAGGAGGGGAGTTCCTTTTTCTGTAATACAGGGCCGAGCAGCTGTCAAGCCCCATGCAGACCAGGATTTGGGGTTGCTCCAGTGAAATGAGGAGTGAACAAATCACTCAGTTTCAAAACCCTAATCAAATCTTTAGTTCTCTCCCATAGCACCAATATCCTTGCCTGATTCCGCATATTGTTTATGGCTCTTGAATGCCAGACTCTGAAGAATACTTCAGGGTGAAGGTGTTTAGATGCTAAACTTTAAAGTTCAGAGATTCATACCTGGAGTTATGGGAAGTTTCTGAGGGTCAGGCCAAATATGGGGAAAACTGGCAAAGGCTGGCTGGAGGAGCATTGTAATCTCTTCTCGGGATACCAGGGGAGAAGGCGCGGAGTATGACTGCTGACCGTTCCGTTCTGTTTTCTGCAGAGCTGAGCTCAGATCCATAATTACTAGCTGAGTAAAGTATAATGTGTTGGAGGACCTTAATAGCATCCAAATTTCCAGACACAGCAGCTTGAAGAGACCAGTAATTGGGTCAGTGCACTGGTGCAAGATGCCGGCCTGGAAGGCCAGCTAACCTTCAGAACTTTGTCTTTAAAGATTTTCCTAGAAGAAAAGCATGCCCCTTGTTTTTCAGTTTCTTTTTTTTTTTTAAAGATTTTATTTATTTATTTGACAGACAAAGATAGCGAGAGAGGGAACATAAGCAGGGGGAGCGGAAGAGGGAGAAGCAGGCTTCCCACTGAGCAGGGAGCCCGATGCGGGGCTCGATCCCAGGACCCTGGGACCATGACCTGAGCCGAAGGCAGATGCTTAACCAACTGAGCCACCCAGGCGCCCCTCAATTGGGGTCATACATACACAGTCCTTAGGATTGGGGACTTACAACTTTGAACTAAGTAATATCTGAAGGATAATGAGGCTATGCTAATGAGACTGGCAGGAAATCTGTCACGTCTAAGTTTACCTGAGTTCAGGGGGCTGAATAGAATGTTAACTGGCATCAACTGCAGGGTAGACTAGGTTAATATGCTCATGATGAATACATTAGGGTGAAATGGGTATATTAGGGTAATTTTCTACCATCAGGTTTTGGGTAGACTTTTCTCAAAGTATACCTTTCTGTAGTTCAATATAGACAAGTGTGTAGATGTGGTCATCGGCACCAGGACAACTTGTAATTCATTCTTGTGCATTTCTTTTTTTAAAGATTTATTAATTTATTTGAGAGAGAGGGAAGCACACAGGAGCAGGGGGAGGGGCAGAGGGGGAGAGAGAATCTCAAGCAGACTCCACGCAGTGTGCAGAGCCCGAGGTAGGGCTTGATCCCACAACCCTGAGATCATGACTTGAACTGAAATCAAGAGTCGGACGGACGTTCAACTGACTGAGCCACCCAGGCGCCACTCTTGCATTTATTTCTAATATTTGGCACCAGAATGGATCCTTAACTACTGGGGAAGAATTGAGTGTGACATAAACATTCGACAGAAATCCTTCATGGTATTCATATTTCAGGACTGTTGGCAAACCATTCTAGGCTTTAGGAAACTCAGAGCAGTAGGCTCATGGGAGACACTTAAAGACCTTGATTTAACAGCACCTGCTGAAGGGATCACCCACATCTTAGTAGCAGCTTCCTCAGTAGAGCTATGGATTCCATTTTTTAAAAGTTTATTTAAATAATCTCTACACCCAATGTGGGACTCCAACTCTTGAGATCAAGAGTCACACGCTCTTCCAACTGAGGCAGCCAGGAGCCCCTAGGTTCCGTTTTGAACAAATCAGACGAGGAAGACTCAGGTAGGTATTAAAAAGAAGGAAATTTTTGGTGTTTAGACGAGAAAGGAAAAGGCAAAGGGCAGCTGGGCTACCCACTATTTCTAGCTTGTCATAACCCTAATAAAAGTAACGCTAATTTATCTTTTCCACTTATAATTAGTTAAGTGTTCAAAAATGTAGGTGCTTGTCTTATTAAAATAATTATAACTGGGGAAAAGCTAGATTTTTATTTTATTTATTTTATTTTTATTTTTTTAAAGATTTTATTTATTTATTTGACAGAGAGAGACACAGCGAGAGAGGAAATACAAGCAGGGGGAGTGGGAGAGGGAGAAGCAGGCTTCCCGCGGAGCAGGGAGCCCGATGTGGGGCTCGATCCCAGGACCCTGGGACCATGACCTGAGCCGAAGGCAGACGCTTAACGACTGAGCCACCCAGGCGCCCCGAAAAGCTAGATTTTTAGTGATAGTTCTTGGAACATGGTATTGGGAAATATTGAGGAAAATCCAGTATCTATTCATTAAGCTGTTGGTTCACTTCCTTGCAATTGCCAAGTGTGTTTTTTTTAAAAAAGATTTCATTTTCAGGTAATCCCTACACCCAGCACAGGGGTTGAACTCACAACCCTGAGATCCAGAGTCCCATGTTCTCTACCAAAGGAGCCAGCCGGGCGCCCCTGCAAAGTGTGTTCTGATGTAGTTTGAGCAAACCGTGAACTCTGAGGTTCTGCAATCTGAAAATTCAATGCATTTCCTGGGAACGAGTCTATCCCCCTCGTTGGAGGCCTTCCAGCAGGACGGAGGACCCCACTGTCAGAGGACTCAGGCAGTGGCTGGGTGTTCAGAACACATCACTTACAAAGTCCTTAAACACTTCAGGTAATACAAGACACAGCAAGATAATTAAAGGCAAAATGTTACAAATAAAATAGAATGGAGAAAAAACCCTGAAGGCCAAAAGAAAAAATTGAGTGGATGGCTAAGAAATAAAACAGCTAAGCAATCTGGTTAGAAAAGTCACATTAATCATTTTTGTAATTAATGCAGGTTTTCTTTTCCCAGACTACTATTATTTTATCCCTTTCTCTCTGGAAAATGAAAAACCCATTAGTTTTTTTTCCTTTTGCTTTTCCCCAGAAATTAAAGGTTGGTAAGTGGTAATTAGCACAGCTCCTGTCAAAGCCAATTGCCTAATGGGGACCGACATTTGACTTGAGTTGAAAGAATGGAATATGGCTAATGCGGAGTTCATTAGTCCCAGCTGCTTCCTTTGACATTCTTTTCTCCTACCGTAAGAACAGGCTGCCCTGCTCACTCTCTCCTATTTTTAGCCATATTGCTGTGCTGCTACGTTTCTATTCTGGAAGGCCTGGAGGCACAGTGGCTCAGGGAAGGTAAATGGCACCAGGGGCAATATAATGTGTTTGCAGCCTCACGTGTTACGCATTTTGGGCCCAAGTCTGCAGACTAACGTCTTTGTCTCGTAGACCCATAGATAGGGGCCTCATACAGCTCTGTCTCTGCCCGCCACCCCCCCCCCCCCCCCCCCGCCGCCACGCGCCCCCCCCCCCCCCCCCCCCCCCCCCCCCCCCCCCGGGGAGATAAGGGAAACGGCTCTCCTGCCTGGGCTAGGTACTGGCCTCCTCCTCGGACACTGCATTTAACCCTTTCATCCATGGGCTTGGCTCCCTCCAAGCCCACAGTACTTTCTCCATTATTCTATGCAGCCAAGATGTTTGGTGGATCAGTTTCTAGTAGAGCATACCAACACCAACACCCAGGCCAGCCAACTAAAGCCCTCCGGTGTAACTGACAGACATAATTCGAGACAGTATTTTTAATTCAGTAGGGCAAAGATGGAGATGTTGATAGAACTGGTGAGTAGAGGTACCATTCTGTTTCTGGAATCCAGGCTTCCTTTACCACTGGGCTAACTGTACAGTGTTCACGGGGCTATTTGCTTCTCTTATACCACCAGCACTGTGCCTGCAGTAAGAAATCTTTCGGCAATTATGTTGTAGACACAGGAGGTCTTTTCCAGTTTGAGTTGACTCTAACTTATTATGTTGGTGTAACAAAACCAGTGATCTGGATGTAGAAGGAAGAGTGTGTGGACCGAAGAGAAAACACACGTAAGTGGGAAGATCACTGGGAACCCGGGTGGCTCAGTCAGTTAAGCTTCTGCCTTCGGCTCAGGTCATGATCCTGGGGTTCTGGGATTGAGCCCCACATTGGGCTCCCTGACTGACAGGGAGTCTGCTTTTCCCTCTGCCCCTCTTCCCCGCTTGTGCACGTGATCTCTCTCTCTCTAATAAACAAAAAAACCTTTAAAAAAATAAGTGGGAAGAGCATTGGAATTAGAGCCAGGATCCTGGCCCTCCAATAAGCCTTGTGACATGGGGCAAATCTCTGCATCTCGCTGAGCACAGCTTCACTCATGTGTGTGAGATGACAAGCCACACCCTGGCCAGCTCACTCAGTTTTGTGAGGCTCCAGGATGGTAAGTGCTAGCCCAGAACAGACTGCAACCTGCTAGAAAAATCCCCACCTGGCATTAGTGCCCCTGCAGGGGCATTCTGAAAGTGTGTGGGGATGTTTTCAGTTGTCTCGGGGCCTGCAGACTGCCATTGTCATTGAACGCGTAGGGGGAGGCGGGGGATGCCAGTCCTTCCTGCCGTGTACAGGATGATTCTGCATAATGAAGAATCGGCCCGTATCCTGCAATCCTGCATGGCTTTTGAATGTCACGCTGGACATTCATCTGGATGAAAATCTGTTCCAAATAAGAGCACAAAACCCAAAGACCAAGTTTGTACAGAAACACGAAGTGTATAAACCAGAAGGCTCTGCTTTGCACCCAGAGACTCACAGTCATATCACATGGAGATCAATTTAATGACCTTTCATCCCCCCTGCTGATAAAACATATTAGAAAACTGGAAACAGTCTCACAGTGGTAACAGATATAATTTCACAATTAGAAATGGCGAATTACACTCTCCATATGTCCCTGTGGTCTGCAAACTTAATATGCGCCTTTACACAAACCAAAAAACTCATTAACTTGAGACACAAGTTTGTGGCCATACATCAACTCTGTTCTATCACCTTCTCAACCATCATTTGTGTTTAAAAGTCTGCAGTTCTGGCTTCAGAACAAGGATAGTGAGTCTGAAATGCGACAATTTCTTTTCACTGTCCTTGACAATTTCTTTCAAACAGAGAACCTAAGAAGGTGTCATCAGAAGAGGCGGGGTACTGTTAATGCAGCCTCGTCATTCAAAACAGGTGGAAGGGCTCTTCTGGAAGGGACAGGAGGCTGGTCTCCCAGCCTGTTCCGGGAGAACATGCTGTAAGGCAGGGAGGCCAGTAGGAAGGCCACAGCTCGGGGAATTAGGCTGACGGTATTTACTGCGAATAAGAACAAGGTCGTAGGCTTTCCAGCGGCGGCTATGTGGGCTCTTGTTTGGCTCGCTTGGGCTCCCGCGGTTCTCCGGACAGTGAGCTCCTCCTTGCTGACACGCTCCGGAGAGAACTCAGGCTCTGCACCTGCTGGAGACGCAGGCTGAGCTCCTGGTGACAGGCCTGCTGCAGCGTTTCTGTCTTCTTTAGGCCCCAGCTCAAGGCAATAGCGAGCGCTTTGGGGTCTTCCTTGGTGACCATCTGCGGCAAGAATAAGAACCACTGAGAACCACGACCTCTGCTCTCCTCACCTGCTGCTCTCAGGCTCCTGGGGGTTTCTTTAGGGCAGCAGGGCCAGGCAGTACCAGCTTATGTTATGTCCTGGCGCTGAAATGCCAGAGTTCTTTCGCATTCAGCGGCCACGGGCCTTTCCTTACCCTCCAATACCGCCAGGAAAGGACCTCTGGAAAGTCAAGTCCTCCACTTACAGGAAATGTAGCCCAGCCCAAGTCAACAGGTTTCCTCCCTCCCAGTGACACTGGGGAGGTGCTTTGGACAGGGACAAAGATGAAGAATGAGAAGTGGCACCCACTCTGATGGATTCTGCATCAGGCTTCTGGTTCCCTGGCCATGGAGCCAGCACGAGAGGACCCGCTCAGGCGTGCCTTTCACCATGATCGTGTATGTGCCTCACTGACTACGGCTCTTCCTCAAGGGCTGACAGAACCAGAAGCTTGAGCCCTGCCTTGCCTCCCTGTCACGTCTTGCTCGTTCCATAACCTGCTGTGCCCCAGAGAATGATGTTTGACGATCTGAGGGGGTGCACCCCGTTTTGTTCAAGCCGTTTTGATATAGATTAAATGAGATGTTTTGCATATAAGAGGCAAGTGGGCAGCTGTGAGTCAGGGTCTGCAGAGGTGAAAAGCACTCTCGCACGCGCCTCCGCAGGGCAACACTGCACCCCCGGGGGGAGTGGCTCGTGCAGCTCAGGGTCCCTGGGTCTTGCCCACCTCCAAATCCCGACTAGACAGACTCAGCTCTGGGGCCGGCTTCTCCTTCAGCGCAGTAAGGACCTGGCCGGTAAGGGTGATTTCGGAGGTGCTCTCGCGGTTACTCCCCGCGTCCACTGCATCCATCTTGTCACTGAAGCTGGCGCCGGCCTCTGCAAAGCGGACGTGAGACGGAGATGGCCCTCGCTGTGTGCATACCGCCGCACACACAGCCCTCCGTCAGGCGGGACGGAATTGTGTGATCTCAAGACTCCATCAGCTGCGGCTCCCCCCTTGTTTGATCCCATTATGAACCATGGTTCTCTCCCCAGGAAAGGCTCTCCAGGCCCTCGGCCCTCAGGGTGACTCCCCTGGCCAGTGAGTCCTACCTTGCTGCTTTGACAAGATGCTGCCCTCCTTCTCCAAAGCCTGGAGGTAGAGCTCCAAGAGCTGCTTGGACTGACGGGCTTCCTCCCTCTGGTCAAGTACCTGCTGGAGGGTGTTCTGGAGCCCCTGCACCGTGACGCAACTCTGGCATAGTTCCTGAGCCAGGTCTGAACATGGAACGTCAATGAGCACCTAACAAGCAAATGCAGACTTTAACAAACCTAAAAATCTTTCAAAACACAATGGCCCTGACCCGTCCATGGCAGGCTCCCTCCTCCCTTCAGCAATCCCTGTCCTTGCCGCCTCTAGGGAACCTGCCCATGTTTGCCCACTACACTTCTGGGAATTTATTCTATGGACAAGCATGTGTGTGAGATGACATTGATCTAAGTTTTTTGTTGCACTGTCCGGACCAGCAGGACTGATGTCAACCCAAAGATCCACCAGTGAGGGGGCAACTCCTTAAGTAAGTCATGGTACCCACACAAAAGGGAATACTATGCAGTAGTAAAAAAGAACAAGTCTTTTATATACTGATCTAGACTACTCTCCAAGTATTTTTTTATAAAAGATTTATTTATTTATTTTAGAGAGAGAGAGAGCACACGTGTGCACATGAGCGGTGGTGGGGGGCAGAGAGGGAGGGAGAAAGAATCTCCATCAGCCTCCCTGTGAGCATGGAGCCTGTAGCAGGCTCAATCTCACGACCCTGAGATCACGACCTGAGCCAAAATCAGGAGTCAGAGGCTTGACCAACTGAGCGATCCAGGCAAATATTTCTTTAAAAAAGAGTAGATATGCTTCCATTTGTGTAATATAGGGGAGGAGAAAATATATTTGTATTTGCTGGTATGTAAAATTTAGAATGGGAATTTGAGAGATTGGTTATCTCTGGGAAGGGAAACCTGGTGGCTAGGGGCAGAAGTCGGATTTTTCATGTATATCCTCTCCCCTCCTCGAAAAGCTTTATGGAGATAAAATTCACACACCACATGATTCACTCATATGAAGTGTACACCTAGGTGGGTGTAGTTCATTCGCAGAGTTGTGCAGTCATCGCCACGATCCAGTTTAGAACATCTTCACCGCCCCGAAAAGAACTGTACCTATTAGCAGTTACTCCCTATTTCTTCTCAAAGTTCCCCCAACCCCAGCCCTAGGCAGCCACTCACCTACCTTCTATCTCTATGGATTTGCCTATTCTGGCCACTTCATATAAATGTAACAAAAAAAGCCGTGGCCTTTCACGTCTGGCTTCTCTCACTTAGCACAGTATTTTGAAGGCTTATCTATGTCACAGTGTGTGTTAATCCTTCATTCCTTTTAAGGGCTGAATAATATTCCACTGTGTGGATAGACCACGTTTTATTTACCCATTCATCAGTTCATGGATGTTTGGGTTGGTTTCACTTTTTGGCTACCAGGATATCTTTCTATACCTCTCAGATTTTGAGCCATGTGAACGTATTCCTATTATTCAAATATATAAGTTTAAAAAATTACCAAAAAGCCACCTCCTTGAAGGGGCCTCCCTTGACCTCCCAACCTAGACTACTAGCCCTGCCATTCTCGGCACACTGCCCCACCTGCTGCCCATCTAAGAAGCTCCCCTCCATCAGAATTCTGTGTCTGGCTTGCTCACCACCGTACCCGCTGGACAGAACCCTGCCAGGCACAGGGCAGGGGCTCAAGAAATATTTTTTGGAATTAACACATACTATTTTTATCCCAATTTTACTGGACAGGAAACGTAGGCAAACTGGCTACATCTGACGGGCTCAAAGTCATATCGATGGAGCTGGGATTTAATTCGGCTCCTCCCGATTCCACATTCTTCGGCACTACATCCTTAACAACCCCCCATCCCCCCACCCCCACCTCCCCAGTGGGCCTAAATAGGTCTAGGTGGGGCCTAGGCATCTGTATTTTCTTTCCTTTTTTTAGAGATTTTATTTATTTGAGAGAGCAAGAGAGCAGGGGGAGGAGCAGAGGGAGAGAGAGAATCTCAAGCAGATCCCATGCTGAACACAGAGCCTGATTCAGGGCTCGATCTCACCACCCCGAGATCATGACCTGGCCAAAATCAAGAGTCAGACACTTAACTGACTGCATCCCCCAGGCGCCCCTGGGCATCTGTATTTTCTACTCTAGGTGCGAGAATTAGAAAATGAAAGAGTCTTGGTTGTCACCAAAGCATGGTTAGAAAATTAAGAAATAATGAAATTATTGTGGCAAGACACATGAAAACTAAGGGGCTGGGGGCGGCAGAGGCCAGATGAGCGCGGCTGTGGGTTGTGGAGGGGGCTTACCTGGAGGTCTTCTTCGGACAGGAGGATGATGCTGGATAGATCTTCTTTCAGCTGCCTGGCCACATTCTTCCACTTCAGCCCTGACCCACTGTCTGTTTCATCCACATCAAAGGACTCTTGGGTAATCCAAGCTGTACCTCCATCTGACATGAGGAGAAGCAGCCAGTCACAGGGTAACCTGAGGTGCTGTGTTCACCTCCTCCTCTAACACACAGGCCTTGGACTGGCCATTTAGGATAATTTCAGTGGTGAAGGAAGAGCCTTTCCTCAGGGATTCATGAGGAAGCCAATCCTCATCTAGGACCTACATTTTCCCTTCTCTTCCACCCTCGATTTATTTCTGTGTGAAACTGCTCTGTAACCTTCTTACAGACAAAAGCCACTTTATTTTTTTAATTTTTAAAATTTTTAAGGTTTTATTTATTTGAGAGAGAGAACGAGATAGAGCGAGCATGAGGGGGGGAGGGTCAGAGGGAGAAGCAGACTCCCTGCTGAGCAGGGAGCCCGATGCGGGACTCGATCCCGGGACTCCAGGATCATGACCTGAGCCGAAGGCAGTCGCTTAACCAACTGAGCCACCCAGGCGCCCAAGAAAGAAGCCACTTTAAACCTGATGCATGGTCATGCACACCCAGGATCCTACCACACTTCCCTTTAGGTGAGTTGTTGTGTCTCTGTGTTCCATTTCTGTATACAAAAACATTCATTGTCACCAGCACTTCTCCTGTGCTTGGGGATTCGTCTTATCCTTGACTGGAGGAGCTGTTGCCACTGTTTGCTGTCCCCGTACTTTGGAGTACAAAGGTGGCTGGTAGAGGTACTGCTGAAGGGTGAATTCCTCAATTTAGTGGCATGGGAACTGTCTTCAATGGGGACACTTTTTTATTTTTTAGCCTTTGGTCCTTGCTCATCCATATTAGTTCCCTTTGTATCTCCAGTAATGATGATGGTGTAACATTTACTGAGCCCTTTCTGTGCGTCAGGCAAGATCTAAATGCTTTTTATCAGTGGTTCTCAACTGGGAGTGATTTTTGCCTCCCCTTAGAAGACATTTGACAATGTCTGGAGGCATTTTTGGTTGTCACAACTGGGGTAAAGAGGTGCTACTGGCATCTAGTGGGCAAAGGCTGAGGTTGCTGCTAAATATCCTGCAATGGATGGGACAGCCCCCACAACAAAGAATTCTCCAGCACGAAATGTCAATAGTATTGTCAAGAAACCCTGATTTGATATATATTATGTCCTATCAGCCTTACAACATCCTAGGAGAGAAAGGTACTATAATTATTACCTCAGTAAGGTGCTAAGAAGTTAGGTAACTTGCCTAAGGTCACATGGCTAGTAAATGATAGTCTGGAGTGAAACCAGGCAGCTTGACTCTGCCTGTGGCACTGATCTCTCTGTCATGCTGCATTTTAGTTACTGTTGGCCTGTGAGTTATTTGAGAACTGGACCCGCGTCTCATTCATCTTTACCCGAAGACTCAGCATCACGCCTTGGCATGCAGAAGGTGCTCAGTAAATGTTGGGTACATAGATGCTGAAGCAGACAAACGGTGACCAGGACCTGTGCGGTAAAATGAATCATGGTGGATGCTGTATCGCATAGATGACTTTATATGTGGCCAGAGTTTCTTACCTGAATTGCTGTATGTCCACTTCTCATTACTGGCCAACACTACAAACTTAGTGTTAGAAGGTAGGCACAGGAAGTAATCGTCATCATCCACGATGGTGCCATCCTCTGCCAGGACCAGGGTGACTGGTGTCAGGGACTTATCAATGGCCAGAATGTCACAGGCTGAGAGGAATAAAATATTTGGCAGTTGACAAATATCCATAAGGAAATTACATCTGTCCCTGTACCCACTATATATATGCTCCCAGAGCATAGCAGAATTTCTGGTAGTTAACAGTAACTACGATAACAACTCCAACTACTAGCACTAATATACCACTTCCCACATGCCTGGTACTAAGTACCTTTTGTATACATTATTCCCCTAAAAATCCTATAAGGTTTGTACAATTGTTATTCCCATTTTACAGATGTCAAACCCAAGGCTCAGGGAGGTTAAGTAACTTGTCCAAAGTCACACAGTAAGTGTCAGAGCTGAGATTTAAACCCTGACTCCTGAAAAACTTTCCTCCAGCTGCTCTACCTCCACATTAGAAGGCCCTTGCATCTTTACTTGGATGAAAAACAAACCAAAGTCTGATTTGATTCCTTGTGAACAAGCAGTCTTTCATTCATTTACTCAGTGGTCATCTTAAATTCTCCTGTGCCAAATGTTGAAAGAAAGAAAGAAAAGCAAGAAAAGAATAGGACAGAAAAAAGGAGATGCTTTGTGTTCTTTGAAGCATCATTCTCTGCAGCCTTTCTAACCTATAGGAAGGCACAAGAGAAGCAAACGTTTGTATTGGTAGCCTTCTCATCTTTATTGTCAAAGGGCAAAAGTCTTGTCCAGGGCAGATCTGTACCGTCCCATTTAGTGATTGACAAAGCCTAAAATGCGAATGGGATGAGAGTGAGCAGCAAAGTAGCCACAAGACTAGGTATATGGTTGGGCAATGTTATCCAGCACCCAAATAGAACAGCAAGCCTTCCAAAGGCTGAGCTCCAGAGAACATAAACACTTACACAAGCTTCTGTGCCAAGTGCATCCAGCCGACGCACTCAAGGGGGACTAAAACTTAAGTACCCTAATGCCAAGGGAAAATATGTGAATGTTGATATGGCAAAAACGATCTCACTAAAGCATTTATAATGTTTTGGCTGCTCCTGAGTCTCTGAAAGATTTCTGTCTGGTATCTTTTGGGTCTTGGTGACTCTGAGAGGAAGCACTGAACCCTGACACCCCCTTTGACTACCCCGGGACCGCTCCGCTCACACTTTAACCAGTAGAACTTCCGTGGATAAACAATTTATTGCTACCGGCTCATAATACTTGGAAGTCATGTAAATATATCATCTGCTTTGAGAGTCCCAACAATCCTGTAAAGCAGGGCTGGAAATATTATACCCATTTTGCCGATGAGAAAACTGAGGGTCGCGGGCTGCTTAAGTGCAAGTGGGGCCGCGACTCTGAGCTCTGGTCACTCACAGCACCTGCTCCTTGTCTGGAACTCCAGAATGGTCGGCTCCCTCTTCGCTGCACAAGTGCCTGGGAGAACTGACGGTGAAAAGGCGCTCCCACCCGGCCGGGGGCTCAGCCGGGGGCGCCGGTATCACCGTACGGAGCCCGGGCGGCTGGGTCTGGTCCCAGGTCAGTGATTTTAGGCGAGACACCTAAGTCGAGTCGGTCTTAATTTGCGTATTGATTCCCGTCTACCTTCCCACCATTAGGAGCCTCACACGAGATAATCGCTATGCCCACGTCGGTTATTTCCGTCCCAAGTCGCTCCTGCTGACCCCACCTCGCCCCTGCCAGACATCCTCACCCGGCCCGGCTCCCCGCAGCCCCGGCCCGGGCCCCCACAGCCTCCGCCCGCGTCCCGTGCCCACCCTTGCTCCTCAGCTGCTCGAGGCAGGAGGCCGCCACGCCATGCTGCTCGCGGCTGTGGTTGCGGCGCAGCAGACACGGCTTCAGAGCCTCGGTCTCAGTCTCGGCCTCCCCGACCACCTCCATCCTCTCCAGGGTGGGACTCCGGGAAATCAGGGAGGCTCAGCGCGGCCCCCTCCCCCCACCCACGGCGTGCCGGGAGATGTAGTTCTCTTTGTGGCAAATCACGCGTGGGACCAAGGCACGCCGGGAGTTGTAGTTCTGGTTGCCGCTAATCACGGATGGCTCCGGGGGCATGCCGGGAGCTGTAGTGTCTGGGTTCGAAGCCGACTTCGTTATGTTGCTCAATACGGCCCAGGGGGGTGTTTTTCTACTTTGTATTTAGGAGTTTCAGTAGCGGGATCAAAATGAGGTCAATAGGGATTTATTTTGCATTATGAAAGACACGCATATACACTCCCTTGGGTTTTTAGAGCACTCTTGTTTACATATATAGATGCATAATATTAATACTTAGATGAAACAGTCTGTCATTGTACTGTATTAATTTGTTTTCCCTCTCCAAACTGAAAAGATCTGTAAGATGTCCCAACCCTCAGGATAATCTGAAGGAAGTCAATTTTAAAAATTGATGAGTGTAGTTTTCAGGCCTGCTGAAAATGTAACAGAGAAGCATAAGATACTCGCACATTTCCACCAGTTCGATTCCCTGCTTTAGCTGTGCAAATTGGGTTGGGATCCCGGAACAAAATGCTTACATAACTAGATTAAACATTAAGGTCTCAAAGAAATCAGAGGGGAAAGGGAAAATGCGAACAACATCACTGTTTGAGATTGTCCAGATGCTGCTTGGCAATAAATTCATCTTTGTTCTAATACTGCTACCTACCCCTTTGGAAAAAATTTAACATTAAAATAATAAGAAGAAAATCAAAATGGTTCCTCGCTTAAAAGGTGAGGGCACATTATGTAAACGAGAAATAGCCCATATTCATACAGTCTCTTTCGTATTTCTTTTTATAAGAAAATAAGATATTATCTCATAAGAAAAGGGTAGGCATTTAAAACTGTTTGGTAGGGGGAATTGTTACTTGAGGCAACCCTTTCGAATACTCCATGATCAATCAAAACCCAACTGCAATACAAACTGACCGGTAGTTCTAATACATGCAATCATTTCGTGTAATTTTATACTTAGCTTAAAATCTAACAACTCAACTACCGTAAAGTAAGAATGTGGAAGCCTCTCCAATAAAGCCCCGTTCAGTGTCCTCCTAATAGATCTGCAAACCGTTTCAGACTCTTATCTCCAAGATGCTGTAATTGTGTGTGCAGGAGGTGAGTCTTGGATCTTTTTATTTCTAGCGACTACCAAAGTGCCTGGCAAATAGTAGGTACTCAACAAATGGTACTGAACTGAACCATTAATTAATTAATTTCCAAGTTTCTTCCCATTCATTTATTAAAGACTTAGCGAGTCCCTGCCTGTGCCCAAGGCCCCTTGGGGATGGGCAGAGATTTAACTCAATGAGAATAATACACATCTAAAAATGCAAAAAGGACGGACTTAGGATCTTCCTGGCCAGCGGAGACCTAATGGCAATAAGGCGAGGTGACCCAGACGTGCGTGTTCGCTCTCCTCCCTGCGTGCCCGCCATCGACCGGCTCCGTTCCGGCTACCTTGGTCTGGGCGGGTGAGCGAGAGCGAGGGCGCTTGGGAGACGCCTCGCCCAGCGGCGATAGATTAGTTAGGCCTCAGAAAGATGGCGTCCTCGGAGCAGGCAGAGCAGCCGAGCCAGGTAAGGGGAGTGGGACTGCTCCGCCGTAGTGGCGGGGACCCTGGCTGGAGGGGGCGCTCGGCGTGCGGCTGGAAGCCGGGCGGGGTCCCTGAGCCTCCGCAGCTGGTGGCCCCGACCTCTTGCCCCCTCCTGGGCCCCGCCCCTCCTCAGGTCCTCGCCGCCCGGCCCCTCCCCCGGTGACCCCTCTTAGACCCCATTGCCGAGCCGGGGCTGCGGGGCGCCCGCGGGCCCCCACTTTCAGCCTGAGGGCCCCTCGGGCCCCACTTGCGCTTGGCCGGGACGGTGGCAGGACCCTTGAGAAGCCTTCAGCCTTGAGCTGTAAGGGCCCCTGCTTGAGGAGAGAGGGGTGAGAGGCTCGAACGTTCTCAGTTGTCCCCTCCCAGGAGGGCCCTGAATCCATCAGGGTTCCCACTCTCCCACAGCCTCAGCCTCGCTGAAGTGGCCCCACTGCCAGCCTCTTCGTCACCTTTGCGCTTTCCTGCCAAATTGGAGGGTCGGAAATGTACTCGGATCCTCTCAGTGCGTTGGTAGGAAGGGGTCTCACTTGTAAACAACAGACGCCACCAGGCTTTTGGTTGAGGATCCGTCCTTGCTTCCCAGAGTTTGGTTTTCTCGGCCAGAGGACTCCGCTCTAGCTTTTCAGCCAAATCCCATTCCATTAAGGGGACCTTGAGGACCAGTGGTCTTGCTTGTATGTCTGCTGTTAGGAAGCAGTGGATGATAAGGCCTATGAAAGGATTTGAAATTCAAAGGTGGGGTGGGCTGGGGTAAGCGGTACCTTGCATTTACTGAGGGTGTGCTGTCATGCTGGGGGCAAATTAAGGTTAACTATCTCCTTTATGAAAATCAGGCTATTAACTGCCATTTCACAGAAGTGGATGCTAAAGGTCTGTAACATGCCCTAAATCATGTATCTGATTGGGTCTGGATTTAAACCCAGATGTGTGTGGCTAGTTAGCCACACATGCTTAAATTTAGTTAGGATTAGAGAGAGGAAGAAGAAAATGGTTCCAGTCTGGACTTCCATCATTCACCTCTCACCTCCTTGAAACATCTGTAGACTTCACAGCCTACTGGTGTTTCACTTCCTTCCTTGGCAGAAGAACACTACTTCAAGTTTCCTACTGTTTTATTCTTCATGATAAGTCTATTACAGGAATAGCACTTAGAGGAGCTGTGTGTTCCCCAGACCAGCTTCTGTTAGCAGAGTGAGTGATTCAGAAGGATATCTGGATTGTAAAATAGGGGAAATAACTAGGACTGATTCTGGCCTTCTCACTGTCAGAAATTCTGGACTGTGGAAATGTCTCAGAGGACGGGCCCTCCTTTCTTGCCTTACCCCACTTAGCTTGCGGAAATGCTGAGGCTCCTCAGAATCTGGACTTTTCTGAACTGTTATATGTTAGGAATGCCCACAGCCTGGGATTAAAGGTGCCTTCCGTCCCTGATTCTTCTAGGACTGTTAATTTGTCAGTGCTGTGAAGGTTACTAAAAAGCTTGCCACTTGGAGCCATGTAGTGCCCAAGGATTCCTTTGGTTCTGGAAATTGTCCTCTCTGTACATGTGGAAGGGATCTAAGGTCCTTTGAGGGGGTTTGGCCAGCACTTGTTTGGTTTTCAGCTCTGCTTCTCTTTTGCCCTCCTTTCCAAAGCTGGTAGAGTTGGGATTGCGTCAGAATACGCTGGCAGTTTTGGGAAAATTTGAGCTCTTCATGCCAAATTCTGTCACTGTCTAACAATAAGCTGCAAATGCACACTTATTAAGTGAACCAGCTCTCTTCAGCAGTTGCTTGTCATTTTATTTTCAAATCCTGATCTACTTGGCTTCCCATTTCTCCAGTCAAAGCAGAGTGGAATTGAAAGAACTATTTGGATAATTCCCCGCAAACCTGGTCTATAAGAATGAACACATTTTTCCTTTGGGGCTGAGTCAGTATTTGTTTCATAGAAGGTCTGTTGGTTGGCCTTGTGGCCTCAGTCTCTCATTTTGAAAGATACAGGGTGATAGCCAACCCTTTCTTCCTTTGAGAGGCAATGTAGAACAGTGGTATGGGCTCCAAAGCCATCCCTATTGGCTTAGAATCCTAGCCCCACTACTTAGAGCTGTGTGATCTTGGACAAGGTACTTGACGTCTTTGGCTTTAGTTTCTCCATCTGCACAATAGGAATAATACTAGTGCCTATCTCGTAGGATTTCTCTGCGGATAAGTACATTAACTTATTTTACTTTATTTATTTTAAAGATTTACTCATTTGAAAGAGAGAGAGTGCATGCGTGTGCGCAAGCAGGGGAGGGGCAGAAGGAGAGGGAGAAAGAGTCTCAGGCAGACTCCCTGCTGAGTGTGGAGCCTGATGGGGGCTTGATTCCACGACCCTGAGATCATGATCTGAGCCGAAACCAAGAGTGGAACACTTAACCAATTGAACCACCTAGGCACTCCTGAATTAATTTTATTTATTTACTTATTTATTTATTTTTATTTATTCATTCGAGACACAGAGATACAGCGAGAGAGAGAGAACATGAGCAGGGGGAGCAGCAGAGGCAGGGGGAGAAGCAGGCCCCCCACTGAGCAGGCAGCCCGATACGGGGCTCAGTCCCAGGACCCTGGGATCATGACCTGAGCCGAAGGCAGACGCTTAACCATCTGAGCCACCCAGGCGCCCCTAAATTAACTTAATTTTAGAACAGTGCCTGACATAATGTGTTATCTGTTATTATTGCATTCATTAAATTCTGGATTTTCACTCACAAATGAGAAATCTTTCTTCAGGCCTTATTATAATGTTTTTTTTGGGGGGTATGATTTTTCACATATTGACTACCAGCCCACTAAAGTTGTTCTTTTATTTGTTCTCGAGTAATTTCCTTCCAATTTAAAGGAAAACCCTGAATGCTGCTGTTTATCTTAGCTGTCCTTTGTGACTTTTAGATATCAGTGACATACTTGCTTTATTCATTATGGTGGTCTTTTTAGTCTTTCTTTGGGATGGTCTGTTGGAGTTAGAAATCACATTTATTGCTTCCTATCCTTGTTCTGTTTTCCCCATGTTACTCTAGTTTGCATGGTTGATCTCTTATGAGAGGCCCTTGTAGTCTGTACGTGGTATGGCTTATAGGAATGGGAGCTATTATTCCTATTTCTGTACTTCTCCACCAGTTATCTTCAATGAAGAGCAGAAGTGTGGTTCAGTCTGATTGTTTAGTGGTTATTCAATATTGACTATATCACAGAACATAGATTTTAAATCTGTTGAGATTCCCTGGATATAGTACATTTGGGATTGAGAAAACACAGAAGCAGGGAAGGGAAAAGAACACAGTGAAGACAGTAAGCAGTAGAAGAGTATGGCCTTGTGTCCCGACAGACTTTGAACTCCAGCACTCACTTGCTATTGGACTTGTCACTCCACCTCTCTGACCCTGTTTTCCCTTTTTAAAATAATAATTACCCAAGGGTTGTTCTGAGGGTTGACTGAAATTGTGGACGTAAAGAGCATCTGCTGCACAGTTAGTGTTCAGTGAGTGTTCGTTTCCTTCTCCAAGAATCTGTGGGCAGTTTTGGAAGTCTGCTGAACTCTTGAATAACAGTAGTTCAAACGAGATACTTCCCCCCTCAACTTTTTTCTATTTTGAAAAATTTCCAACCTCTAGAAATGTTGAAAAACTAATACAGAGAACTCTTGTAAAACTCTTATAAAAACTTCAAGATACACTGTTTACATTTTGCTGAATTTGCTTTATTTCTGTCTCTTTACATGTATTTTTTTAAAGATTTGAGAGTGAGTTACGGACATCAGGGTATTTCATCCTAGGACAGCTAAGATAAACACCAGCATTCAGGGTTTTCCTTTAAGAGTGTCATAAGAGTGAGGTTATTCTCTTATATAACCATAATACCATTATCATACAAGAAATTCAGTATTGATAAAATACTACTTAATAATACAGTCCACATTCATATTCTCCCAATTAAGAAAAATCCAAATCCATTCAAGAAATAGGGATTGCATTGATTTTTGTCTTTAGTATGCTTCAATCTAGAATGATCCCCTAGTCCTTAAATTTTTTCTTTTTCTTTTCTTTTTTTTAACTGAAGTTTAACATATACCCAGAAAGCACACAAATTATATGTCCAGCCTGGTGAATTTTCAGAGTGAACATACTTGTGTAACCAGTACTTATATTAAGAAATCAAACATTACCAGGACCTCAGAAGCCCCCCTGGTGTCCCTCCTGTCATTGTCCAACCCTCTAAAGGTTGCCCCTATCCTAACTTAAAATCCATAGATTAATGTAATAGCTTATTGAGTGACAAAGTCCTTATGGCCAGAAACTTTCCTGTGGAATTCTAATAGGTGTGTTGTGGTCAGTTTAATGAGTTTTGACAAATGTACATACCTGTGTAACCACCACCACAACCAAGATCAAAACGATTTCAGTTTTCCTAAGTGTTCCCTTATGCCTATCCCAGTAAATCCTAGCCTTTGGCCTCAGGAAATCTGAACTGCTTTCTGTTGCTATTGATTATATTTGTCTTCTCTAGAATTAAATATGAATGAATTCATAATGTATGTATTCCTTTGTGTCTCACTTCTTTTGCTCAGAGTAGTGTTTGTGAAACTTACATTGTTGTATCAGTAATTCATTGCTTTCTATTGGTGTGTAATATTCTCTTGTATAGATATACCACAATTTGTTGATCTGTTCACCAGTTTATGGACATTTGGATTCTGTTAATTATATATTGCTGCATAACAGTATTACAACACGTTTACACAAATTACCAAAAAGAGCACACATTTTTTTGTTTCAGTTTCTGTGAGTAAGGACACAGTTTAGCTGAGTCTGACAAGGCGAGAAATCAAGGTGTCTGCTGCGGCTGTGATCTCATCTGGGTCTTGACTGGGGAAGGATCTGCTTCCTAGCTCATGTGGCTGTTGGCAGCATTTAGTTCCTTATGGCCTGCAGAATGAGTACCTCAGTTTGTTATTGGCAGTCAGCCAGAGGCTACCCTCACTTTTTTTTTGCCACAGAGGTCTTCCTAACATGGTCACTTGGCTTCCTCAAAGCTAGTAAGGAAGAGAGTCTCTTAGCAAAATGGACATTACAGTCTTACGTAGTGTAACCACATACATGTAATTACATTCATCCTGTCATCTTTACCATGTCCTGTTGGTCAGAAGCAAGTCACACTCAATGGGACCACGCAAGGGCATGAATACTAGGAGGTGGGGATCCTGGGAGTCACCTTAGAGTCTGTTACCCCACATGATTGGTTCTAGTTTGGGGCTACTATAAATACTCATGTATTGTGAAGAGATATGTTTTAATTTTTTTTTGGTAAATACTTATGAGTGGAATTGCTGGGTCGTATGGTAAGTATATGTTGAGTCTTTTTTTTTTTTTAATAGATTTTATTTATTTATTTGACAGAGAGAGACACAGTGAGAGAGGGAACACAAGCAGGGGGAGTGGGAGAGGGAGAAGCAGGCTTCCTGTGGAGCAGGGAGCCTGATGCGGGGCTCGAGCCCAGGACCCCAGGATCATGACCTGAGCTGAAGGCAGACGCTTAATGACTGAGCCACCCAGGCGCCCCAGTATATGTTTAGTCTTATAAACAAAGTGTTTTTGCAAAGTTGTACTATTTTTTTATTCTCACCAGCCGTATATGAACATTCCACTTGTCCTACATCCACACCCACACTTGGCATTGTGTCTTTTTAATTTTAGCCATTCTACTGAGTGTGTAATGGTATTTCCTTGTGGTTTTAATTTGCATTTTTGTGATGACTAATAACATTAGGATCTTTTCATGTGCTTATTGGTAGAGGCTGGTATTCATTTTTTTCCCCCATATGGATATGACCTATTCCAGCATCATTTGTTGAACAGGTTACCCTTTCTCCATTGAAGTGCCACCTTTGTCAAAAATTAAAAAATTGGGGGTGCTTGGGTGGCTCAGTTGGTTAGGTGTCTGCCTTCAGCTCATGTTGTGATCCTGGAGTTCTGGGATTGAGCCCCACATTGGGCTCCCTGCTCAGCGGGGGGTCTGCTTCTCCCTCTGTCCCTCACCCTACTCGTGCTGTCTCTCCCTCAAATAAATAAATAAATCTTTAAAAAAAATTTAAAAAATTGTATATACATAGGTCAGTTTCTGAGCTCTATTTTGTTTCATTTATCTCTCTGTCTATCCTAATGCAAATGAAATACTGTCTTTTTTTTTTTAAAGATTTTATTCATTTATTTGACAGAGAGAGACACAGCGAGAGAGGGAACACAAGCAGGGGGAGTGGGAGAGGGAGAAGCAGGCTTCCTGCTGAGCAGAGAGCCTGATGTGGGGCTCGATCCCAGGACCCTGGGATCATGACCGGAGCTGAAGGCAGACGCCTAACGACTGAGCCACCCAGGTGCCCCATGAAATACTGTCTTGATTGCTGTAGATTTATAGTAAATCTTAAAATCAGGTAGTATAATGTCTTTTGACTTTATTGTTTTTCAAAATTGTTTTAGCTATGGTCCATTGCATTTCTGTACAAATTTTATTTTTTTAATTTTTTATTTTTTAAAGATTTTATTTATTTATTTGACAGAGAGAGACACAGCGAGAGAGGGAACACAAGCAAGGGGAAGTGGGAGACGGAGAAGCAGGCTTCCCGCTGAGCAGGGAGTCCGATGCGGGGCTCGATCCCAGGACCCTGGGATCATGACCCGAGCTGAAGGCAGATGCTTAACAACTGAGCCACCCAGGCGCCCCTCCGTACAAATTTTAGAATCAGTTTATCAATTCTTACAAAAAAGCTTGGTGGGATTTTTATTGGGATTGTGTGGAATCTGTAGATCAATTTGGGGGAGAATTGACATTTTGGCAATATTGATCTTCTAATTCATTAACCTGATATGTGTCTCATTTAGGTTGTCTTTTATTTTTCTCAGTAGTGTTTTGTAGCTTTAAGTTTGTAGGTCATGTACACATTTTGTTAAATTTCTCTCTAAATATTTCATATTTTGGCATGCTGTTTATGGATGTCATGTTAAAATTTCATTTTTAATTGTTGAATGCTAGTATATAGAAATAAAGTAAAATTGTGTCATTGTTTACAAAAGTCATACTATGGACACAGCCCAAATGTCCACTGATAGATGAATGGATAAAGAAGGTGTGAAATATATATATATATGTGTGTGTGTGTATCTCATATATGAATATAATGGAATATTATTCAGCCATAAAAAAGAAAGAAATCTTGCCATTTGCATCAACATAGGTAGAGCTAGAGAGTATAATGCTAAGTGAAATAAGTTGGAGAAAGACAAATACCATATGAAATACCATATGATTTCACTCATATGTGGAATTTAAGAAACAAATGAGCAAAGGAAAAAAAATAAGAGAGACAAACCAAGAAACACTCTTAACTGTAGAGAACAGACTGAAGGTTGCCAGAGGGGAGGTGGGTGGGGGGATAGGTGAAATAGGTGATGGGGATTAAAAAGTGCACTTATCATGATAAAAAAATAAATAAAATTGAGTTTGTATGTTGGCCTCCTATCTGTAACCGTGTTACACTCACTTATAATTCTAATAGCTTTTTTTGTAGATTGTGTGATTTCTTTGTAGATGATCCTGTCATCTGCAAATGAAGATAGCTTTACTTAACTGCTTTCCAATTTATATGCTCTCTAGGACTTCTCATACAATGTTAAGAGGAATATTGAGAATAGACATTCTTGCCTTATTCTTGATCTTAGGAGAAAATTCAGTCTTCACGTTTATTTTTTTTTTCAAGATTTTATTTATTTATTAGAGAGCACAAGCAGGCGGGAGGGGCAGAGGGAGAAACAGACTCCCCGCTGAGCAAGGAGCCCCATGCAGGACTCCTGGGATCATGACCCGAGCCAAAGGCAGATGCCTAACCGACTGAGCCATCCAGGCGCCCCTCAGTCTTAAGTTTTT
This sequence comes from Mirounga leonina, assembly GCF_011800145.1. Taxonomy (NCBI): domain Eukaryota; kingdom Metazoa; phylum Chordata; class Mammalia; order Carnivora; family Phocidae; genus Mirounga; species Mirounga leonina. The sequence goes on along the minus strand of NW_023270447.1, from coordinate 86,553,535 downwards.
TTGAAGGTGCCCTTTATCAAATGGAGGAGATTTAATTTTTTTCAACTTTTTAATTTTTTGAGTGTTTTTGAAAAAATTATGTTGTCTAGTGCTCTTTCTGCTATCTGTTGATCCTGTTTTCTTTATTAATATGATGATTCATGTTGATTGATTTTTAAGTGTTAAACCAACTTTGTTGGATAAATTCCACTTGGTTATGAAGTATTATCCATTTTATATATTGCTGGATTTGGTTTGTTAGTATTTTGTTAAGGGTTTCTTCATTTATGTTTAAGAGAGGTATTGATTTGTAGGTTTCTTTTGTGTGTGTCTGTGAAATCTTTGTCTAGTTTTGGTATTAAAGTAATGTTGTTCTCATAGAATGAGTTGGGAAATTTTACTGTTTTTTTCTTTTTTCTGAAATAGTTTGTATAAGGTTGGCATTACTTTTTCCTTAAATGTTTACTAGAATTCACCAGTGAAGCCACCTGGGTCTAGAATTTTCTTTTTTAAGTTTCATTACATACTTAATTTCTTTTTAATTAATTAATTTATTTATTTTTAAAGATTTTATTTATTTTGAGAGAGAGAGAGCACATGTGCAGGGGGAGGGCAGAGGGAGAGGGAGAGAGAATCTCAAGCAGACTCTTTAAAAAATAAAAATAAAGAAATAAACTAGAAATTGATAATAGAAAAGAAATCTGGAAAAATCCCAAATGTTTGGAAATTAAACAACAGATTTCTAAATTATGGGTGAAAGAAGAAATCATAGGGGAAGTAAAATATTCTGAGCTGAACAAAAATGAAAACAATATAATTTAAATTTGTGGAATGCAACCAAAGCAGTGCTGGGAAGGAAGTAACATTTTGAGTACCATACTAACTTTAGAAAATATGCTAGAGAAATAAAGAGCAAATGAAACCCAAAAAAGGAGGAAAGAAATAAATGAAAAATTCCACACGTTATAAAAAACATGGAATGCTTCATAAATTTGCATGTCATCTTTGCGCAGGGGCCATGCTAATCTTCTCTGTGTTGTTCCGATTTTAGTGTATGTGCTGCTGAAGCAAGCATGTATTTTATTTTGTATTTCTTTTTGAAATATATTTTCACTGGATATAGAATTCTAGGTTGACAGGTTTTCCCCTCAGGCATTTTAAAGATACAGTGCTATTATATTTTTTATTTGGCTTGCATATCTTCTGATCAGAAGTCTGAAGTCATTCTTAGTCTTGATTAATATTTGTAGGTAATGGTTCTATTTTTTTCTGGTTGCTTGTAAGATTTCCCCCTTTTCATGGGTTTTTAGCAATTTGATTGTGTAGTGCCTTAGAATGCTTTTGTGTTTGCTTTGCTTTGGGTTTGTGAGCTTCTTGGATTTGCGAGTTTGTAGTTTTCATCGAACTTGGAAAATTTTCAGCTATTATTCTTCAAATATTTTTCATTCTTTTTCTTTTTTCCTTTGTCCTTCAGTATCTGTTGCTGTATCTTCAAGTGCACTTACCTTTTCTTCAGCAGTATCTAATCTACTATCACTCCCATTTGGTGAAATTTTTATTTCAGATATATATTTTCATCTCTAGAAGTTCTACTTTCGTTTTGTGCAATATATTTCTCTCCTTACTATGATTCTGTTTTCCTTTGAATTTTCTTTTTATTAAGGCATAATTGACATATGTTATATTAGTTTCAGGTGTGGAACATAATGATTCAGTGTATGTATTTTTAAAATTGCATTAAGTTCTTGAATAAGGTTATAACACCTGTCTTTTTTTTAAGATTTTTATTTGACAGAGAGAGACAGCGAGAGAGGGAACACAAGTAGGGGGAGTGGGAGAGAGAGAAGCAGGCTTCCCGCTGAGCAGGGAGCCCGATGTGGGGCTCGATCCCAGGACCCTGGGATCATGACCCGAGCCAAAGGCAGACGCCTAACAACTGAGCCACCCAGGTGCCCCTGTAACACCTGTCTTAATGTTGTTTTGTCTGTGAATGATTTCTTCTAATTTTTCTTATTATTATGGATCACACTTCCCTGCTTCTTGACATGTTTGAGATTATTGATTGGGTGCTGGATGCTGTGAATTTTACATTGTCGAGGGTCTGGATTTTGTGATCTTTGAAGAGTGTTGAGATTTGTTCTGGTGGGTAGTTAAGTTACTTTTGGTTCATTTTGATTCCATCAAGTCCCGTTTTTAAGCTTTGTTAGGGTGGATCTAGGGTGGCCTTTACCCTAGGAATAACCTGCCCTTCCCCTACCAGGATGTGGCCCTTCCAGTCTCTATGGAGTGCTCTGACTGAGCAGTGAGGACACCCCACTCTGGGAGCCATTCACCTCACGGCTTCTTCATTGTTGTTTCTCAGCCTTGTGGAGCTTCACTCTGTGTGTGCACACATTTTACTATGCAGCAAAGACGTAAGGGAACCTCTGTGCAGATTTCTGGAGCTTTCTTTTGGTGTAGCCCTCTCCTGTCTGGAACTCTGTCCTGCAACTTTCAGTTGCCTTAGTCTCCCTGAACCCTAATCTCTGTTTCCTCAACTCAGCAAGAGACCGCCATGCTCTGTTGGGATTCCCCTGCCCCCCTTCTTAGTCTGAAACTTGCCTCTTGGCAGAAAACCAGAGTGACCTTAGGGCTCATATCATTTGTTTCTGTTCTGTCAGGAATTACTACTGTCCAGTGTCTACAAACAGTGGTGTCATGTGTTTTGTTTCGTTTTCTAATTGTTCACAGTGGGAGGTTAAATCTGGTCCCAATTACTCCATCACAGACAGAGCAGAAGTCTATTGGTTGATTTTGAGCAGAGGGGCGATAGGATAGAACTTCTATCATCTCATCTCACCCTGAACGTGAGGTGGTGGTATTTTTCCCATTATTCCCACGGGTGGGGAGACTGAGGTTCAGGGAGGTTGAGCAGTGTACCTGCGGTCACTCAGTTACTGGTGCCAAAGTTCATGCGCTTGCCTCTGGGCCAGTGCCTCTCAAAAAATAATTGTTGAATTGAACCTTATTCTTCTCTGCAAAGAGCTATAGGCCAGACCGGTGTAGGACATACTCAGAGGTACACAGCCCCGTGGCAGGTGTGGGACGGGATGTTCAGCCAGGTGCTCTGACCTGAGCTGCGTGTGCCGTTGTGGTCACACGGCTGTGCCTCAAGGTCAGCACTTGGGCACACCTTCTGGCTGGGGGAGGTCAGTGCCTGGGCAGCGGGAGTGAGAGCACCTTTGTGCCTATCAAACTGGGAGCATTTCTCTCTGCCACTGTGGTCTTTTTTGGTCTGTTTTTTATTTTTTATTTTATTTCGTTTTATTTATTTATTTTTAAATATTTTATTTATTTGACAGAGAGAGACACAGAGAGAGGGAACACAAGCAGGGGGAGTGGGAGAGGGAGAAGCAGGCTTCCCGCTGAGCAGGGAGCCCGATACGGGGCTTGATCCCAGAACCCTGGGATCATGACCTGAGCCGAAGGCAGACGCTTAACGACTGAGCCACCCAGGCGCCCAAGTTATTATTATTTTTAAAGTCAAAACCGCCCTGTCAAAATTTCCAGGATCAAGGTGGAATTTAATTTGTAGAGATTTGTCTCAAGCCAGAAAATAGATTTGACCACTTAAAAGGGGTTGATGCAGGGGCAGGTGTTTGAGAAGTGTTGGGCTTTCATAAAAGCTGGGCTGGTGAGCTGGACGGACCCGCACGTGCTGGGGGACTGAGCTTCTGACAAGCAGTGGCTGCTCAGACCTTTGCCCTTCTTTGAAGTGACACCTAATGCTGCATGTTAATGATGGGAATCTGTGCTTCCCCTCAGCATGAGGAAGCAGAATGGTCAGCATTCTCCAAGGGGTCCTGTTGGTGTTTGGAAGAAACAGTTTTTCACTGCATGCAGTGCTGGACATAGAGCCTCCCAGGCCTCTGCCTTCTAAATGCCAGTGAGATCCCCTGGTCATTGTGACCACAGAAACCCCCCCCGACAGTTTCAGATGCCCCTCTGGGGGGTGTTGTGGGGGGGTGATTCTGCTCTGGGGTTGAGAACCATTGGACCACAACACTGCACTGGGGAGTAGGCCAGGTTTGTGTTAAGTTGTAGATGAAATGTCCCAAGATGGACACATCCTGCTGTGGTCCTCTGCTTGCTTCCTTTATGCGTTTGTGTATGAAGTGATTGCTTTGTTTTAATTTTTTTTTAGTTAAAAAAAGCTTAAGATCATATTTATTTAGTACCAGTGCTATTTTAAGTGCCGAAGATCAGCCTTCAGTAAGATGGTAAAGTGCCTGCCTTTAGGGAGCTTAAAATCTAGTGGGGTGGGCGCCTGGGTGGCTCAGTTGGTTAAGCGACTGCCTTCGGCTCAGGTCATGATCCTGGAGTCCCTGGATCGAGTCCCACATCGGGCTCCCTGCTTGGGGGGGGGGGAGTCTGCTTCTCCCTCTGACCCTCCCGACCCTCCCCCCTCTCATGTGCTCTCTCTCTCAAATAAATAAATAAAAATCTTAAAAAAAAAAAATCTAGTGGGGTAATAAACTAGTTATTTCAGATGGTATTATCAAGGAAATCAGTGTGGAGAGTAGTAAGGATGAAGGCTGTTTTAAGAAACCACTTTTTTTTTTTTTTTTAAGATTTTGTTTATTTATTTGACAGAGAGAGACACAGCAAGAGAGGGAACACAAGCAGGGGGAGTGGGAGAGGGAGAAGCAGGCTTCCCGCGGAGCAGGGAGCCCGATGCGGGGCTCGATCCCAGGACTCTGGGATCATGACCTGAGCTGAAGGCAGACGCTTAACGGACTGAGCCACCCAGGCGCCCCAAGAAACCACTTTCTAAAGAACATTGAGATGAGAAATGGGGGATGGTCCATTTTAGACTGCAGATCTTCCAAAATGAGCTGGAGAATCATCTAGAATATAATCAGTGTTGGGCAATTACGAGATTGGTGAGAGGTGCTCTGTGAGCTCACTGATACAGTCTGACAGACCTCAATAGCACTGTGAGTTCAAACAGGGTGTGGGGAAATCTTGCTCCTCTTAGCAGCCCTGAGGCTGGGCATGGAGTCCTGGCTTTGGTGTGCTGAGGAAGGCTCTGGAAGTCAAGACTTGAGTTTGGTGAGTGTCGCTATTCAGATTCCTTGATGGAGGTATACACATGCGTATGGGTTCTTAAATGCTCTGAATGTCCCTGGAAGAATCTATAAGGAACCAGCATCAGTGGTGGGTCCCCCAAGGAAGAGGGGAGTGTTGGAATGAGAGAGCAGCTTTCTTTTTAAAAATTTTAATATTTTATTTTTTAAGCAGAGTTCACTTTTGTGGCTTACAGTTTAAAAAGGTACAAAAGGGTATATGATGAAAGAGACTTCCTTAGTACTATATACTGTTTTCCCTCGGGCAAATACTGGTTATTCAAGAGATGAACTAATCTTAAGGGAAGTTCCTTGGTGATAATGATTCATACTGATTAGTTATATTTCAGGAAGAAGAGAATTTTGGGTTAAGTCAGAATGAGGCTTCCTAAGTATTAAAGCTGTTTGAGTTAGTTTTGTTGAGTCAAATAATCCACATTATTATTTGAGGGGTAGCATTAAGAGTGTTGCTTAATGAAATGTGGTCTAGAACTCTATGATTTTAAGTAGAATGTTTCAAATCCCTTTAGTCCCAGTTACTGGCTGAGTCATCACAGGCACATTATTTAACCTCCTTTGCCTCAGTTTCTCATCAGCAATAATTTCAGACATTTATTGTAGAACTAAATGAAAAAGAGCTAGATAAATGTTAGCATTTCGTATTTGCCAAGTGGAGTGAAGGAAGCCCTCGGGAAGATAATGAACTTGAGTCTATAATCCATTCAGTTGAGTAAGAACCATTGTTTAATTCGTTGTTGCCTTTCATTCATTCAGCAGCTATCTGTGGAAGGCCTGATCTGTGCCTGATACTGTCCTAAGTCCCAGGGATGCAGTAATAAGCACACAGTTTCTGCCCCTGTGGAGTTCGTAATCTGGTGAGGGACACAGACCTCAGTCAGATAATTGCACAAGTAAAGTTGCAGTTCTGCTCAGTCCTTGAAAGAGAGATGGATGGTGTTAGTATATATTAGGGAGAATTCACCCTGTTTGGGATGTTAGAGAAGAAATGCTTCCTCAAAGAAGTGACATAGCTGAAATCTGAAGGACGAGTTAAACTGTCAGAGGTGTGGGCAGGGATAGCATGTGCAAAGGCCCGGGTGTCAGGTGGGCAGAGCCGGGCAGTGTGGCATCACACACACCTGAATTACAGTCAGTGGATGCAAGGCCTTGTGTTTTCTGTATTAGAGCTGTTGTTGTAGTGGTTTACTGGGGTGGGCAGGGGTGAGATCTGATTACTACCGTTTTGAAATGATAGTCTGTTTGCAGTGTGGAAAATGAATTAGAAGAAAGCCAGCATGGATGTGGGTGAACTGATGCGAAGGCTCTTGGCAGTGGTCCAGAGAGGAGTTTTTGGAAGCTTTGACCCAAGTGATGGCAGTAGAAGTGGAGAGAAGTGGATGGACTGATTACATGGATATTTAGGAAGGAATGTTGGCAGGACTTGATAATGTGTTAGCTCTGGTGAGTGGGAGAGAAAGAGTTGTCCAGAATGGTCCTTTGGACTCCGGTTTGTATATTTTGGTGGAAGGTTGTGCCATTCTTGCAGACAGGGAACAGTGGAAGAAGACATGTGTGGCCGCGGGAGGGGATTATGAATCTGCCGAGGAACCTGTTGAGTCCAGAGGAAGATGGAAGGCGGCTGGATGGAGAACTCTGAGGGGGATCTGGGCTAGAGATCTAAATGCAGGAGGTTATCCCTGCTGCCCCTCACCGCTGCCTGCTGCCTGCTGGGAGCCTTAGGAGGGAGCGAGCAGGGCGGGGGAAGGGAGGAGGGAACACGAGCTCAGATTCCCTGAGACTTTCCACTTGGTTTCGTGCAGGCTGACCTTGTCCTGGGACTTTAGATGAGGAGATAGAGTCCTTCTCCCAGCAGAGTCCTTGTCACTGTGCTGTGTGCCATCCGTGCGGGGGCATCAGGGCATGAGGAGATCTTTGGGGACCCTTTGTGGACTGGACTCTTTCCTCTCCCACCTTCTTTGTCCCCACCACCCCCGGCCCCGGAGGCCTGGCACTTGCTATCTGAACAAACTGGGAGGAGTGTGGAGGCTGGAGGCTGGTTCCAGAGACCCACAGATTAGCTGAACTTGTCTGGATATTATCTGTAGATAATTGGAAATTGGCTTGAATATCAGTAACAGTAAACTAATCATAATTCTCTCAAACTGCTTGTTCTATTCTTTTGGAGATTTGTGAGTTTCCTCCGAGTCTGTCTATCTCTGTCTCTCCCTTTCTCTAAATTTGGCCAGATCATCAGCCAAGGGTTGAAGGCAAATGTGAGCTCCAGAGAGAGGAGAGGGTGACAGACTGGAGCCAGGCGAGTGGGCCACACGCTCTCTGCCCGCTGGTTGGTCTTTCGGCCTGTCACTGGCTTATTTACACAACAGATTCAAGCTTCCTTACTACTGGGGATTGGTGTCCTCAGTGACAGGTGATAAATCAGAACCAGTGTCCATAGTTTCTTTGCTTCCTGGCTCCAAGTAGATGCCTGGAGAAAATCCAGAGTGTGGGCACCTGGGGCCCCCTTGTGGCTGGATCTGTTTTTCCACTTCGGCTCTGCTTTTCCCCCGTCAGTTGGTGGGAAGATGGCAAAAGGGAAGTTTTGCTCTCACATGAAGCCTTTCCTCTGGACTTTGCTATTCCTGTGGATCTTGTGATGGTCCCCAGCCCTTGCTGCTCAGCTGCTGATCTCGGGCCCTCCTAAGCCAAACCTAGCCTTCTCCTTGATATGCTATGGCAGTGAATCCAGAAGCAGTCTCTTCATGTTGACTGGCAAATTCACACTCCGTGGGTGGGCTACTTCTTACAGGCAGCCCACCGTGGAACACTCTACAGTCTGAGAAGCTGGTGAGAAATAGGAGGAATAGGTGTTGGTGTGTGTTGTTTGAGAATATAGTGTCTTTGGTTTTTTGATGTCCATTGGGTGGCACTGTGATCTTATTTTTGTTTCTGTTTTTCTTTGCAGCCAAGCTCTACTCCAGGAAGTGAAAATGTGGTGCCTCGAGAGCCTCTGGTAAGTACCCAAGATATAGAGTATCATTTTCTAATCATTAAAATACTGTGTGAGTGTGGAGAAATCCTAGGATCCTATAGTTTTGCATCATTAGTGTCTCTTCAGAAGTAGGTGCTGTGTGGAGACTAACTTAGTGACCTTTGACTTCTGACTTCTTTTCTGGCATGCAGGGTTAGTGGGCTCCCTCCTTAGTAAAGCCTGGTCTTTTCTGAAACAGAGAGCATCTGCCTCAGGGCTTGATGCACTGCTTTGTTTGTTGCTGATCAGTAGTAATCAGTGGGATGCCTGAACCCTTTGGAGGTGGGGTTGGGAACAAGTTGCTACTTGATTGTCTGAAATAGCCATTTTGCCCTTCAGGGTGAGAGCGCTGTCAGGTGGCCTTTGAGGAACAGGTAAGGCAGGGAGTTCTGTTTTTGCCTGGTCGGTAATTTGTGATGCCTCGTACCAACATTACCTGCTTCTAGTATTGACAGGGCAGCGGCCTCCTGAGTACTGAACGTAACTTTCTTCACGAAGCGCTTTTGCTTTGGTGGTGTGAGCCCCAGTCCCTGCCAGCACCCCCCATTTTCATCCTAGCTTGCATTTCAGGGCCTACTGCAAATTCTGTTTGTTGAGTAGCAAGACTTGTTCTGTACTAACCAGATAAGTTTTATGGAAGGGCAGCTTTTAGAGCTTTGTCTTTGTTTGGATGGTGATAGTAAGCTCAGGGATGCACCGCCCAGTTTTGGTTTCCCAGGCTTGGTTTTCTTGCCTCTCCTCCAGTAGTAGTGGGAGGAGGTGATGTGAGGTCCTTAGCTGGCGTGAACAGGCCTGAATTCTAGCCCGAACTCAGGCTTTCCAAGGCAGAAGGTGAGTTGGATTTGGCTGAGGCTGAAAGACCAGGGTGATGCAAGCCCTGCTGGGGCTGTTTCAGGAAAGTGTGGTTGTCTTCTGTGACACCCACTGTTACCAAGTGTTACCAAGTCCAGCTCCCTTCCCACCACACCTCACAGTGGCTTCGTTTCACTCTTGGTATTGCCCGGGTTTGTCCTGGAGGTCAGGGTGGTGGGAAAGCCAGAGGCTTCAGAAGGGCTTTGCTTTGCCAGGCCCTTAGCAAGGGAGCTGGAGTGTTCCCCTGGGGCCTGTCAGTGCCCTGCAGGCTGGAGTTGTGGTTGGTTTTGGACTGAAGTCCAAATTGAACGCTGTAGTCCTCTGCAGCCCTTTACCTCCTTGGTCTCCTTTTACATTTTTATCTACTGACTTTACTGCTGATCCCCGGCCGAGCTGACTGGTCCTTCTTTTGCAGCATGACTGGGTAAACTCTTGGGGGTTCTTAGGGCAGCGAGCCCTAAGCAACGGCAGCCTTGCTGATTTCTGGTATTTGGAGCCCTGCAGCCCCTTTGCTCTGCTGACATTTCTGGATGCTGCTCTTTTCCTGCTGTACTCTGCATCTGCGTGTTGTTTGGTTGTATTTTCATTTCTTTCTTTTCTGGGAGGCCCCGAGCAGTCTTCAAGCCCTAGTAGCCTGTGATTGTCCAGAGTTCAGACTCACTCTCTCCAGGCCGACTCTACAATTACCTTATATTTAATTAATATTTTTCCCCCTCTTTACGTACTTGCTACATAATTGCTCAGAGGAAAGAAAACACATAGCAGCAATTTATATATATATAAAAAAAACAATAATTAAAAAAAACCCCCCGAAATAAACTCCCATCTCATTTGGGCTGATCCTATGAGTTGGGTAATTAGGGCCCTATTAAAAGGTAGACCCTTTCTCCTTCCCCCTTTTTTTTTTATTAATTTTTTTATATTAAACTCCCACAGTCTTTCAGTCATGCCCTTATTGCTTTTGGCCAACCATTCGCAGCAGCCTGATTAAATGAGGGCACCAGCCGAGTTGTATGGTCTTGTGTGAGCTACTTCTGCCTCTCGAGAGCAGTGGTGGGAGGGTGCCAGGCAGCGGGGCCTGCCAAGGACTAGTGAGGACTCGTGGTGGGTAGGGGTACAGGACTTTGAGCTGGCAGTAGGCTGGATGAGAGTCACGGGGGGCTGGTGAAGGGATGGGGTGGTATCCCCACCCATAGAAAGCCCACAGCTCTCTGTCCAAGTCCCCCTTCCCTAGGGGAGGTTTCTCAGGCGTGTGCATTAGCCGTCTCTCGATGCTCAGGAGTAACAGACAATTGAAGAATAAAATTAAGCCTTCTTCTTAAGTAATTTATGCATTTTATTGGGGAAGAAAAGGCATTTGTACACATGAAACAATTAGCAGACAGCACAAGACCATATATAATTTTAGCAAACAGTACAGAATCGCATATAATTTGGTGCAGAATTGCCTGGCTGGGAGTATAAGAGCCCTCATTATTCAGAGAAGGAAGAGTTCTGCCTGGGGTATACTTAGGGATGTTTTTTTGTGAAACTTGAAGCCAGGTCTTGAGGAATAGAATTTTCCAGTGTTGAGGGAACACCCTGCTAAGTTGCTTTTGTTTTTGTTTTTAACTGGGAGCATATTTTCCATAAAATTCTTTCGTGGAAGCTGCCTGTTCTCTACACTGAAATGGCTAAGAATAGGATACTGAAGGCGTATCATCTTATTCTTGGTCTCCCAAACTAGGTGATCACTTTGGAGTAATTTTTCCCTGTATTAGAGAAGTGAGTTGTGACAGAAGAGGCTCCATGGAGTGGTCAGTACAACGCAGATGGCATGGACGGGTGATGTTCGGGGGTTCGCATTAGTTTTTTGCTTTATCTGCTAGGGAAGGAGGGCCTGATTTTCATTTCTGCCCTCTCTGGCCCAGAAAAACGGTTTGTGATTGTGGTGGTGAGGAGTATCGTCTTGTAGTCTCGAAACGACACGCTGGTGTTTTTAGCCACCCCGTTGTCTGGATTCCACCCCCATAGTGACTGCATGTTACCTTCTCTTGCCCCTCAGTCCTCCTCCCCACCATGAAAAAACCACCCTGGCAACCCTGGCCATATTAGTGAGATAGTTGCTTTATAATGTCATAATGCCCTCAGGGCTGGAGATTGGTGAACAGACCGGTCTTGATAAATTCTGTAAACTCCCAGTTGAAATTCCCTTATTATTGATGATAAAACTCTGCCAAAGTTAAAATGGCCGATTGCTGTTTCTTCTTCATACTTTCTTCCCTGAGCTTTGCCTCCTGGGGCAAGGAGTTTTGACAGTCCTCCAGAGTACTGACCTCCAGCTACCCCCCCACCCAACAACCTGTTGAAAACCTTCTGTAAATTCCCTCAGACCCGAGTTTTCTCGTCCCCTGTGTGGGCATGTGCTCGGGCCCTGGGTCAGGTCCCCGCACAGCTCCCGCAGGATCAAGCCCCACCTGGCCGATGGGTCTTTAAATGGGTGGACAGTTGTTTGCATGGAGTAACTCGGGTTCTGTCTTGCTGGGATTCAGAAACTAGGGTTGTTTTTTTTTTTTAAGATATTATTTATTTATTTGACAGAGAGAGTACAAGCAGGGGGAGTGGCAGGGAGAGGGAGAAGCAGGCTCCCTCAGAGATCCCAACGTGGGGCTCGATCCCAGCAACCTGGGATCATGACCTGAGCCCAAGGCAAACGCTTAACCGACTAAGCCACCCAGGCACCCCAGAAACTAGGGTTAAGTAACCATCTGAGAGTCCTTTTAGTCATCTGGGTTTAGGTTATTTGAAGTGAGCAATAAATAAGGTTTCGTTTGCACCTTGCTCACAGGTTTCAACACACGTTCCTCAATATCCAGCAATACTGCAGGCCGCCTACTTTATACAATTCTTACGCATTTGGGTTAAATTAGCATTTTGACTTTCTGCTCTTTGACACCACGTTCTTCCTAATGGATGTGTCTTCTGCCATTCGTTCTTCCTCTGACTTACAGGGATAGTTTTTTGGTTCTGTTTTGGTTTTTATCCTTTCCCTGCATCCCTCCACCCCAATACTCCCAAACTACGACAAATTTATTTTTATAAAATATGATGGTTATTTCTACTTTATCACCTTCCCTAGGATTAATTGTTTTTAGTAGGCTCAATTACTAAAAATAAGGATGCTCTGCACTCGCTGAGCCAGGCCATGTCTCAGCTTTGCCCTCTAAGTATAGAAGTATCTTGTGGCCTCCAGTTTCTCCCTGAGGCTGATGGAACCTTGCCCAGGGGGTCCTACATCGTCGATCTGATCTCAGTCCTTCTTGGGGAGCTCATCTACCTTATGCCTGGGACACCGAAGATTTTCTCTCTGGTTTTTAAGTCAGTTAACCAGAGGTAGGTAATCAAAAGGCCATTAATACCTTGATGAATTCAGGGAGTTAGTCTGTGAGCTCTTCTTTAAGAATACCTATGGCTTGTTGCCTGTCTCGTAGAGACCTTGCGAATGAGTATATTCCTGGCACTCACCCTGTATTTGTATCTTTTGTGGCTAGACTTCTTTGGACATACTTGCTGGTGGGCTCACCAGGGACAGGTGCTTCTCATGTTTTGTCCCCACCAAAAATCTCTGAAGGATGACATTCACATGTTGAACCCATTTCTTTGTGTATACTCACATACATATGCGTGTTATGTATATGTGCATATACAGAGCACATAATGCATATATTTCATAAACTTCAAAGCAATTCATGGAGAAATAAAATGGATTTTTTAAAAAAAGATTTTAAGTAATCTCTGTACCCGATGGGGGGCTTGAACTCACAACCCTGAGATCAAAGGTCAGAGGCTCTACTAACTGAGCCAGCCAGGCGGCCCAAATTCATTTTAATATTGTATTCATGAGGGCGCCTGGGTGGCTCAGATGGTTAAGCGTCTGCCTTCGGCTCAGGTCATGATCCCAGGGTCCTGGGATCGAGTCCCGCATCGGGCTCTCTGCTCCTTGGGAGCCTGCTTCTCCCTCTGCCCCTCTCTCTCTCTCTGTCTCTGATGAATAAATAAATAAAAATCTTTAAAAAAAAATATTGTATTCATGAAGATGTATTCACAAGCACAGGGGTAATGAAACTGGCCCATTTAGAGATTTCAGAAAACTGTCATTTTTTTTTTCAGGAAAAATAAATCAATATGTCAAATCTAAAGTATTTAGCATTATTATTGTAAGAATCTGTTGTGGTTGATTCCTGTGCTGAGTTAGGTTTACTCAAGTGAGCTGTAATTTCCACTCAGGGACATCTGTCTGGATACAGGTGAATGGGGGTGACATCATAGGGATAATCCTAAATCTGCTCTACTTATTTATTTTTTAAAAGCAGATCATCTGCAGATTTTAGTACTTAGACCATTACTAGCAGCACATGGGGGAGGTGAGCCCCTCACAACCGCTGCTGAGAAACTTGGGACTGAAATCAGGAATAGACAACTGAAGGGTGGGGCTGGTGGGATACCCCTCTGATGACGCCTTCATCCTGGGAGCAGGCTTCAGGCTGGTGCCTTTCAGATAGGGAAGGTGGTTGGCTCTCCTCCTTCCCCACTCTTATTAATGGTGGAAATCCTTCAGTGATGAAAATGCTACTCTTTTGACACTGACATGCCTTGTGGGAGGGTGCCAGAGAGTCCTCAGGTCCTTGGGGGAGGAAGCTGATGAGAGTCTTCGGAGCTGGATGAACTTGAGAAAAGCCTCATTCCGGCTCTGGGTGGCTTGTCTATAATCTCTAGGCCACTTACTGATTTTGAAATTACTGTATCTCTCTACTTCATCCTTCCTGTTCTAGAGGAGGTTTATTGAATAGATTAGGTGGGGCCCTTTAAGTTCTTTCCTCTTTCAGGTAAATGAAGAGGTGGTTTTCTTCAGTTTTAAGGTATCCTTTTACAAATGATTATTAGACTAATCGAAACTCTTAGGAGTAATAATTAGGAAAATGGAATTTGAAATAGTTACTCATCTTTGTTTATACTTTGGGTTCCTGGCTTTTTTTTTTTTTTTAAAGATTTTATTTATTTATTCATGAGAGACAGAGAGAGAGAGAGAGGCAGAGGGAGAAGCAGGCTCCCAAGGAGCAGGGAGCCCAATGTGGGACTCGATCCCAGGACCCTGGGATCATGACCTGAGCCGAAGGCAGACGCTTAACCATCTGGGCCACCCAGGCGCCCCTGGGTTCCTGGCTTTTATAGTAATACTTGGTATTTGTTATAGTTCCTGTAGTCAGAGGCCCTGACTATCAGGTGACCAACCAGGCAAGTGTTCTGGGAACTCAGGAGCCCAGCACCGCTGTGCCTTTTGCAGAGTCGCATAGAAATTGAGTGAATTCAGTCTGTAATCTTGTCATCCACGTCATTTTTCCAGAAGGAAAGGCTGTGGTTGCCCCCTTTCTCCTGGAGATGGTCTCAGAGTTCTTCAGGTGCCCTTGGTCATTGCTGAGGCAGGGGTAAAGGAAGCTCTTATTTGGGCAGAGGGCATTCAAAGGTTTTTCTTTTGCTTAAGATCGATCATTATCTTACTTGAAAGACTTTTCACTTAGAAGCGTTTTTTTTTTTAAGTGCCACCTAAAAGATGGGTATTCCATGTGGCAAACTCCATAAATCTCCCATGAGCCTCTGGTTGGAGAACTGCTGAATGTCATGTTGTACTGAGGACTGCCAGGTGCCCCACGTTTTCCAGGATATTTTCACTTGAAATATTTTTGCACGTTCTCAAACCATGCAGACCAATTTGGGTTTGAAAAATACGATCTTGTAGTTAATCCCACTTCTGTGCTATGAGAAGCCGCAGGAAGATGAAGTGGTGCTTTGCAGGAGGACGCGTTTGCCGCCCTTCCTTCTTCCCTCCCAGCTCGCCTTTCTTTTATGGTTTGTAGTTATAACCAAGATTTATGCTTGTTGCTCCACAAATCTTCTCCCTGCCATTATGAGTTTGTCTGAACAGTCTAGAGATGGGGCCGACACTGAGTGATTCTTGAGGTAAATCTACCCGGGGGCACTCTCTGACGCTCAGAGTCACAGAGGAGCTAACTCATAGCCCCCAGTGGATCGGATAAATTGCCCCTGTCGAGAAAAAGACGTGCTGCCACCTTTGTGACCCCCTGCCTTAGCAGTGTCCTTGGTGGTACAGGGGCCTGTTTGTGCTTACTGAGTCTGTGGCGTGGCGCTCTGGGTCCCAGTCACACCCTTCACCCTGCGGTGTCTGTCAAGAGGCCTTTCTCTATCTCACTCCATTTTTCTCCCTCCCTCTCTCTCTCTGTCTCTCTTCCTCCCTCCCTGTCTCTCTCTCTCCGCGCTGTGGCCCCAGTGGGCCACAGCAAGAGGGTCTTTGGGGCAGGGCAGCTTTCTCCAGCCTGGTGAGAGGAGCTGCTAACAGGATCAGGTGCGCAACTTGATGATTTGTATAAATGGTTTAGTTTTCGCACACTTCACTGCAGATGGATTTTGATGGAGAAGGGGAAAAAGTGGACAGTATGTATTAAACATCTTTTCTCCCCTTTCCTTATACTTTCTTTTTGCTGCATCCTTTTGGCTTGTGTGTACTTTTGAGAGTTATTTCAAACCTCTTGTCATGTGAAGCGGCAGCATCAGTAAATACATACTTTTTTTTAAAGTGTCAAGAGCTCACATTAGACACACTCCTCGAAGCGACGGACCCGCTGTTATGGCACCAGGGAAGCCGCTCCAGGAGGCCTGGGGTGCTCTGAATGGGTGGCTCCTGGCCCATCACGCCCACCCCTATCCTGCAGACCAAGAGGTCGTCAGCTCGCCCTGAACCTGTGTGTGCCAATTTTATTTGTTAGCGAATGAGGCAGTTTTGTTAAATATGCTATAAACAGGTAAAATACAAAAGTGAACAGAGGGAGCTACAAATATAGTGTGTTTTATAAACATTAAGTGAAAAGAAGGTTCTGTGAAAGCTAAGCTTGAATGCTTTGGTAAATGTGAATTGCAAGTAGAATGTCTTTTCAGGTGTGAGCAAGATGACAAACTAGGGGAAGATCATAAAAATCTACAAGTATTTAGTACTTTGATTTGCGTTACTAGTGTCTTTGAGTTCTCACTCTGCTTTAGAAATTGTGAAGGGTGTGTCATGGGTGGGGTTTATGCAAGAAAGACATCTGGGAACTTCAGTCTGTGGGCCCAGACTCAAAGAAAAGGTCTTGGCTCCACATCAAAAGATTAGCAAATGACTGTATGTTTATAGGTTTTAAGTTAATGTAAAATGGTTAAGTTATATAGAGTAGGCTCCATTTTTAATGATTCCCGGCTTTAACCGATTTTTCGATTAACTGACCAATTACCAGCTCTGATGGCCTAGGTCAGGAGGGCTTCTCCAGTGCGTTTTGCCGGCCTTGGCACTGGTCTCTTTATTTTTGTTAGCTTGTTTCATCCTAACAAACAGGTGAGAACTACTCTTTTCCTCAGTTTACAGTGAGGAAACGAGCCCAGGGCAGGCCAGTTCCTACAGTTTGCAGGGGGCGGGACTGGGCTTGAACCCCCCCCAGGTGCGGACAGCCCAGCTCTCTCGTCTGGGTCCCTCGAGCCAGAGTGTGCAAGAGGGGCCTTGGCTCTGTTCAGGGGCTGCCTGGTGAGTCTGTGCTGCCTCTGAAGCTGCTGCCTTCGTGCGTGCTCCCCGGTGGGAGTCTTTTGTATGCATCTTAGCTGTTGAAAAGGCACCTATTAATTTATCACAGGTGATGTGGGCCTCCTCATGCTGGAGGAGGCGGCTGCACCCCTGTACCTCACTAATGACAGGTTGAGGGATCGAGGCGCGATAATAGGATCTTTTCATCTGTGTCTCTAGAGCAAAGTGCTATGTCCCTGCCAGCTTCTAGGGGGCAGCAGCTGCTTGTTGTTTTACCTCCTGCTGGCGGAGGAAAGGTTCCACAGTTGAGCAATTTGCTTTTGACTCTAGCTCTTAGTGGTGCTGGGCTGTGCAGGTCTTCGGGGAGTCACCTGAATCCACATAAGTAAAGAAACTGCAGGATCCAGGGTATTCCATCCCTGCTTTCTCTGCCCCCCTCAGGTAGATCCTTTATCTGTGTCCCCATCGACATCCATAAATCCCTCACTGTCAGAGTTAACAGCAGAGTTCACTTGCTTTGAAGATAAGAGACATAGCGATGTCTTTAAGAGGGTAAAATCTCTTTGTCAGATCTTACTTGTTGCCATTGATAACCCACTCTAATAATGTGTAGATGTTTTGAAATTTTCCCCTGTGGGCACGTGTCTTTACTCTGTTGGGAACATGACTGTCATATGCTTGATTACCTGTTCTTCCTCTGGGCGCTTCCCTGGGCTTCCCTCCCCTTCTCTCCCCCACCCCAAGCTGGGTTTACAGAGGTATGTTTTTTCGGTTCTAAATGACTCACTTCACTAGCACATCGAGCACATTGAAGGGGAGACTTTGGGTTTGCCAGTTGTTTTAGACATTGGGGCCCAAGTCTGACACATGGCCAACTTGTGCCTTGTTGAAGTGAGTGACTAGCACCCACCCTCCCACAAGCCCGAATTTCACCAGGGCCCTGGCTCTCAGATCTTCCAGCTGCGTGGCTCAGGCGAGTGATGGAAAGGGGAAGGCTTGGTTGCAGGCAGAACCGGATGGTTGCAGTATACACCGAGAAGCAAATTGGCCACGACATTTCAGCCCTGGGAGGTTTATTTAGGATTCGCTAAGAATTCTCAGCCCTGACTCCACTGTGGGAGGAGCTAGTATTGATGGCCGCTCTCAGGGCTCTGCCTGCTTGCAGGGGCTTTCATCTGAGGACTCCCGAGCCCGAGAGCACCAGGGAAGGGTGGGGGTTTCCATGCCAGCTCCGAGAGTGGCTTTCCTCAAAGACAAAGGCATGCCTCTTCACCTCACCTCTCCAGCTCTCTCCCTGTTGTCTCTTTGAAAAATGGCAGTTAATAGAATCTGCTAATGAACAGAAGAAATAACTAGAAATAGTGGCAAGTCATTTGACAGTGAAGTGGTTTATAACTTCTGTTTATCAAATGATTATAATTATTATTATTGTTATTTCTATTGGATTTTTGAAGAATTCATCCAGGTCTCCAGAGCCCCATTGATACAACAACATTTTATTTCTTTCTTTGTTATGTCTAGAAAATAACTTTATTCCAGTGAAATCCAGATCTTTAGTTCCCCCCCCCCCCGAATCCCACCCCCAGCTCCGTTCTCTCCCCTTTCTGCTCATCTTCCACGGCTTCCGCGAGCTCCATCAGGTGGGGCATCCCCCACTGGCCAGCCTGGCAGAGCTAACACTGGCTGAAGCAACGCTGTGGTGGTTGTTTTCGCAGTTCCTGGATTTGGTTTAATGTACAATTGATTTTTTTAATGTATTTAATCATTTTTTTCTTACCTCATAAGGATTAACCTGCACAAACCTCATTTTATCCTAAGTGTGGCTTTGGGAGGAAGGGAGAAGAAAATTGAGTTTCTCTAGCTTATTTTATTCTTTCACTTTTTATTTTCCGAATGGCTTTTCCTGCCGAAGCAGCTCCGTAAAATACAATGTATTTTAGTGGCCATTACTTACTCATTACTAACTGGTCTCTCCTGCTTCCCTTTGTCTGTGAACTAAATACAGGGGGCCTAAAGATAATTGGTAGCTCTATCACAGACTCGCCAATTATAGATCAACAGGGAAGACTGCCCAGTGATGGTTTGTGGTTGGCACTGGCTGCCCACCTAGCAACTGTGAGTTATCACTCTGTATCTGCCACCGGGCTGGGCTTGACTGGATCAGGCCTTTCCTAATTTTGTGCCTTGGCTTTCCTAATTGCTGCACACGGTCTCCCTGACTTACAGATGTCAACTTCATTTTATTTATCCCTGTGTGTGGTTCTCATGTCCATCTTGTTCTTGCTTATTAGTTCCTGCCTCTTTGTTATGTCTGTGAAGTATTAGCATAGTTTTTGTTTCTGTTTTTCTTTGCGGTTCCCTGTGGGCCTAGAATGGTTAGGTGGCAGGCTGCAGATAAAAGATGCTCTTGATATTAGTGGTTTTCTGTAGTTTTGTCTGCTGAGTCGAAGTAAAGGCAAGTCTTAGTGGGTGCTCAATTTAGTCCCCTTTTCAGGTGTTCATCTGATTTGTATTATAGGAGGCATAGGATGGGAAGAGTTGCATCTCGCTGTCAGGTTACCAAGCTCTGGTGTAAGGCTGTTAGATGCAGACGTGGCATAGACGTCCCCATGTTGTATGGCCGTGTTTCCAAGCAGAATGCGCGTTTCGTTTGTTTGTCTCCTGGGTGTTTGGCACCTAGGCATCATGCTCACCCCTCTATGGGATGGGAAAGTATCCTTATAGCTCTGCTCTGGGCAGGAGGTAGGCACTCAGTACATATTTGTGGAGTGTGTGTGTGCGTGTGCGTGCGTGTGTGTGTGCGTATACTCACTGTGGTAGGTGGTGATGAGGGGCCTGGGGTCTGGAGAGCACAGCTGCTGCTTAGCTCTGACTGGGGACTCGGTGCGAGGTGCCCACTGGTGCCTACATACGCGGGTGTGTAGTATATCACTGCCACGTAAGCAGCATAAAACGGGCATTTTATGACAGGGGACATCAGAGGAAACATTATAGCTGAGACCTTTATAGCCTTTCCATTATTATGGTTTAAATCTTGACAGTCTTTATTCGCAGTGATGCTGGGACCAGCAAAGACAGTGCTCACTCCCACCTCCCTGTCCTCTCTCCACATCCTGTTCTGTCGCTGTGATAGGCATCGTGAGTGTGCCTGCAGCAGAGCTGCTTTGCACTTTGTCTAGAAACAGCCCCTTTTGACTCAGAAGTTGGAAACCAGATGACTCACCGTTCTGTTTGTTTTATTGCAACTGTCATTTCGTAAAATGCCCTGAAAGCTTTAAACTGTAAATGCCAAAGTGGGCTTTTCGTCTTTCTTTTTCATTTTGTTTCCTCTTGTGTTATCTCTCATCTTTTCTCTCATGCCTCTCCTTTCTCCTTCCCTTTCATACTTTGTTTCTCCTTCATTACTCTCTCTCTCCCTTCCTCCCTGCCTTCCCTCTGCCTTTTGAGGACCCAGCTGAAGCAGTCTGCTAACACCATGCTGCGCTCTCTCCAGCCGCCTGATTGAGAGTCTGCACCCTCCAGTTGTTGTGTGGGGCTTAGACTTGGAAACAAACGTCTCTGCACATCAAAGTTTATAAAGTACTCGTTGGCGGCAGCTCTAGAAGCTAAGTGCCATGTCAGATCATAACAGCTACTCACCTTCTGCGAATCTACGTTTTGCACAGTTGTGGGTGACTCCCAGGTCTCCCCACGTATCCATCTCTGTCCTTGTGGCTGCCACAATCACGGCGGCGAGCGACTGGAGGACCAGGTACCAGTCTCCCTCAGCAAAGTGCTGATTTCTGTGAGAGGGCCTTGCGCAAGCATGCTGACCTTTTTTGCTCCGAGATGTTATTTAACTAGAATTGCTGAAGTCAAGAGCACCTGCTGAGTCCTACAGCTTAGGCTGGATGTTGGGATCTAAATTTTTAAGGACCTGAGCTCTCAAACCAGGACTTGCAGGATCTTTTTTCCGGCGGTTTCTGACTCTGTGGCACTTGAGTGAGTCACCTGATTGATGACATGAGCAACACTGGGTGCTAAACACCTGGCCAGGGAAACAGGGACCCTCAGTGGATTTCCCCCAAGGATGGCAGACAGATTGTGGAATTTTAATGAAGGTGGGGTGGGTCCCTGATGTTCATCGGCTTTGGAGCATAACAGAATACCAGCATTAACTTCAGGAGTGTCGGTTGGAAGCCTGCACTGGTGTTGGTGGTTCTATTCCACGTTTGTCAAATTCGTACATCCAACTGAACTAATTTTAGAAGTAGCTAGTTAGAATGAAAAAGAGCGAGGACTTCAAACGAACAGGAACCTGTCTTAATCGGATACTCCTTGTTGTTTTTCTTTTTCTTCTTTTTTAAAGGCTTTTGGTCTATTTTGGCCTTCAGAGCGAGCCATCCTCTGAATTCGGTTATAATTAAACTTCTTTCCTATATGTCTCCAAGGAAGGAGAGTGTTTTCCAAGTTGTGAATCAGGGCGGGGCAGGGGGAATAGGATATCGTTACAATATTTAATAAATTGATGGCTGTGAGTTTTAAAAATGAGTTCTGTGTATCTATCTGCTGGGCGGCATTCAACATAGGATGCTCTGTTTCTCACCCACTTGGCTGGATGTCTGATTCTGACACAACCGCCATCCCTTTTGCTGGAAAACAGAAAACCACAGGCTGTTAACTTAATACTCTTCCCTTCTGGGGCTAGGGTAGGAGCAGGGTGGGGAGCAGGCTGGGAGCAGGCTGGGAGTGTGCAGGCAGGAGCGGGGAGGGGGGCGCGGGGTTCACATCAAGATACTCTCACTCCCCACTGGAGACAGATGTTCCCCTGTTCCCGCTGACCGTTTGAGCAAGGATTCTAGAGTTTTTGGCCATTTTAATTAAACTTCAGTGAGAGGTGCCTGGAAGCCTGCGAATGACATTTACTCCTGGGGACCAGGAGCAGCCTGCCAAGTGTCTGTTGCAGGCTCCCCCCAGATTCCCTACCTATGGATGTTTTCTCCCTTCCCGGGCAAGGCCTGTTGGAGAAGCAGGAGGATCATTTAGTGCTCATGGCTTCTCTGCTGAGCTGTCCAGTGGGGGTGCCAATTCTTCCATTTAGCTGACTATTATATAGCCCTTAAAAGGGAAGGGTTTATTTTAGCTGGCTGCTATATTGATTGCTACAGGGACATTTCTATTTTCACTGGCTGCTATATTGACTGGGAAAGGGAAAGGGGCCGTATTGCCGGGAGCTGTCATATTGACTGTTACAGAAAAGATCTGTATTTAAGCAGTACCAGTGCACTGGGATCTCCCAGGCAGGATATTAATGCTAATTCATCCGCTCACCCCCTGCTGTGAGTGTTATTTGTTTAAATCTGCAGATTCCCACAGCGCGTTTATATCCTCACTAGAGTGAGCTCCGCTCCCTGTAATTATTTAACATTATATGCTGATATAAATTGTAACAGTTAAAGAATGGTAATGAGTAGCCAAAAAAGAAAAGAAGGAAACAGGGAAAAGTGAAAAAAAAAGAAAGGGAGAAGATATATTAAAAACACATATAATGTATACATATTAGAAGCTTGTACATGTACACATACGACATTAGAAACAGTCAGGTTGTAAAACAGCACGAACAACTTCTGGCATCCTTTCTCCCACTTCAGGTTGACTTGTACAGTGTGGCAGAGTCCATGCATTGTGCATCGGTGTGTGCGCGTGTGCACGTGTGCTCACATCCCTTCGGAAAGAG
The DNA here is from genome assembly GCF_011800145.1 of Mirounga leonina. Taxonomy (NCBI): domain Eukaryota; kingdom Metazoa; phylum Chordata; class Mammalia; order Carnivora; family Phocidae; genus Mirounga; species Mirounga leonina. Next base: position 86,531,249 of record NW_023270447.1, on the reverse strand, counting down.
ACCGTACTGATGTGTGTTCTACTGTGCAGTTTGCACACACACGTGTATTAGTACATACGGTGTGTGTATGTAGACCGTGTAGCGGCAGGAGATTTATCCATTAGCAATTCAGTTTCTTGATGAGTACCTGTTGTCTGAGTTTCTTTTGAGCTTCCGTGTTCTCGCAGGAACTCTGGGCTTGAGACCCATCTCTGCGAGAGACACGGGGAATGCTCAGTTGGGATTGAACCAACAGGCCATTGGGTGTCACTGTCGCTCTGTTGGCTAGAGTTGAGAGAGGGCTTTTCTGCTGGGGAAGCTGGATCTCAGAGAAGTTTTGCTCAAGTTGGAGGTGTTGTCTTTGAGATGTTTGTGTGCATTTTGAGGCCCCCGTTTTAAAAATAGTTGTTTTGTTTGCTTGTTTTTGCTATGCTAAGCCCTGGAATTTATATTGTTCTTGAAAACTCTGTGCTGATCCCAGTTTGGATATCACCTGGAGCACGCAGGATGAGGACTTGCCATGAACAGAAAACTTCCGCCTTAATAGAAAGAGGCAGCTCAACAGCATTCTGGAAACCCTTATCGAACAAGGAGAGGGGGTTGGGGCAAGAACTTGGAAACGGAGGGAGCGAAATCTGCTTGCATAGCCTAAATTCGGTGAGGGCCTGCATGCAGCTCGTCTGCTGCTGTCCTGGCCTCGTGGAGGTGGGACGGGTGCTGAGCGCCCAGCTGCCGCCTGGTCTCGGAGGAGCGGGCACGCTCCTCCAGCTGGCTGCTCCAGCGGCGTGGAGCCGTGCCAGGCTTCACCACAATTCATACTGTGTTAGTTTAATAAATGCACTACTTAAATTATGAAATTACAAAAGAAAAAAGAGAATGCACTTATTCAGACTCTTAATACATTAAAAATAAGGCATTAAAACTCTGACTTTTTTTTTTTCTTCCAGAATCAATAATGAACAGGAAGGGTTGTAGACATTAACAGTCATGGACATTCAAACTCTTATACATAAATTATCTCAGAAAAATGCACATAAGACTTGAATAATGTAAATACATTAATGCATTTAATAATTTAAACATTAAAGCGCAAGCAGGAATTTGAGGTAGAGGCTGTTCTGAGGTAAGGGATTGGTCCTAGAACGCGTGTGTCCTAGGATCGATGGGTGATTTCCCCTAGAGACACCCTGGGAAGAGAGTGCCTGGCCTGCTGGTGTGAGCTCCCATGCCAAGAATCCCTGGGCATTTCTGATCTCAGCTGCCTCCCAGCCCCGTGTTTTCACATGTCCCGACCTTCGTCCTCAATTCCGTGTTCTCGCTAGTCCCGTGCTTCTAATTGTTTGTTTGTTCGAAAATCAAACGCTTCCACTTCAAAGACCAACCAACTTTGAGAGTGTCTTGGTTGGAAAACCAAGCTAAATTAAAAAAATCCTCCACCCAGCTCTGGCTGCTTGTGTCTGGGAATACGGAAGTGGTTGTTCCTTATCATCATCCGTGGTGCTCTGAGCCTGGAACTCCCCCGCAGCACGATAGTCAGTGGGTCCAGGTTGCAGTGCGCTGATGGATTCGGGGACAGATCTAATGGGAGTGCAGAGATGATGTACAGTGTTAGCGGCTGGGTGTTGGGCATAAAGGCCGAAGGTCACCACTCCAGGAAACAAGACAGGTGCCATGGGGTTAGCCTCAGTGGTCGGTGACTGATCACGCCTCACATGGATTTGAGGGTTTAACCATCAGAGAGACTGATGTTAGTATTCGTTCCCCTGTCTTCCAAAATTGTATTCACAACAGCAGAAACACTGGAAAGTTAAAGCCCCCTTTTCTGGCAGAGTACAGATGACTGAATTCAGTCTTTGGCATCTGCGCTGTAGAGTGCCCTAGGAAGAACTGGGAAGCCAGGACAGTGCGCCCCAAGTTTTCATTTGTTCGCCCTGATGCTATTTCTCACTAGCTCCCCAGCATCGTTTTATAGCCCAAATCACAGGAGAAACTGGGAAAACCGCAGCAAATGTGTTACTGGGTATACAGTCTTGAAAACTTTTTCTCCACCTGTAGAGGATATGTGTTTACTTGGTCAGTGACGCAGATTTGCTCCCCTGGGTTTGCCGTGGGCCTGAGGGACCCTTGAGAAATGGTTATCAGATGGTAGTGGCCAGACAGAACCTGTTTCCACGATTGCGAGATCCGTTAGCGTCTCTTGCTGGATCTCAGATCTCAGATCTACCCGAAACTTTACCTGGGGTCGTCTTGATTTGACCTAGGCCTTGTCTGTTCTGGTATCTGTGGCTTTGTTTGCAACCCTTTCCAGTCTCTGTTGCAGCCAAAGGCAGCCTGCTCTCCAGTGAACGTCGTTGCAGGCCAGCTCATAACCATTCTCAGGAGTGGCAGCAGGCTGTCCTGGTGCGGTCACCGTACAAACGGTCCTGGGCTGTGCTGCCCAGACAGCCAGAAGAAAAACCAGTTCTTTAAAAACTGGTAATCAGGTGTTGGTTTAGAAGGGAGTAGTGTCAGGAATGGGTGAGGAACCCCCGGAGACAGATCTTGAGGTCATTTTGTCATCCTTGGGACGTGCACAGATTCTTCTTCAGACCCTGTGAACAGTATCTTCAGGTCATGACTCCTTCCCCACCTGTTTTGCCTTAAAGAGTTTCATTTTAGCTTTGGGATGAAATGTCAATCCCAGGTCTTTTGTGCTTATTTCTTTTCCAGAGTTTTTCAAAGCCCAGGCCTGCTCCCTCTGTTGCTTGTCGACCCTTCAACAGTGGCTGTCTTTCCCGCCTGCACTCCCCACTTCATCCTGGCAGAGGGAAGGAAGTGAAATTGGGGAACACTCGGACCAGGGGGAATCTAATTCTCTTTGGGTTTTGCTGGGCACACCCAGGAAAGCTTGCTTCTCTTCCCTTAAGTTCCAAGAAATGTTTTATGGCCTTAACCGTATAATAGGCTTGTGCCAGATTGGGATGTGTAGCGGAGGGTGGGGGGGTGGGGACACCCTCACTCTCCTGTTGGAGGTGCAGAGTGCTGGCTGCCATCAGGCAGAGTGAGCAGATAGCGCTGATTGGGGGTCAGTTCACCCCTGTGATATATCCCTTATGCAGATTTCCTTTGAAGAGTGAGGAGTCAGGTTCATTAATTAAAGGAGCCTGGCTCGAGCGCCCTGTAATTATAGGTGCTAGAAATCTGAATTTTAAGAGGTCTGTGCAGCTGCATTTTGAAAAATGTTAGGGAGGCACCGAGAAGTACAGGCTGTGGGCAAGAATGTGGCTGAACCAGATTTGGGAGGTTCAGGTTTTGGCAGAATTCCCCTTCAAATTCATATTTATCTTTTTTTTTTTTTTTTTAATGGGAAGCTGAAGCTCTGATTTTTATTTACTATTGTTATTATCATTATTTTTTTTGATGAAGTTTATACCCTGTGACAGGCTGGTATTGTCAGAGTATGGAGGGCAAAACATGTAAACTAGAAGATGCTTATTTTATTTTATTTTTTTTTAAGATTTTATTTACTTGACAGAGAGAGACACAGTGAGAGAGGGAATACAAGCAGGGAGAGTGGGAGAGGGAGAAGCAGGCTCCCTGCGGAGCGGGGCTTAATCCCAGGACCCTGGGATCATGACCTGAGCCGAAGGCAGACACTTAATGACTGAGCCACCCAGGTGCCCCAAGATGCTTCGTTTTTAAGGAAGCAAGGGATATCTTTGGGTTCTAGGGATGCAGTGTTTGAAAAAATTAAGTAACTTCTTTCTTGAAACGAGTGAGGGGGAAAGGGAACAAAGTTATTTTGAATGCGATGTAGGGAGAGAAGTCCCAGGCATGAGCGGGACCCTAGAATCTTTGTGCCTACTTCTCTTCCCCAGAACAGTGTCCCCTCTGCCATAAATCACTTTTTGATGTGAACCCAGAGGTATAAACAGAAAATTTCAGACCTTTGTGGGAAGTCCAGACCTGTCCCTTTTCTTTCTCATTTCCTTAATTATTTGTACGTTGACCTTTTGCCTTGGGTGGTTTCTCTCCCCCCACCCTTTTTTAAAAATTTTCTATTCGATTTGTGAGGTCTCTTTTTACTTCTTGTTAAAAACCTTTATTTTGGACTGTGACTGTTTGCATCCCTGTTAATTAACATGGCTAATTTGGAATGTGGAGAAGAGGGGGGAAATGAAGATGAGTAGGGGTCCGTTCTTCACTTCCCCCAAGAAGGAAAGAGGAGGCCTGTGGTGAGTGGGATCTCACCAGAGACCTGTGTGGCCAAACACACGGCTCAGCACAAACCTGATGCCTCTGTGAGCCTCCTTTGTCCTTATTGGCTCTGTCTTCTTGGGAGTCTTGCAAACATTATCCCATTTCACAGTGTGGACCCTCTGCCTCTCCTTTGGGGATTACAAGGGGCTGAAGAAATATTATAAATGAATAAATACGCAGAGATATATAAATATATATGTTAAAAGATAATCTTCTGTACTCTTTTATTCCATTCGCTTATGTATGTATACTGGGAAATCTTCTAGTGAACCCATAAACTGTGGAGTAGAACAAAAGTCTCGAAGGCTGTCATTTGCTGCATTTACCATATGCAGATTGCAATTCCAATTAGATTGAAACCTCTATTTAGCAGAGTGGTTTTGTGAAATAAATAACTTTTGAAGAAGGCCTACTACATATAATAAATACCTATTTTTCCTTCACTTGCTGGCATCAAGCTTCCTGCCTTCCAAACACTTGCCCTGAAGTGCTGATTCAGAAGCAGGCGGCATCTTTGGGCTCTTTACAGAAGAAATGCTTCTCCTTTGCTTTCCTGGCACAGGGATTTCATCCTTGATTTACAGTGCTCAGCTTGTTAGCGCCGGCGAAGGGGAGGTGGTGTGAAGGTCATTATGTCCGTTTTGTCCTCTTGGAGCGAGAGTGAGGGGTGTGTTTATCTCCCTGTGTGCTTGTGGTGGTAGTGGTGGGGTTCAGGTGCTCCCCACTCTGTCCAAATGAGTCAGCCAAAACTCTTGTGTCTCTTTTCTGCCCTCTCTACTACATGTCACCCAACAGGGGGTGAGTGATTTTGAAAGCCTAATTCAGAATTTCAGGAAGAGTAGCGCACCACCTAGTAGAGAGCTTCCTCCCAGCACCCCCCTTTTCATCATCCTTCCCTTCTCAGCCCAGCCGTGACAAACTGGCGGGTAATGAACAGATCAGGTCCTCCTATTAGGCGAGTCCCAATGCTGGAAGCTGCTCTCGCTTTGTGCAGGTCCTTTAGCAGCTCTGCGCTTGTGGGTGGTGGTGCTCTAAGTGGTCCTAGCAGAAGGGAGTGAGTGCTTTGGGGAAAAGCGAACAGAACGCTCTTTGGAAGAGAGAGTGCTTAAACGGGAGAGAGGGGGCAGTAAGGTGCCCAGCTTGAAAGCACCTGGTGAAAATACTTGGACTTCCAGGGTTGCGGTCCTGAACACCATCGCCTGTCTCAGCAATGGCACTCTGGGTTATAATAGGATGCCTGATTACAAAGAACATTGTGAAGGCCACTTAGTCCCAGGTTGGGCTGTGCATTAGGCGGCTAATCCTTTGCCGTAATGCTGACTAGAATCGCAAAATTGGAAGTAAGCAGTTGTGTTCCAGCTTTGGCAGTAAATGATTCTGTTACAGGTGCTGCCCTGTGTGGCTTTTCCTCAGCTCCCCAACTTTTCTTTCCACAGTGGAAAGAAAAATTCGTTGTGAGAGTGTCCTCTTCTACCTACCAGTGACTTTTAAAAACGACTTTTCTACTTATGTGGTTGCTTTTTTCATCTTCATAATTTGAAATATTGACATGTAGATTAATATAGTAACATGCAGGGGCTACACATAGGCTCAGGTCCTTGGGCCTGGCATGTTGGAGCAGAAAGAAATACCTAATTGCATCAAAACCACTCTAAGTTCATATATGTGGAGCCCATCAAGCTGAAAGCATCCAGACAGCATCTGCTGTTATCAAATCACTCGCGAATCCAGCTAATTAAAATAGAGCTTCATTTTTCTGAACCATTGTTTGGCAGGAATTCGAAACGGGTCTAACCCAATTTCTGCGTGTTTATGAGCCTTTATTATATCAGAGGTACTTTTCTGTAAATGTACAGGGCAGCGTTAAATGAATTGACCCGCGCGGTATTGCTGTAGACGCACTGTGGACTTGCTAATGATCTCTCCTCCAGCTTTCTGGTTTCCAGACAGACTCCGGAAAGCTTCATGCTCTCTCTCCTTTTCTATCCTCTGCTCTTTGTCCTCCTCTTTTTTTTTTTTTTTTTTTTAATTTTCAGTTTTTAACTTTTACTTTTGACCGTCTTGCTTTCTTTGAAAACAGTACACACTTTTCATATTTGCTCCCTCGATGTTTGCTTTTTCCATTTCTGTTTTTCTCTTTCTTCCTCCCTTCCTGTTCTTGCTGTGCTTGCAGGGATAGATTTGCCTGCTCCCTATTCCTTCTTCCCCTTCACTTGTCTCTCCCCCGGTCTCTTCCCCTTGACATTCTCTTCAGTGCCTTTTCTTGAACCTTCTCTTTCTCCTTTCTCTTTTCTTTCCACCCCCTCCCATTTTTCCTAATAAAACGTTCTTATACCTTTGTCTCCACATGCAGATTTGGGCAGAAAATAGGTGCCTGGGGAGGTAGAGGCATTGGCTGCTGCGAGGTGACGTCAGCCTGTTTTGCTTCTCTGAATTTGCTTGCATGCTTCATTTTTGGTTTTTAAAAGATTTTTCAAACCACATCTACTCTAGTTTATAGACTAATAATCTTACTTTGAAGATCAAAAGTGTGGTATAAATGCTAACTAATTCTTCCACGTGACACTTTGGTGCGTCTCTCTGCAGTCTTAGTCCTATTTTACAGATTAGGAAGTAGAAACAGGAAAGGTAAGCACTTCTTGGGAAGTTACCAAAGACGTTGGTGACTGAGTTAGAATTAGGACCAGGTCAGCTTTGGCTTTGCTTCATTGATGATCCCCTCCTTTTCGGAGCTTACTCTTCTCCCTGTAAGAAGATGTCTGTAAGATGAAGCTGAGGGGTTGTTACTACTACACCTTTTTACCCTTCTCTTCGTGTCCTTACTTTTAGCCTTCTGAAGTTTTTTTTTACATTTGTAGTCTTTTGACATTAAATGAATTTCTAGGTAATTCCTGGGAAAGGAGGAGGCCAAACCACTTATGGGCTGGTAAAAACCCGTCCGTTACAGTCTTGAAGCAGAGTGCTCACTTTCGGCTTCCAGCAGCTTCCAGTAAGTGGGCCCACGTCACACACGCTGGCCCCAGTGATCAGAGCATTGTAGGAAGCATTGCCGTATTTGATTGAATTTAGCCATTTGGGAATGACGTGTGTATGAAGTCGTCTCTTGCATTACTGTGGCCTTTATTATTGCTAATGCATTCTGACATTACAGGTGTAGCCTTGGCCCTCCCACAAAGGGCAAGGCTGCTCTTACCAAGCTTATGAGCAGAATTCATGAAGCTGTTATACAGTGAAACTGGTGTTCACATTTAGTTAATAAGCAGAGTAAGGGAAATGCTTTTATAGAAAAGATAGCCAAGTGACAGAGGACTTTCCTAATTCCTCACCCAGCATTGTTTCAAAAACTGGATCTGTTACTGTTCTCCTACAGAGAACTGGGGCGAGCGGATAGAAAGCTCAGGAAAGTATATTTCACCTCTGTTCAAAGAAGGACTCCTGAGGGGCACCTGGCCACTCAGTCAGTAGAGCATGGGACTCTTGATCTCAGGGTTGTGAGTTTGAGCCCCACGTTGGATGTAGAGATTACTTAAAAATAAAATAGAATAAAATAAAATAAAATAAAATAAAATAAAATAAAATAAAATAAAAGGACTCCTGAAAATGAATTGACAGTCTCTTGAGAGTGAGTTCTCTTGTTTCTCTTGTTTTATCTGTAAGCATTGAAGTGGAAGCCCACTGATCATTTGTCAAGGTTGTTGAAGAGGGGGGAGTCTTAGATCGTATGTGGGACCGGATGGCGTAAGATCCCTTTTGACTCCTTTCCTTGTCCTGGATTGTAACAGCAAAAGCAGCATCTTCGCTTGGTGTACCTGGTTTTATAAGTGCCTGGTGTACTGTGTGGACCCGGTGAATGCTCAGTTAACTATTCATTATTTGATCTTTGGCTTCCTGCTTCTTAATCTAACTTGAGTAAAAACTGTTCATGTTTGGGCGCCTGGGTGGCTCAGTTGGTTGGGCGACTGCCTTCGGCTCAAGTCGTGATCCTGGAGTCCCGGGATCGAGTCCCACATCAGGCTTCCTGCTCAGCAGGGAGTCTGCTTCTCCCTCTGACCCTCTTCCCTCCCGTGCTGTCTGTCTCTCATTCTCTCTTTCTCAAATAAATAAATAAAATCTTTAAAACAAAACAAAAAAAACTGTTCATATTCAGTCCAGGAAAACCACTATCTCTGGCTCCCTCCTAGATGAGTCATTTTGGATAGGCACAATGAGATGGCCATCAAGATCTGTGTGAAAATCAAACAAAACACTTTGAAACTTTGGGCTGGGAATTACATAAAATGGGTTATATACTTTCTTACGTTATTAGGCAGAGTATCTGGAATATAATTTAGTCCTCATGACTCAGTATTGTCATTGTAGACATAAATGTTTATATTGTGTTGAAAGTGAGCTCTGTTTTCAAAAACTGTTGGAATATAAATCTGTTGTATATTTGCCCTTATTCGGAATGATTCCACCTACGCTGAACGACCCCCAACTAATAAACTTTTTGAGTTTTCTGTTTGCTTTTCATAGATGTTTCTCTTGACATTTGTTGCTAGGCTTCTTTTGCTGTCTGGTCTTTTTCCCTAAGTATCTCTCTGTTAGCTGGCTTGTATCTCCTTTCTCATTTGCAGTTTTAATCTTCTGTAATTTGGATATCAGATAACTAAGGTTGTCTGTAAAATAAGTGTAAGTAAGTAGTGTGAGTAAAGCTTTGCTATGTGCAATATATGTGGAATCTGTCATTTCTTTTTTAGCAACGGTGATTTTTTTTTTCTCCCTTTCCTTCTCTCCTTCCTCTTCTCTGTTGGTTTTCTCTCTCTCTCTCTCTCTTTTTTTAATTTGGGTGAGATTAAAGAGCTGAGATCTAGAAGGGTTGGGTCTTATCCTTGACCTGAGCCCATATCCCTGGTTGAGGTATCAGGCCGCCTCTCGGAGTCAACTTAGAAATTATAGAGTGGATGGCTGGAGGGTCCAGAAGGTCATTTGCTTTAGCTCTCGTTTTACAGAAATGAAGGAATCTGCGGCCCGGAGCGGGGACATGAGAGGCTGGGTCTCAGGACACATTAATATCAGGGCTGGACTCTGTGTGCAGGTGTCTTGAGACCCAGCCTGCTTTCTATCCTGCCATTCCACCAGGTTCCGTTCCTTACCAATTTTGAGCAAAACGTGGGTAAATGAGGAAATACAGGGTTTGTGTAAGGTGAAGTCATAGAGAAAAATTCTCTGCTGGCTAGGGTCAGGTTTAGAATGAAAGTACATAAACCAAAAAAGGTTTCTATTTGTTGCAGTGTTTGGCTGTGTTTGCACTCAAGGCTGATATCGATATTGTAGGAGAAGCTTTAATCCTTTCATTCAAATTTACAAGAAATGCTGTTTCCTTTTAGTTAAAAAAAAAAAAAAAAAAAAACCTCCAAGAGAGCATTTGATTTGAGGAACCAAAAGTCTAGAAAATGTATCCGGGAGTCCTCGTCAATTTGGGGCATAATGAAATATAAAAAATACTCAATAAAAGCTCCTTTATTACTTTAACTGTTTAGATGTGGAGTTTTTAGCCATCAGGTTAATGTTTTGGTATCATTTTTTTATTTGATTGTGAGCACTTTTCCAGGTAGCTCTGCCACTCGAGCGCTAATCAGATTCCCACAGACGAATGGTGCTAGCTGCAGCCTGACATCACCGCAGTTTTGCTTCGACATTATTTTATTTGGTTTTCCTGTAAAAGTTAATAACTCTGTGTCCATGTGTTTAAACAGGCAGGAAGAGAGAGAGAAAGGACAGTGAGCAGAGAACGATGAGCGAGGTCTCAGGAAGCTTCTGCCAGATTGAGGAAATGTAGGGATTTTGTGATTTCAAAGTATTTCACCCTCCTAGTGGGGTGTGGAGAATCAAGAAGGTTGCAGAGCAAGATGGTAATTCATAATCCTTCAGATAACAAAAAGTGAACTTCTCTGTTTCCCAGACAGAGCTGGAAGAAATTGGAAATGAGTTACTCTTAATTTAGAGGAGGAGGAGCAGGGTGCTCAGTAGAACTGATTTGCTTAATTGTGAAAATCGTTTAAATGTTGTGTTAATTGTAAGTAAATTACGTGCTAATTTTAGATGACCAAGATCGGTAAGAATATCAGATGTAGGGCGTAAAGACCCTCCTTTTGATCTGCCCATCAGAGGTGGGAGATCTGTAATGAGGGCCTCATGGCTAAGGTGGCTCTGGTGTCTAGTAGGCCTCTCTCGAATCTTTTATCTTTAAAGGTTTTTTTTTTTTTTTTTTTTAATTGGTAGCTGTGGTTGTTAATAATAGGAATGTTCACCATGTTTAGTGAAAGATTACAGAATGGTTCAAAGCCATGATGATTCTTCCATTTGATTCTTCCTTCCTGCTGTGGATTTCCTTGCTGAGCTAAAAGTTCTAAACTGGAGTTTATCAGAGAACGCAACTAGAGTGATGGTGTTTGATTCACTCTCTCTTCTGAATTTACACCTTGGTCTTGTGGGTACAAATCTGACAGTGGGGATGAGAGTCAGTCCCAGAGCTCTTGTTTCAGTGCTTCTGGAAGATGCAGGAAAGAGTGATGCCTCTTTCCCCATCTGTGTCCGAGGTGTAGCTTGACTTGCTTCTCTCTTCCGTACTCGTGGTGTGGATAAGTTCCTCCTAAAGTCAGCTACGGGGGAGTGACCTAGATCAGATACCTCTTTCTTAGAAGATAGAACCTGACCACCAAGTTTCTTATTTCATATGGATGCCAGATAGCCAGAGTCGGTTCCACTGACATGGCTCATCTCTTTAGACAGCCTATTCCTGTCTACTCTCTGGGGCTTGTGTGCTTGGAGAGGAGGGTGCTTTTCCTCTGAGAGGAGCTGATTTCATTTCACTAGTTGAATAGAAACCGTTTCTAATCCCTATCATCTTACTGTAAATTTGAAGATTTTTGAGTCTGCCAGTATTATGAATCATACTTTTGGATCTCATACTTTTATTTTTTTCCTCTTAGGTCATAAAAGAACCTAAACTAATAGCGGAAACTAGGACTTGGTGGTCTTCTGTTAGTGCAGATATTAACTGCTTACTTTCTTGGGCTCTCCAGTAGATCTAAAGGTGATTTAAAGGCTGTCTACATTTGTCATTATTTATTTACTTATTTATTTATTTATATGCAAAATATTTTACATTTCTAAAAAATACTTATTTGTTAGAGAGACAACACGAACAGGAGGGGCAGAGGGAGAGGGAGGGAGACTCTGAAGCCGACTCTGTGCTCTGGGCTCGATCTCATGACCCCGAGATCACGACCTGAGCTGAAACCAAGAGTCAGAGGCTTAATAACTGACTGTACCACCTGGGCGCCCCTGTATACAAAATATTTTAAATAACACACTATCTATATCTAGTTAAGCGATATCCAGCCTGGAGGCCAAGGCAGTTGCACGTGAGCTAGAATGGAGTCCAGGCGGGCCTAGCTGAAAATTCCTCTTTTCTTTATTTTTTTTCTTTTTTCTTTTTTTTTGTTTTGGAGGAGTACAAATTAATTTAGTAGGTTAAGTAGGGAATGCTAACTGCAGAGAGGGCAGATCAAGTACAAAAGCAAAAGAGTATAGCAGAATGTCACAGTATGGAAAGAGCTAGATCTTGTCTCTCCTTTGTCTGTGGGACAGCACTAAAGAAGAGCTAGCGGTATACCTGTTACTATTTATGAAAACAGTTTTATCTCTTCTTTTTACCTCTGTCCGTCGTCTGTCTGCTTATTTGCTCAATCCTAGTACGTGTATAGCAGTATCAGGATTGTTGACTTGCACTCCCCTGGGAAACAACTTTATTAACTACAGGCCAGCGCTTATGTATGATTCCTTTAGTCCTCAGACTACAGTCTCCACTTGTTTCCTAAGGTACGTACGTAATTTTCCCCTTATGCCCTCGAATGAAGTTATGTCCTAGACTTGAAACACAGGTTCCTTTTTTTAAAATACATTTTTACCCCCTTCGCTCATGTCTTCTACCCCTTCTACCCCTCAGCCCCTGTCTCTGGCAACCACCAATCTGAGCTTGTGTGTATGTTTTTTTTGAAGAATTTATTTATTTATTTATTTGGAGATTGAGAGTGGTGGGGAGGGATGGAGGGAGAGGGAGAGAGAATCCCTAGCAGACTGCCTGCTGAGGGCGGAGCCCAACAGAGGGCTCCATGCCATGACCCTGAGATCATGACCTGAGCTGAAACCAAGAGTCGGAGGCTTAACCGACTGAGCCACCCCTGCGCCCCTTATTTGTTTTTGTTTTGTTTTTTTAAATTCCACATATAACAGAGATTATATGGTATTTGTCTTTCTCTGTCTGACTTCACTTAGCATAATACCCTCGAGGTTCATCCATGTTGTCACAAATGGCAAGATTTCATTCTTTTCTTTTATGGCTGAATAATATTCCTGTGTGTGTGTGTGTGTGTGTGTGTGTGTGTGTGTGTGTGACAGAGAGAGAGAGAGAGAGAAAGGGAGAACACACATAATAATTTCTTCATCCATTCATCCATTGGACACTTAGGTTGTTTCCATATCTTGGCTATTGTAAATAATGACATTTGTCATTTTAAATTCTTTTCTTGCTGTCTTTGCATTCAAACTGTTTCAAGACTATGTCTGTTTCTTTTGTATTCAAATCTATTTTAACATTAAGTCTCTAGTTTTTTTGTGGGATGTTTGGTAGGAGTGTCATTTAGTGACGCCTCAAAGGTTTTAGTGTTGTGTTGTATGTGGGGTGACTGTAGACAGAGTTTCTTGGTCTAGAGCTTATCTTCCGTGGAATCCAGGAGCCCATCTCATTGCTCTCAGAGCCCAAGGTGCTAAGCCATCCTGAGGAGACCCTGTCCTGCACCGCCTGGTGGTCATCCGTTCAGTGTCCAGCCTCTACTGTCACTGTCCATGACATAACCTTTGTCCCCTTTCTGATCATCTCACATCTCAATAGTGCATGACCAGAGAGGGCTTTGCCAATCTCCATGTGGCCCCGACTTCAAAAGAAGTGGGACATGAAGCACTGTTCCATCTGCTGAACATCTGAGAAGTAGTGGCGTTGGAGAGCCATAACCAGAAAGCAGAAAATTCAGCCTGTGGTGGAGAGAGAGGGACAGGGAGGTAGAAGCAGTGGTATCATTAGGAAGGTCCTGGGGACTGAGTGCTACATATTTTTAGTGTTGGAGTCACCAGCCTCCGTCACTGAGTGAGCTCACAGTTCTCCTAGGGAGCATCTTGGACACTGAGTCATTACATTCCTTTGGAGTGATTCAACCCAACAGCTTGACACCTTCATTAATTTTACAACACGAAGCCTGGGTGCTCTCTGCTTCCTCTTTAGCAGCGCAGGGAAATTAGAGGAATATAGAAAATGCAAAACCGAGGGAAACTGGCAGAAGGAGCAGTCAAGGAGCTGTTGAAAGACACCGTGTTAAGGAATTGAACTCCTTGCCTTTCCTTGGTACCTCTTGGGAACGAGCACCCAACTCTTGCCACACGTCTCTGGCACATAAACCTTTTATTTCTGTTCCTGGCACGCCGGCCAGACCTCCGACTTGCAGCCAGCTCGTTTGCCTTCTCCGCTGAGGTCACTGTTACCGTGATCCGTGTATAATGGCATTTTCCTCCTCTTTTCAGTATGGAGGCTATTACAGTTTCTTCTCTAAGCAGGACTTCAAACAATTTGCTGCCAGTTGGATTTCAAAGCCAAGGAAAAGGCAAATGTCATCCTTTTTTCCTCCCCTCTTTGGGTAACTGCTTTGTTGGTCGCATCAAAAATTAGAGGGGCTGCTATCTAAATTCAGGTGGGGATGCATGGGGACAAGGCATTTAAATTTGCTTTTCTTTCTCCCTGAAGGAGAAAATCCTTTTCCTTCTCAACCTTTCCTAAAAAGGAACTTTGATCTTCTCAACCCAGAAGTAAGGGTTTTCGTTTCCTCTCCAGCAAGCGTGTGCACTCCGGCCCCGTGTGTGGCGCGGTCACAGGCGGGCCGTGCAGCGGCCGCTCCTCTGCTTTTCAGCTGTGCCACCCCAACTGCACCAGCTCCCTGTGGGCTGCAGGCTGGCACCCAGAGTACCCTCCAGGGTCACCCTCGTGCCCCTAAGATCACTGTCACTTGATATTAAGCTGTGCACGTTGGCTTAAGATGCTTTTTAATTTCCACACACATTTCTGGAAGAACTAGTTTAGTCAAATAACAAAACAATGACATTCTGACAAGCAGTTCATGCAATATTTTTAACTCGGGCCAAGAAGAAGAGAAATTTAAATGCAGAGGTATTTCACTTTGAAAGGTAGTTTTGGTGCATACGACGTTGCCACTTTTCATAAAGGCTTTTACTACATATATCAATGTGTTTTAAGAGAGACTAGGGTCAATAATGCGTGCTTTGGAATTCCCTAAATACAGATTTACACAGTAGACCTTAAAAATATTATGTTCTATCATGTCAACTCTTGTGCACTCCTACTAGAGATACTTTATTTCTTTAATGTGAAAAACAAAAGGACAGAGGAAAGTAAAACAAAGGAAATTAGGGCCCACAAGCTTAATTAGTATAGGGTTGTAACCCAAATCAACAATGGGAAGGACACAGTGACAAAAACCAGGAAATTCCAAGTCGAAAGAGAGGCTCTTTCCTTTAACTCCTTGAGTGCCGGGGCGCTTACTAGCATACTCCTTGCCCAGGTGCAGGAGGCTGGCTCAAGTACAACGCACTGTCTTTATCTTTGAACTTCCTGGCCATTGTTGACTTTCCCCTCTCCTTTCCCCCTTGATGTAAATGAAACATACCTCTGTGTGTGTGTGTGTGTGTGTGAACTGTAGATAAACGGGCTAGAAGTACCTCTTGATTTTGTAACCCTCAGAGAAGGAGAAAGAGTAAAAAAAAAAAAAAAACTGTCACTGTCATCTGTTCATTTTTAATGAGCAATTTTAAAAAATTGAAAATAAAAGAGGAAAATGAATAGGTGTTGAACCAGCCCGTGATATGTAAATGCCAACTAGTAATTACCTAAAACCTCAATTTTCATTCTGTTTCATCTTGCAAAACATTTCATTTTCCCTGAGTGAAAACACTTCACTGGGGCTGTGGGAGTCAGCGGGGCGGCTGCCCCTGGACTGCGCGGCCGCCGGCTCCGGCTAGGGGGCACTTTGGCTCTGCGCTTGGGCTGCCCGAGCGGCGCGCGTCCACCTCAAGGTTATTCCCCTCTTGCCATTCCAGTGGTTTTGCTCCGAGCGTTCAGTGGCGCCCCTCCCTCCTCTCCCACTAGTCTGGTTTCGGGGAGCCTCATTCCTCCTTGTCCTTGCACGGGATCGGATTGAATTTTGGCTGACCGAGCCTTCCTGTGCATATTAACTTTCCCCTCCCCTGCCTGCGAGCACCTCCGCTTCCCTGAGTGGCACCTCACTCTTAAGAGCAGCTTTCTGCCAGGCCCCTTCCTCCCTTTGGGATTTCAAACACAACAGTCTCAGCTTTTTGTTTTTAAGATTTTTTTTTTTATTTATTTGACAGAGAGAGACACAGCGAGAGAGGGAACACAAGCCGGGGGAGTTGGAGAGGGAGAAGCAGGCCTCTCGCCGAGCAGGGAGCCCGATGCGGGGCTCGATCCCAGGACCCTGGGACCATGACCTGAGCCGAAGGCAGACGCTTAACCACTGAGCCACCCAGGCGCCCCAACAGTCTCAGTTTTTATGTTTACTGCTGCTGCTTTTTCTTCTTTCTTTTCATTTTGGCGACTGGGGGGGGGGCAGGGGGGATGGCGGGGGCGGCCCCCCTCGCTTGAAGCTCACACACATTTGCTCCCCTGCCGCACTTAGAACGCGGGTTCTGACATTTCTTTGCGGGCTCATAGATTTCCTTTCATTCTGGTTTAGGATCTGACGCCTTCTGGGTGCATTCGTGCAGTGTCTCGGCATGTGGCCCGCGGGTGCCCCTGCTTCCAGAGCGGTTACCCTTCTCGGCCCCTTCCCTAGCTGGAAGGAGAGCAAGGAGGCTCGAAAGAGAACGAAGAGCCTGGGATTGGCGGCTGCAGATTAGAGAGGATTCTGGATGCAGAGAGCCAGAATTATGTTGTCCTAGGACCCTGGATCTGAGACTGCTTTGCCTGGAATCTCAAGGAACACGGCCTCTTTAGTGAGATATATAGCTTCATAATTAGCCCGTTGCATTTTTTCATGAGTGCTAGCATCAGCGTTCTACGATGTGTTTCTCTGATTAACAGCTGCTTTGCAACTATTTCCTTGTGCCACCGATGACCATATTTGTCAAGGAACTCCTCACAGAGTACTGATTTCTTACTAAAATGCAGCATTTCTGTTTGAAGAGGGTGCTCTCATTCTCAGCATTGCCTAGCTTTTAAAGTCAGTCCTTGTTAAAACTCAAGTTGGCTTTGGTCTAACGCTTGTTAACAGGATGCTGGGTATCTATCTACTTTAGAGCACGAGCATAGGAACCTTTCACAGGCAATTTAATCTTCTGAGCGGTGCACGTGCGCCGGCGCAACGTCGGGAGTGGGGGTTCAGGCCCGCACATTGGTCATTTCTTTTGCCCTCCGGTTGTGATCTCTCTGGGTTAAAGAGGACTTGGCGTTGGTTGTTAGTGTCATTAATTTTTGAATATTTTTAATATTTTAAAATGGCTCATGAATGCTCACAGTTTAGGAGATAGATGTTTATGTAGCACACAGGATTGCTGGAATTGGTGGCATTCCAAATAAGTGTCACTGGAGACAATGCATCCGGTTTACATGTCAGGTGCAAAGTGCTCAGGCTTCCTCACACCCCAGGCTCGTTATTAGGCAAGCTCTGTTCTCCCGTCCCCCTCGTGCAGAAAATAAAGCGTATGTTCTGAAGATTACAGCGTGCAGGTCTTTTGTAGGAGAGTGGGAAACACATAGGAAGCACCTCTTCAGCGAGGACTGCCAGAACCTTGATTCTTCTCACCAGGGATTACTTACCCTACACAGCGCATTTAACAGCGCATAGTTCATCGTAGAGAGCCCCCGAGTATACTGTATTCCACTGATTTACAGTCACAAATCCTGGGCTCTCAAACAAGGGTCTCTCGCGGTTGGCTGATCATCTGGGGTCCAAAGGTGTCCTTCAGCCCCAAGTCCCCTCTTCCTCCTGGCTGCAGCGGTCCCTCCAGCACGCCCAGTGCAGAGGCAGGCAGTCACTTTAGTGATCAACAGGGAAAATGATCAAATTTCCCTAAGACTGAGGAGTTTGATGGTGCCGGGGTGCTTTTATTTTGCTTTTTGGGGGAGGGAGGCAGAAGATAGGGTCACAGAAATAGGGGTGGCGAGAAACTTTGCTTCTGTTTTCTTCCGAGTTCGTCGTCTGTATTTTTATGGTGCAGCTCCTGGTAATCCGAGGTGCACTCATTAGGAACTCTCAGTGCAAGAGGAGGGGAAAGGAAAGCCGATTCCACGTTTCTCGTGGACTCAGCGGCGAGTGGCTTCCCACAGCGGCATCAGGTGCTTTGCGCCAGAATCTTCCCTGGCTTACTGCACTCCCACGACATGTGCAATAAAGTTCCTGTCTCCGTTTTACATCTTTGACATTGAGGCGGAAGATTTGGCCTGAATTTATGTAATTTAGTTGGGCACAGATATAACCCATGAATAGTCACATTCATCTCCTAATTAGAAAATCAAACGATAATACAGGACAGGCTGCAGGCACCCCATCCCTTCGGCCAACAAAAGCACGCTGTGTGTGTTGGACCTCTGCAGAGGAAGAGTCAGTTGAGTTGCTTCATGAAGTTAATGAAAAGTGTCCAACCATGGGTGAATGAAAGATGCGGACCGAGGGTGCTGGCAGTTACTTAGCATGCTAAAACGTTTGCATTATGGGTAAAGATTTGGGGGAGATCTTTTACCATCTGCGGATGAATCCCCGGGCATATAAAATTCCGTATTGGACAGGCCTTAACCCCCTGTTGTGGCGGCAGGGGTGGGGTGGGGGAGTAAAGAGTAGCCGAAGAAATAATTAGTGAGCGGCGGAGAGAGGTTTTCATATGTTCACACTTACATGTAGCTGCTTATCTGGGTATCTTTCTTATTCAGCACATTATGTTGAGGCTGTTAGTTTGGATGCTTTATATTTTTGCATCTGGCGTAGTGATATCGATGCTGTTAAATATGTGATTTGCCTTTCGCCTGCATTTTCAGACAAAGATCAAGAGGAACATAAACGAGCCCCAAATATACTTTATGTAGGTGTTTGGCAGTATGATTTTATATGGTTTGAAATTAGTGAATGGAAACTTTAAAAGAAATTGTTCATATTTTTGCAAGTTTGAAGTGTGCCGGGACTTTGTCAAATTCCCGTTAAAATAAATACGTCAATTTCATCTCCCTTCCGAATTCATTTATCTTGCTTTTTTAAAAGGTGTTTTCTACTTTACCTGATGTTTAAATTGGATTCGCTCGTTTATGCTGTTCTTTGCTATATCCCCCACGTTTTTCTTAAATGAATTACTAATGACAGAGCACTCCATCATTCCCTCTCTACAGCCACTTTAAGGAAAGCATGGTGATCTAAACCTTTTAACCTATTAAAGATGATTTTTCCCAATTGAATCAGACCCACCACAGGTGTAATAACTAATCATTTAAACTACACCTGCTATTATGTATTTTTAAGCCATTATGCGTGTTGGATAGATGATAATTCATGTTTATTGCATTGTCCGATGGATCCGTTTTGCCTACACTAGGCTGATTAATGTATTTAAAGAAATAAGAGATGCAATTTTAAAAAAAAAATTGATGGAATGCGCCAGGCGCTGCATTGAGTGCACCATTAAACCCATCAGAACTTTGCTCTCTGACCAGAAATGCATATACCAAGGACTATATTAAAAAAGCAAGGTGAAACCTGTGCGTTTTAGTGGTGGGATTCTGTTTTCTTCCTCTGTCATGGAAAATTTTGGAAGGATGAAGGAAAGGTCGATGCTTCTGTGGGTAAATGAGAGGAGCCGTGCTGTTAATGTCTGCTGCTTAAGGGCCGCTCATCCACAGTCCCTCTGACACCTGGTGCACATGTCGCTGCGTGCAGCCACCGCTGCATGGGACTGGTGCTGTAATTGTCTTGTGTGTGGAAGGTGCGTTTTTTTCTCCAGGTGAAGAGCAGTCATCCCCGAGCCATCGGAACCAGGCCGATGGCCTTTGACCCCGTGGGGCCTGTGACTGTGTAGCTGTCCACTCCTTCCTGGACCTGGGCCTCTCTTCCTCCTGTCTCTCTCCTTCCTCCTTCCCCACGTCCCCTTCCCACTTCTCCTCTCCCCACTTCTTCTGCCTCCCCTTCTGGTCCAGCTCCTCTGCCTTCTCCACTTGTCCAGTGGCTGCCTTCTCCCCTGCCGCTCCCTCCTGCTCCCCAGTCCCTCTTCTGTTTTCCTCTTCTTCCTCTCCCTTCTCCCATCGCTTCATTAAAACGCATCCGTTTTGTAGATGTGTGTCAGATTGTTCTTAAGTTTGGTGCGACCCGAGGTGATGTGGTTGAGGGGCCGAGGGGGCGTGGGATGTGGAGTTCGGGGGTCTAGAATCTGGAGCATGGGTTTCTCTCTAGTCCAGAGCTGGCTGGTTACCACTGCAGCTCATGATGCGGGTTAAGAGTTTGCAATGCTGGACGAATTACAACCAGTCTCTAGGAACACGAGTGTGTCTTATCGCCGCCAGGCCCGAATCTAAAGGTCTGGGACACCTGAATTCATCCTTCAGGGAGAATGTCTCAGGCTAGCCTCCAATAGAGGGATTATGGGTGAAGGTACATAAGGGAATTGCCCTGGCCTTTTGTGTTTTTTTTTTTTCGTCATTTATCCTGCTATCTTTTGCTACCAGGGAAGCCTGGCTGGACTCAGGATTAAATTCATATAAAATAGAATATTTGTAAGTTGTATTCCATTGATAGTCACAGTACTTTGTGCTTGAGTCTCTGGATAGCTGCTACCCTTAGTCTGAAGGATCTTAGAAAAGTTCCTTATATTTGGTCCCTTAGAAATGTTTTCTTTCAACAGCTTAGGAGTGAACTCCAGGGTCTGTTGACTTTACCTGTAACACAAGACTATATTATTCTTTTGGTCTTGATGAGATGAATAATGCCAGCCATTTAAAACGGCCCCTTTCCTGTCTGG
The DNA here is from genome assembly GCF_011800145.1 of Mirounga leonina. Classification (NCBI taxonomy): domain Eukaryota; kingdom Metazoa; phylum Chordata; class Mammalia; order Carnivora; family Phocidae; genus Mirounga; species Mirounga leonina. The sequence continues at coordinate 86,510,909 of NW_023270447.1, read as the reverse complement.
GGCAGGTTGGCGTGTCCCCCCCTGTTGCACTAGTGCGCGGGACGGAGAGCACACAGGCGGCGTGCAAACACACGCCGAAGGTTAATACCTTCAGCAGTTTTCCTCCCACCCCCTCCTTGGCTTATTTGTAGATAGGAAGATTTCATTAAATAATATCATTACCAGAGGTAGGGGGATTGTCTGTCAATCTGTCAGCTTTTAGCTACGAAACCCCAAACTTTGTCCTTTGAAGTCTCTTCAGGACTGAGCTCCGTTGCATAAGAGGGACCGGTGTGAATGGCTGGGTGCCGTTGTCTCTTATATAATCCTTCCCAGCCGGTCTCTGCTCAGCACTTTGCCAGGCTCTGTGGAGGCAGCGTGGTCTCTTCTCCTCGGGTGCTTGCAGTGTAGTTGGGGAGGCAGCCTGAACATTAGAAGGCAGTATAATTATGTCTTCAATTATATGGAACACACTACGAGCATCAAAGAATTTAAGAGAATAGGGAGATCAGAGATGGCTTGCTTATTTAGGGAAGACTTCGAGGAGTTAGCACAGGCTGTAAAAGGGCTGTGCTGGTGTGCGTGTGTGCGCGTTTGTACATGTGTACGTGTGTGTGTGTGTGTGTACGCAATGTTTAGACAGGTAGAGGCAGGAAAGGGAGGCTGTCTAGAACGAGGGCATAGCTTGAGCACAAGTGTAGTGACATGGATGAGCATCACCAGGAGAGGGCTACCTGCCGAGGAGTATGAAGAGACAGCTTGAACAGGGAGAAGAGGAAAAGATTATTGCAGGTCTTAAAAGCTAGGCTGAGGAGATTAGGTTTGATAGAATCAGATACAGGGAGCCAGTGGGACCTGACATAGTCTTTTATTTAGGTAGATTTTAAATGTGAGAAGTAACTGGTTATATATTTGACCACAGTGGTGTGCCTATTTCTCTGGACCTGGGATAAACTGGTAGGATTTTTAATCTTGAAATTCAGCCTATTGAAGTTTACTTTTTTTCTTTTATCTCCCTGACCAGATTGCCACAGCAATGAAGTTTCTACAGAATTCCCGGGTCCGCCAGAGCCCACTTGCGACCAGGAGAGCGTTCCTTAAGAAGAAAGGTACAGGTTTCCCAAGGCCATACAGTGTGGCCTGCAGAAAGGGACTGGGGACGGGGCAGACGAAAGCCACATTGTTGCTGAAAGGACCTTCCGTAGTTGTCCCACTGGTGTGGGGGTGAGGGGAGCCCCCTCAGTGGGAATGCAGGCTTCTTTCCTTACAGTGGAGCAGAGAGATGATACTGTCTGGATGATCCAGCACCAGGTGTTAGGCCAACAATTAGCCCAGGACAGCCTGGTACTGGCATCAAGAAGAGGCCCATTGGATGAGACTGTGGAGGACTTCTGCTTCTGGTCCGTTCTTCTGATAATATGACCCTGGCTACACAGTGACTGGCTTTAGGTTAGGAGGTCAGCTGCCTCAGTAAAGAATCAGGAAGAAAGAAATTGAAAGACGAGGGAAATGAGATGACTAAACAAGGTCAGGTTAAGGTCAAGCTTGGGGTCAGTCTGATTTACGGATTGAAGTGGTAAATTACTGGTTTTATGGTATTTCTGTAAGCAGGGATTAAATGGATCTTGACAAATTCAATATTGTCCAAAGCAGAAAGAATCTCTTCTGGCTCTGTTGCAATTTAGGATATTTTTCTTGTTCTGTAAAATACAGAACAAACCCCAAAACAAACAAAAAAAGGAATCTGACTTTTCACTCTTTGAACATCTAATTTTCTAGAAAGCTGGAAAGTTGTGTGGAGGCCCTCATACACCATGGTGGGGGGAGTGAGTTTTCTTCCTCCTCTCTGCCGCCGCGCTCTGCCGCCCCCACCCCCCCGCCCCTAAACAAAACTCCTTTTCCTTCAGTAGCTGGAATGTCAGCTTCAGAATTTGAGGTTGTGAGCTTTAAGTCATCTGTGGCTGGAAATAGAAGACGGAGTGGTTTGGTGGTGTTTCCTCCGTCTGCTCCCTGGCGTCCCACCACAGAGGTGCTTGCGGGACCGTGTCCCAGGCCTGCACCCTTGGCACTGGGGCAGAATGAGCCTGAAGCTCTCCATTCGCAGGCATCTGTTCAGAGGCAGCCTCAGGGCTGGCCCCTGCGACGGAGTTGGTGAGGGGCACTGTGCATTTGCTGGCGGCATCGTGCTCGCCCCCCATCCGTAGGTGGTTATTACAATTTGGAGTGCGTTGGCCGGCCTCTCCACTCCGCAACCATCATGCCATAAAAGAGTTTTTCCTTGAAATATGTGTACCTATGGGGAGTAATTAATCATAAAAGCTTGGGGATTTCAGCTCTCTCATCAAAGCATCGAAGCCGGGGAAAGCTGAGCCTAAAAGCTGTGCTGATTACCCGGGGTAACCTGAGACAAAATCTATGGTTGCCGAGAGATCCTCTGCCCCAGTATATTGTGCGGTATTATAACTGCCTGATCTTCTCTTCCACTGACAATGACCAGTTATTCCTCATTTTCTCTCAAACGCAGCTGGGTTAGAATTTCATTTGCAGAAGGTATTTAGAGCAATTTAGAGACAAATGTCTCTGGTGTTTGCTCGGCACTTCCCCACCGCAGGCTTTGCTGAGCAGTTTTAGTATCAGGAGCTCCATCTAATCTGTTTAATTTTAATAAATCCCTGACTGGGAGAGGGAGAGGAAAAAGAGAGAGAGAGAAACTCTGGACCAAATAATACTTCTTTTGAGTTAGTTGGCTAATAATTACTGTGGAGAGGAAACTGTTTTGTGCAATTATTATTTGTTGCTCCTTTAAATATAACGCAAAACAAAACCAGTCGATTAGTTAATCCATCGGAGAGTGTTTGCCTTGCACACGCCCCGTTCTGGGCCCCAGGGACTCAGCAGAGAAGAGGGCAGACAGCATCCCTGCCCTCACCAGGCTGACATTCTAAGGGGGAAAGGCAGACAATTAACCAATGAGAAAACGAGATCCATTGTACGTCGAGTGACAAGCGCCACGGAGAAAAATAATGCCGGGCGCCCGGGGTTGAGGAGCACCAGCGCTGGGGTGGGAATGGCTTGCACACCTAGACAGGGCAACTGGAGCACGCCTCTCTAAGAGGGAGATGAGTATTTGTCAGTGTGGAGTGGGCACAGTTCCTCCTTGACCCCTAATGTGGATGAGAGTTTTTAGAATTTCAGGCAGCAGGAACCTGGAGAGGCCTCCTACCCTTCTTCCTCTAAAGAGAGCCACAGGAGTCTACCCTGAGCCTCAGTCCAGAATCACTGGCCGTAATCACCCATCTCCATTATCCTGTAAAATGCTGCTTCAGTCAGTAATTATCTGTTTCCGAGTTGAGTCCCAATAGGGTAAGTTCTGGCAGGACCTTTTCTGGGCAGAGGATTCCATGGTTTGATTGGCGTCTGGGGAAGAAGTGCCCCTTCGTGGATTTACACTTCACTTTTTAAATTTCCGGTTGTTCCTTGGGTCAGGTGTACGTGGTCCGCGGAGCTTGGCACCGGCTCCGATGGGGTGAGGGAGGAGGGGATTTTGCGAAGGAGCCGGTCTCCCCTGTCCCTGACTGTACTTGGGAAGGAAAGAGAGTTGGCGGGCTGGTCTGTGGGGGCGGGGAGGGTGTCCTGAGGGGGAGGGACCAAGGTTCTGGCATCCTCCGCATGCCTCCCCCCAAGCAGGACTCGTTGCAGGGGTGGGTTTGGAGCGCTGGCTTTGGGCGAGCTTGCAGCTACTGTAGTCTTGGCTTTTCCTAGCAAATGTCACTTCAGGGAATTGCAATGGAGCACTGCCTTGAATTATAATCTTGACTTTCTTTTTTTTAATAAACATCTCTTTCCTGAAAAGGCAAATCCAATTTTGTTTTTCTTTTAATATTATTTAATATTTAATATAGAAATTGAGGTCCCTGTAGTGCATGTCAGTTCAGTGGAAAATGAGGGTTACTTTAGGCACATCAGCTGAGTTTGTTTTAATGTGAAACCACAGCCTGGAGCAGGGCTACAGCCTGCCTCCGTTACTGACACGTTAAATGTTGTGCTCTCTGATTCGGGGCACCGAGGGGACCGGAGGCAGGCTAGTGGGGAGTGGATGGGATGGACATGCAAGAGCTTTGGTTTGCAAAGGTCTTCTGTGTTTGTGGTTTTCTTGTTTTTGTTTTTTGTGTTTTGAGTTCTCTTTTGGATGCTTTAAAGTCTGAATATGAAGTCATTAATGAGAAACATGAAGTTATTGGAATCATTTATCATTTTCCTTGAAGTTTGTACTGCCATTTTATGTAATTTACGACATTTCTTTCTTTTATCGGGAATTTTTTGGATGGAAGAGAAAAGCAGCTGTTCACCTTTGGAGTATTAGAATAAACGTTTTTGTTTTCCTTCCAACTACTTGATTCTGCAGATGGCACATCAGCCGCGTAGTCAGCCGCACATGAGCATCACTGGACTATGTGTTGGGTTTAAGCCCTCCTGGAACTGGACTGCATAGGTTCTCACCAGGCAGGCATCGTGTCTGGGCTTTAAGTGGGCTGCAGTCCAGGAGGTTAGAGTAGCTTAAAAACAGCAACAGAATCGGTCCAGAAAGTTAGAGGCTTGGACAGCGTTGTCAATAGGCTTATGTTTATTTGACACCCTATCCAACCACAAAGTGTAGGAGGCAGGCTGCTTCCAAACATGTTGGCAGGGTGAGTGTAAGGTGGGTAAAAGTGATGCCTCTTCTTTGGGGGGTGGGGTAGGTGAGGTGGGGGGAAGATAGCGTTGTCTCTTAGCTTACTCCTAATCTATCTGTTGCAAAACAGGCTTCTAGAAAAACGATGAGCATCACACACTTCTCTGTATAATCCTGCATAATGGGGCCTGGGTGCTGTTGGCTGAGACTTTTGCTTATTGTGCCTTTCTCAAGTGTGTAAGTAAAGGGCTGTGTTCTCGCTCATCTAATAAATAGTCCGGGGGGGAAAGGAAAACTAAACAAATGAGACACACCACCATCCTTTCTCATTCTAAAAGGTGAAACAAGATCTTATCTTTCTTCTGTTCCTGGAAGCGGAACCCCCGGTAGCAAAGCCGCCTCCTTGCTGGAAATGAACTTGAGGAAGAAACCTGATGGTCTCAACCTTGGTAGTGGGGTAGAGGTGAAGGGCTGCTCTCGCTGGAGTATTTCAAGGGGGAGTAAATTCTTACGCAGATTTCAATTTAACTCTCTTTTATTACTTTTCTTTTTTATCATTTACGTCCATTTCATGAGGTAGTTTGCATGTCCTTGAATGGAATCTCGTTACCATGAAAGCTTTTTTAGCATTGATTTCATAACAGTCTTAATTTAATAGCTCCGTCATTACTGAGAAGCTCTGGGAGTGGGGCCCTGGCTTTCCAGGTCACTGACCTTTTAATTACAAACCTTGTTCTGATGGCCAGGTTATCGACTGGACAGCTCCCAGCTTGTGCCCCCAGGATGAGAACGAAAATAACTGTGTTTCCTCCCCCATCTCCAGGAAAAAAAAAATTGTAACCTCATATGTTTCTAAAATTAATTTTCTCCTTCAGCTTTACTTTATAATTAATTCTTTAATGTGTCTTAGTGAAGCCAGAAGTATTTTTATAACGCTGTTTTTTTCTAGAGCTTGGGTCCAGCAGAGAGCTTGGAGGGGGCAGGGAAGGGAGACCCCATGCTTGGCTGTGGCCCATTTCCTCACCCTCAGAAACTCCTGTGGCTGAGCTGGAAGGAAGGGTACTGGCTCTGGAGGGGCTGTCTGGCCCCTCTGATTTCTTTGTTAATGAGACGTGGATTGTGGCATCGAGATTTAGATTCATTCCTGTATTTGCTGGAATAATTGTGCCTTCTCTGTCATGGATGTTTTATTTTATTTCTTTATTTTTTTAAAGTAATCTCTACCCCCAACGTGGGGCTTGAACCCACGACTCTGAGATCAAGAGTCACACGCTCCACCGACTGAGCCCGCTGGGTCTCCCCTAACATGGACGTTTTAAAAAGATGCTCCCCGTCTGGGCAAAGATGGGGGGTGGGTGATTTTTCTTTTTCTTTTTCTTTTTTTAAAGATTTTATTTATTTTTTGACAGAGAGACAGCGAGAGAGGGAACACAAGCAGGGGCAGTGGTCTCGAGAGGGAGAAGCAGGCCTCCCGCGGAGCAGGGAGCCCGATGCGGGGCTCGATCCCAGGACCCTGGGATCATGACCTGAGCCGAAGGCAGATGCTTAACGACTGAGCCACCCAGGCGCCCCTGATTTTTCTTACTGTCTTACCTCTCTGTGAGTCTTAGATGACTGGAAGAAACAAAATACCCGACCTGAGGAGTTCTGCTCAGTCATGAGGTTGAACTGAATTAGGTGGTCCAGGTTCTCTTTCACCGATGATGAAGAGGGAAAGAAAAAGGAGAGGACAGTGGCTGGTAAGTAGGGTGGCCACTGGTTCCGGTTTGCCCCACACTGTCCTGGCTTTAACACTGGAATTCCTATGTCCTAGAATTCCTGTGTCCCTTAGGTCTGGGCAAACAGGTCACCCCAGCAAGGCAAGCCATACCCCAGAGTATGAGCTATCCAGAGAGACAAAATGGGTGTTTTTTTGTTTTTTTTTTAAAGATTTTATTTATTTATTTGAGACAGACAGAATGAGAGAGAGAGAGCACATGAGAGGGGGGAGGGTCAGAGACAGAAGCAGGCTCCCCGCCGAGCAGGGAGCCCGATGCGGGACTCGATCCAGGGACTCCAGGATCATGACCGGAGCCAAAGGCAGTCACCCAACCAACTGAGCCACCCAGGCGCCCAAAATGGGTGTGTTTTTGGAAGCTCAGGAAGAAGTTCACCAGCAGTCAGTCCCTGAGAGTCCCGCCTGCAGTCCAGTGGCATTTCCTCAAGCACTGCCTGCCGTCAGTCCCGCAGACCCCGCCCTGGTGTGGGTCCCGTGCAGAGAGCCTCGGGGGCTGGGGCCGTGCCCTGAAGGTGAGTGAGGAGCTGCCGGTGGCGGAGCAGACAGGACTGTGTGTGGCAGCCTCGGGCTCGTTCCTGAGGATGATTGAGCACCTCCATCCATCTGTTGTGAACGGACCATCTTCCTTCCCTGCCAGTCTTGCATCTGCATATCTGTCACCTGCTGTTCTGGACCAGCCTATTCATCACACTGACTGGTGTTCCCCCCATCAATTTTCCTGCTCCCCTTGTTATCCAAACTTGTCTTGAGCTCCAGAGATTTTTTCAGCATCTAGGATGAGAGCTGCAGCAGCTGGGCCGGCTGAAGGCCGTGGAAATGGGGACGCCGTGGCCTCCTCGTTGAGAGGGGGAGCTGGTGGCACTTGCTTCCCCGAGGAGGCTGAGTCGCATGGGTTCCTACACTTCACCCTACCACGGGGGGGGCGTGGCCAGAGGAGCTTGGGGCGGTGGGGGGGGCAAAGCTGTTTTGGGTTTACCCGGTTGCTTTGCGGTTTTTCCTGAAAGTGAAGAGTGATTCCTCTTTTCTTCACCTTGTGTGCCTGTGACAACGCTACAAAGAAAGGCACAGTGACGTCGTCATGTATGGTGGTAGTATTTTTGAAGTTTTCCTAAAATGTTTTGGAAAGGTAAGCTGTGTGTGTGGCTTCAAAAATCTGAACCATAAGGAACGACACACAGTGAACGATGAGTCTTCCTTTCGTCTCTTGCTCCTGCCGCCTCCATTCCTTTTCCAGAGGATGCTTCTGTTTATTCACAGTTTCTTAGCTATCGTTCCCAAGATCATCTATCCATACAGAAGCATGTCAAGGGGCGCCTGGGTGGCTCAGTCGGTTAAGCGACTGCCTTCGGCTCAGGTCATGATCCTGGAGTCCCGGGATCGAGTCCCGCATCGGGCTCCCTGCTCGGCAGGGAGTCTGCTTCTCCCTCTGACCCTCCCCCCTCTCATGTGCTCTCTCATTCTCTCTGTCTCAAATAAATAAATAAAATCTTTAATAAATAAATAAATAAATAAATAAATAAATAAATAAATAAAAGCATGTTAATATTTATTACTCCTCCCAGAGAAGGACAAACACTTCTTAAATGCAGTAGTGGTGTATTTTACCCTTTGCCTTTACACTTGACATTACATTTGGGCATTCATTCCACATCAGCACCTACAGATTGGATTCCTTCTTCTCAGTGGCTGTGTAGTACTCCAGGATGAGCGTGTATCAGAATTTTTTTTAGCCAGTCCCAAATTAGTGGACATTTAGATTGGTTCCTGCCTTCTGAGGTTTCAGACGACGCCCCAGTGAATATTCTTTTGCAGACATTGTTGGTGCTGTGTTGGTTTGGCATTATGCTAAAGTGAAAGCATTTTGCACATGTGAGTAGGCTAGGGTATGTTTTTTCTTAAAATTTCGTGAGACTTTGAATATAAATAATACAGAAAGAATATAAAACTTTTCTAATATAAACGTGACTGCAGGTAAGAAGAAATTAATAAGAGAAAAAAGGCTGCGGGACGACTGGGTGGCTCAGATGGTTAAGCATCTCCTTTTGGCTCAGGTCATGATCCCAGGGTCCTGGGATCGAGTCCCACATCGGGCTCCCTGCTCAGTGGGGAGCCTGCTTCTCCCTCTGCCTCTGCCTCTCTCTCTCTCTCTTCTTGTCTCTCATGAATAAATAAATAAAATCTTAAAAAAAAAAGAGAGAAAAGGCTGCATAACAAATTGTCACTAACGCTTAGCACAGATTTGGATTCTGAGGGGACATTCTGGTCATTGGTTACAGGAAAAATGCTTTCTAAAAGAATCCTTTTTCAGCTCATTTTTGAAGGGATATGGGCTCATAAGTTTAATTTTTGATGCAAAAAAGCATTCAAATAAATGGAAATCTTCAGAAACTTGGTCGCAGTCTGTTCCAAATGAAACACATGGCTTAGTTTTCTTCTGTCGTTATTGGACATTTTATGGGTCCTCGGCCATTGGTTAGGTGGTCGGTCTTTATTCAGTACCTGTTGTGTGCAGAGTCTTATCACGTTAGGCACTTCCTGAGAGAAAAATGAAGCACCTGTCTTTCACAATGCAAGAGGCTCATTAGAAGGAGGCAGGGATGGGGGCGCAGTGCCTTTGAGCAGTGTCTACGCATACCCACAAAGGGCGGCAGTGTCTCCGTTAGAAGTTGGCCCTGTCCGACCAGGAGAGACTGGAGTGTAAAGCTCACTGGGCTGTGAGTCCCTCGAGGGCAGCGACTGTGCCTCGCTCTTCCCAGCTTCCTCCATACCCAGCAGAGCCAGCCCCAGTGAGAAGCTACTGAAGGAGGGCCTGGGCAAACTAGAAATAGAAGGTGCTTACCAGGATGAGTTGCAGAAGAGTTCGGTTTTTCTTGAGTCAACACTGCACATATCTATTCATCTCTGGCGCACACGTAAGGTAGTTTCAGAACTGCTAGCCAGTACGCCGTCACCAGCTAGAGTACAGTGTAGTATGCAGTTCTTTGTGTCTTTAGCCTTACAGTAGCCAGTGAAAATGCTCCTTTCCAGTTACTTAGGTCAGCAGAGCTCCTTCTTAACATAGACGAGGGAGGCAGTGGGTGTAGATGGTCAGAGAAGAGTGGGGAAGACAGTGTTAGGGAGGGAGGCTCATGTGGAGGCTTCCGTGCCGTTATTAGCTGGATTGGCCCGTGGGCTCTGTAGAAAAGAGAAATGAGGTTGGTGAGATGGGCAGCGAGGAAGGAGCCAGCCTTAGGACTCAATATTATAAATCATGGTTGACAGCATTATTTGAATCAGTTGAAACTCTGTCACAATGCTATCAAGGAAGTTAACTCTGGGCTCTGTATTTAAACTGAATAGGCCTGGCAGTGGTAGAACCAGCCACAAAGAAAGGCACTGCCAAGTCCAATGTCAAGTGAGAGGATCTGGACTGGGAAGGTGGGCAGCAAAGATGGAAATAAAAATGCCAGCATAGGGGCGCCTGGGTGGCTCAGTCAGTTAAGCGTCTGCCTTTGGCTCAGGTCATGATCTTGGGGTCCTGGGATCAAGCCCTGGGTCGGCCTCTCTGCTCAGTGGGGAGTCTGCTTCTCCCTCTGCAGCACCTCCCCCGCTCATGCTCTCTCAAATAAATGAAATCTTTTTAAAAAAATGCCAGCATATTTATGTAGAAATTTTATGGTTTACAAAACACAGATTAATTTCTTCTTCACTATGGTCTTTTAGTAGGCAAGTTAATGAACATTTGTTGAATGAATGAATACGTGATTTAGCGAATCTCTCATTTTATAGATGAGGACACAGAGGCTCAGAAAGATTAAGTAGTGCAAATATGTGGCAGAAGTAGACGTAGGACCAAGTCTTCTGACTAGAGTTCTTTGAACTTTACCACATGCTTTCTGGGAAGGGAGGACAGAGCCACAGACGTTGTAGGAAAAAGAGTAAGCCATTCTCAGGAGGCAATTGAGTGTGTGAGGTGAAGGAGACAGGACTGAAGGTGACTCTTAGGGTGGGGTTTTGGTATGTTAAGCAGCTTTATAGAGGTATAACTGACATACAATAAACTATATATATTTAAATTGTACAACATTTAAAATTTTGACATGTGTATACCTGTGAAACCATCACTGTAGTCAAGATAGTGAGCCCTCTGATCCCCCCCAAATGTTTCCTCCTGCCTTCTTCCTCCTGCCACACTCTGGTTCCCATGCAAACACCAGTCTGCTTTCTTTCATACAGATTAATTTGCATTTTCCAGAATTTTATATAAATGGGATCGTACAGTGTGTATACGTTTTGGTCTAGCTTTTTTCACACCGCATAAATATTCTGAGAGTTGTCTACGTTGTTACGTGTATTAGCGGTTCATTCCTTTTTATTGCTGAATAGTATTCCATTGTTTGGATATAATACAACTTGTTTATCCATTCACCTGTTGATGATTATTTGAGTTTCTGGTTTTTAGCTATTAAAAATAAAGCTGCTATGAATATTTGTGTATAAATCTTTGTAGGGACATATAATTCTTTTTCTCCGGGGTAGAATGTCCGGATCATGTGGTAGGTGTATGTTTAACTCTTGAACAAATTTCCAAACTGTTTTCGAAAGTGGTTGTGTCATTTTATGTTCTCCCCAGTCATGTAGGAGTGTGTAGATTTGGAGCCTGGAGAAGAGCAAGATGCAGGTGTCATATTTATAATGTCTTTCCAGTAGTAAAACCACGTGGCTTTGGCAGCATTGTTAAGAGACTAAATAACAGGTCACGTTTGGAGTACTCCAGCGTGGGAGGTAATAGTGCACAGACGGTCTGGGTTGAAATGCTAGCGTCACCACTTTCTAGCTGTGTGGCCCTGGATAAAATACTTAGCCTCACTGTGCTGTGGTTTATCTATCTGTAAAATGGGGTTAATGGTAGCATTTACTACAAAAGATTCTTGTAAGGATTAAATGAAAGTAAGGTGAAAAGCTCTTAGCAGAGTGCCTGGCACTGAAAATAAGGGCTTAGCTCACAGTGACCATGATATGACAGAGTATATCTTCTTAGAACGTGTACTCTTAATGGGCTGTAGTCAGTTTGCTGTAATGTTATGTTAAAAAGACAGATGTAGGGCGCCTGGGTGGCTCAGTTGGTTGAGCGACTGCCTTCGGCTCAGGTCATGATCCTGGAGTCCCTGGATCGAGTCCCGCATCGGGCTCCCTGCTCGGCGGGGAGTCTGCTTCTCCCTCTGACCCTCCCCCCTCTCATGTACTTTCTCGCTCTCTCAAATAAGTAAATAAATCTTTAAAAAAAAAAAAAAGATGTGGCTCAGTCGTTAAGCGTCTGCCTTCGGCTCAGGTCATGATCCCAGGGTCCTGGGATCGAGTCCCACATCGGGCTCCCTGCTCAGCGGGAAGTCTGCTTCTCCCTCTCCCACTCCCCCGCTTGTGCTCCTGCTCTCGCTATCTCTCTCTCTGTCAAATAAATAAAATCTTAAAAAAAAAAAAAAAGACAGATGTGTTGGTATCATAAAAATTCACATCACGAGAACCTCTAGGAATTTTGAGCAGAGAGGGATTTAATACAGGCAGTTAGGGGCTTGCTCACTGTAGAAGGGGCCAGAGGAGTGGAATCAAGTCCAGGCCTCCAGGAATGACTTTCAGAGCATGGAAGGAGTGACTTGCCAGGGGTGCCGCTCCGTCCTCCAGTCCAGTCAGGAAAGCGGGGAATCGGGAGGCTGCCACCGGAATGTTCGAGGTCAAGAGCACACCCTCGTAGCTGTGACTCAGGATCAGGAAGTTGCCGCTGCCACCGCTGCTGTGTGTTCTACATCCATAAAAACAGTGACAGGACATTGGCATATGAACTTGGCTTCTACCTCTGTAAAACTGTCCCTTGACCCCTGTGAAGCGAGGGCTAGAGATTGGGCACTGCGATAGGGAACCTAGGTATTTCCGGTCTCCGGCTTGCTGATTGGCCCATGTTCGCCACAGTCAAAAGCAGTGGGTACAGATCTTTTACCTCGTTTCCACTTTTCAGATCACCTGTGCGTGCTCCTAACTCCCATCCAGAACTCTCGCTGCCGAGGAGTCTGGGAAGGGTAACTTTTAGCATCCGGCTCCTCTAACAGAGGAAGGCACACTAGGAAGAGGTGGGAATGGACGCCGAGTGCCATCGGAGGAGCCCGTAGAAGAAAAAAGATGCACACACACAACATATTTGCCCCCAAACAGCGTCTAAGCACCTCTTTATCACAAGCCTCTTTCTTACTGAAGGCTTAACTCGGGATTTTTCAAGCCATTTAGATAAACGGTCCACAAAATGAGGGAGGCATTCATTTGGCTCCAAAACACGCTAATAAAAAAAGTCCGCCAAAAGAGAGTTCATGTTTTCAGTCTTTAAGCAGGTGGCAGTGGTTTAGTTGTAAATCTAAAGTATTTCATTCAACGAAGAGCAAATTGTATGTATATGTGAAGGGGGGATATTGTTTTTAGTCAACTATCTTTGTTGTTTTTGAGAAGAGCTGGACCTTTGATTGTTAACAAAAGCTGTGTGGTAATGTATCTTCAGTTTGTCCAAGAGATAAACATTGATGTGTTCTTTATCGGCACTGGCTTTCTGAGCTGGTTGTAAGAATACTTGTCAGTCCTTTCTGGCTCACTTAGGGTTGGGAGTCGTAATGAGATTTAGCTGTTAAGGGTGGGCAAGCGAGTTTTCACCAAAGGGACTACATGATATGTGGGTTTGTCTGGAAAATGTTGGAAGTAGGGACTTCCGAAACTTAACCTAAGATATGACGTTAGGCAATCTCTGCTTTACAATATTTTATGTTGATTGGACTATAGTTAGAAAAATTTTAAAGTAACTTTGAATAGTATTCATTCATGTACCAATCCATTATTATATTAATATTTTTGAGCCTCTCCTGCTATGTGTGTGTGTGCATGAGTGTCTGTATTTGCAAAGCATGAGTTAGTGTGCTTTTATTTTAAATTTACTTTTTGTTGTAGGCTTGCTAGTTGGTCAGTCGACAGCTTTATCTTCTTTCCGTTTGTGATAGTAAGTAGAGGTCACTCCTAACGGTCCTCAGGCAGTGGCATGATGGTGCAAGCAGGCTCCTCTTTAAATTGAACAACTCGACTACTTTTTCCCTTCCAACTTTCCACAGGCCTGCGCCTGGTTTCTAAACCATCCGGTAGGAGCTAGTCTTCTCAGATGTCACCCCTTTCATCAGAAGACTTGTGAATGCTCCAGTCTCTTACTGTTAATTATTCTTTTTAGTTTTAAAGCCCTTTCGAGAAATCCTTCTGTAATTAGATTGTTGAGGAGATTGTCTGTAGTAAGACGGTGGTCTTTAAATTTTGTGTAGATTTTCAGTTTGTTAAATGCTCGCAAAGGCTTTCATTCATAAAGTTGAAGTTTACCTTATCATGGCATTTCAGGGGAAGAAATCATGACCCTCTGTGATAAATTAAATATCACAACCACACAAATGTCATCTTGTCAATGAAATCTAAAAGTGCAGACGAACGGGACTCTCGTCCACTCTGTTTTTGGCTTCAAGCTGGATCTGTACTCTCAGCTGACAAGAAAAATATTTTACCACTGACAGGGGTAAACCTATGAAGCTAAAGAACAAAGCCATACCCTCTCCTGCTTTGCGAGTCACAAACAGAATTGTCAATTAAATTATTCTAATTGCAAAATTTGGGGTCTTGGCCGAAAGAACACAGGTTGAGTTTGAAGAAGAGGCTGTTAGAAAAATCGGTTTAACTTACAAACGGAGCTAATTTGTACAGAATGTAATTGAAAGAGAATAAATACGGAGATTCATGATGACCTCTTTTGAGTCCAATTCTGATATTTACTTACATTTTTTTTAGTCAGAGCCTCTCCGTGAAGCAGTACTGAAAAGAGCAGACTAAGTACTAAAATAGAACAGAAAATAGTGCCGTTGTGTGCAAGACCTGAATACCTGATTTTGAAAGGTTTTTACCATTCATTCATGCATTTATCCAGCAAGTATTTATTGAGCATATTTTTTTACAAGGCACTGTGCTGGCCCTAGGACCAAGAATATCAGGGCTAATAAAATGCAGCATTCTGGGCCGGGGGAGGGAGGTACAGAAATGTGAAATGTGCAGAATTGTCGCAGTTAAGCAAAGGTGCTCTGATAGAGGGTATTGGGAGGGTGGAGGCAGGAGGGTGGGGAGGTTTGCTTTGGGAGGGTTACTGAAACCGGGATGCAAAGAACAAGAGTGTTGGCCGAGCAACAGCCATCTCAAAAACTCCAAGGCAGAAAACGAGCCTGATTTGATCCAAGAACCCATAGTAGTCATGAGTGAAAAGGAGAGTGACATCTTACCAGCTTCCATCTAGAGATGCCATTGAAAATAAAAGTTCCGTTGGAGTTTCATATCCCTCAGTCTGTAATTTTTCATATCATCAGTGACCAAGTTCATCCCTGTGCGCCAGGCATTTCTAGTGTGAGGTCTGCTGAACCACTATGCTAAGTGCATGAAGTGGGGACACAAAGGGCCCATGCCATTGGAGAACTTGGTGCTGAGACCGTAGACACTATTAGTGATACAGATACTGTGACTCATAAGCAAAGCCCAGGGTGATTTGATACAGACCATATGATTGCCACTAGCCTATGTAGATTGCTTTCCATTTAAAAAAGCGTTCTCACATATTTACTCATTTAATCTTCATGGTAACCCAAATAAGTTCCTCAAAAAAAGTGCATGTGAGCATGAGGGCTTTGGGCAGCCCACTGAGTCTGAGGAACAGGTGTCTGTCATCACTGAGCCGTTGAATTTCAATGCACCGTCTGCTCGTGCGGACTGGGGCGCTCTCCTTGAAGAGTCCCGTTACTAGAAATGAAATCTGGAGTGACCACAGAGGTTATTTATTTCATGCGTGCCTTTTCACATACATTCCTATGATCAGGAATAGAAGATGAAGGTAATTTTAGTTTTATTTAGTCGTGGAGATTTTCTTGCTGCCTTCTGTGAGGGCTCTTGCCCAGAGAGCTCATTCTTGTGTTCGAGGAGAGGAAGGTTCAGTTTGAGAGGATGGCTGTGTTCGTAAATGCCGTTGACTTTGTTGTTCTGTGTGGAGGCTTTTATCAGGACAATAAAGGGTAAATAGGGTGATCTCTGCTCCACTGGAGAGGTCGAATGGTTACATTACACAATCTTCTAGAGCATCTTGCAGCAAATACATGGGTTATATTAAAAATTGCAATCATATCATTTTTTATAGTAAATTGCTGACCTTATGCAGTAGAATCAGCTTTATTGAATTTCGCCAAAAATGCGTTTATAATTCTGCCATACACACATGATATTCATGTCCTTGCTGTCCATGTGGAAATGTCCCTTTTTATGATGTTAAACAAATTAAATCGACTTTCTCCTGAGCTGCTGTGCCTCACCTTTAAGATCCACTCTCAGGAGTTGAACCTCCACGGAGCAGAGCTCACCTCCATCAGCTCGGATGTCATTGCATTACACAGAACACTGGAGTCTGGTGCCCTAGGAAGCCTTGCCCCAGCGACACAGATCTGGCTTTGAGATTATTTTGAGGTGGTTCCAGGGCCATTATTGTGTATCGTGTGTACAGCTGAACGCTAACAAGGCCTTACCATAATTACTCTGTTTTGAGGAAATGGTAGGTATTTGTTTAAAAGCATTTCATGATGAACTGAGAGTAGTACACACAGTATGGTTTGTTCTCAGCTATTCGCTGGTGAATATTCATCGCAAAAGTTTAATCTTCGATCAGTTCTTTAATTCTCTGTAGCTCTGCTCCCTTTCCACCCAGGGATGGATCCAGGATGCAAACTAGTTTTCATATCAGTCTAACAACAAACACAGTCAGGAAGTTATAATGCATATTTAGGTGAAACAAGCGTTTTTAAATTATCTGCTTCTTAGAATCATTGTTCTGAGTTTGTTTCTCCTTTATGTGGACTGTTAGGTATATGTCTATATATGTGTTTGTATGAATTGCTAGTTCCCAGTTTTATACACAGAGACAGTATAATACAGTGGGAAAATCCATCCATCCATTCTCTAATTTATTAAATGCCCATTTCCTCTGTGGCCAACGTTTGTGCTAAGCACTGAAAATATAAAAATAAGATTTAATATTAGTGGTCTAGTGAGGTTCCATGATATGTAAACAGGTGTCGTATGGGTGATAACACATTACAGGTGCTATAATAGGTGTTTGTATAGGGGCCCAGGGGAGGGGGTGATCAGTTCTGTGGTGGGGGAGGAGGATTAGAGTGGAAGGGTTAGAAAAGGCGTCATTATAGGGGAGGTTACCCCTATAGATGTTCCCAAGAGGATTTGTTGTCTTTAGGGTTTGGGGAGCAGTGCTGACTTTAATCTATGCAGGGATGGGATGGGAACATTGTCTCTGAGACCAGGAATGGCCTGGAGGTTCAGGAAACAGGCTGGAAAGTTGGAGAGGTAGGCAGGGGTCAGACCTCACGTGTGTTAACTCAAGGGTTTGGGTTTTATTATGTGGACAGTGGGGAAGCTATGAAGAGTTTTATGTCGAATCATATATCCTGTTTGTGTTTGAGGAAGCTCTTTCTGAAGGCAGGGTGGGCAGCTGGGAGTTCACTGAGTAATTCAGGTGAGAAATGATGGATGAACAAGGGCGGTTGTTGTGGGGTTGGAGAGGATGGATTAGGGACGGTGTGGAAGTAGAGTCTGCAGGAGTTGGTGGCTGAGTGATGCGAGGAGTGAAGGCGAGAGAGGTGTCTGCGCTCACTGTCAAGGTTTTTGGCCTGGGGACCTGGATGGAGGAGAACGGATAGAGTGGAGAGAGTGCGGGGCCGGGAGTCAGACAACATGGGGTCCAGAGGAGGCCCCCGTGTAATTAGTGCTCACACTGCGGCTGCACCACGGTGTGTCGCCATCAGACACCAGTGGCGTGGTGTGGGTCTCCTGGCTTTCATGTTGCTTCCACGGGTGACTGTCAGGCGTGCTCTCTGTGCGGAGAGACATGGGTGAGTGGTTTCACTGAAATCTGAGGCTTTCTGAAGACAGAGAAGATGGCATTTGTAAAGCAAGTGGTATTTTATCTGGAAATGGTTTCTCTGTGAGAAGGTGATCACTGCTTCCTGGTGAAGCCTGCCTCTCCTTTCCAAGAAGAGGGTTCCACGGAAATGGACCAGGATCATGGTGAGTTGCCACTGGAAACGCTTCTTCCAGAAAGCTCCTCTCTCCCCCTGCCATCTGCCCTGAGTTTGACCGTTTATTTTATTTATTTATTTGGTCCATTTATGTTTGTATGTATTTCCACTGATCCACTCCTTACGGCCAGTAGGCTCTGCTGATGTGGTCTCCATGGGTGTCAGGGCCTCCCTGCACAGTGTACGACCTGATGGTTACAGCGACCTGACCCTGCATGTGCCTTGGTTTTCTGGTGGCAGATGGCCTTCTCAGTACCTTAACTCTTGTGACTCGATGTGTCAGAGGGGTAGAAAGTGTGTGGTGCTAAAGCAGAAAGCCTAAGGCAGCAGCTCCAGCAGGAGTGAGAGTGAAAGAGACCTAGTTAGTGCTGTTTGTGATGGATGACTCCCTGGGAGGTCGCAGAGCTCAGGGCAGGTCCCCTGGAGGAGGGAAGGGGAAGAGCATTTCACTTCCTCAGACTCCTCCTCTGGTGCTGGTCCAGCTCCACCCCAGGCCCAGACACTCAGCCTCGGACTGCCCTGCAGCTCCGTCCGGACGCATTCCTGGGGCAGAATGCACTTGTTTTGGTGGTGGATTATGATCTGCAGTTTTAGAAAGCATATAGGTTGCACACCTTTTTAAAAAATGTATATGTGAAAGCAAGTTTCTTCCCTGTAGGCATCTTGCTCAGTTGGCTTTTGTCCAGCCTTTTCATGGAAAACAGCCTCCTTATTTGATTTGGGGCTGCTTTAAAGCTGGACATCTCCAGAAATCACTCCTCTGGTCCCCTCATTAGAGTTACCCACAGGACGGCTTCCTGCCCCTCCCCCCCCCAGCCCTTTCTGGTCTCTCACTGACCATATCTGTCTGGGATGGTCACTGCTGTAGTCCACTTTGGTGGCTTTTGCGTCTTCCTTCTGCCTTTTTTTAGATTAAGATTTTTAAACGTTATATTAAAAAGAGATTGTTAATTAACGGTTTGGATGTGCGGTATTGCTTTCCATTTACCTCTGGTAACTTTTCAAGACATTGACCTAAAGAGCCTTTCTCCTTCCTCCCTCCCTGTGTACATGGTGGGGCGGGGGGAGAAGGGAGGCTGGGGAAAATTATGGAGAAAAACATGTTAAAGATGACTTCCAGTGTAAAACGAGAGGGAAAAATCAATGTTTGAGGAAACCCAAAAAAAGCACCTCTCATTATAGTAATTAAATGGCAGCATTTAACCTATCAGAATGTTCTGCATGCGTGAGAGACAAGCTGAGGAGCTGTGGGTTTGAAATTACAGCTCTAATCCTCAGGGAAGAGAATAGTTAAATAATTTGTTTTTGAGGTGCGGGAGCAGAGCCGGGGAGGTTGTGAGTGTGCGTGTGCATGTGTGCGCGTGTGCGTGCGTGCCCCCCTGAGGGTGAGGGGCCGCGCTGCCTGTGTTTGCAAAGAATACCCTGGAGGTCGGTATTTACCAGCACCTGTATGCTGCCAAGAAGAACACAAGCTGCTGTTGCCCGTTCGTTGGGTTTCCGGAAGAGTCCGGGTCTCACCTGTGGCCAGGCGTTGCATCATACCCGTAGGGCTTGCCTCACTCTGGCCCCTCTGGGACACACAGGAATAGACTGGAGAGGAGGCCGGGTGACACAGGCAGAGAAAGAGAGACACAGGAATTAGGGAAGGAAGAAAGCGGAATAATTTTAAAGAATGTGCATGGCACAGACTCTCAGGACAAAGCATTCCGACTTACAGGGCTGGCGCTCGCAGGCCAGCCTGGACACTCCACAGAGCACGGGGCAAAAGGGAGAGGGGCCACCTTCTCTGTACGGCCTCCCCTGCCAGGGCTCCTCCCGTGCCACCGTGCAGCGTTGGGATTTCTGTGAACGACGGGGATTGGCCGTGTGTCCTGTCTGCCCCGTCAGTGCATGACCTTTGTCTCTCTGTGCCCCTGGCAGGAGTTTGTGACATTGGTGATGCTCTGGCCCTCCGGAAGCTGCTCCGTTTCTCCCTAGATATTCCCAGAGCTTGGCAGCTACAGTCTGAATTCCACAGGATGGGCTGACACATGGCAAAGGGAAGCCATGCACATCTGTTCCTGTGCCCCTCGTTAGGGGATGAGCTCTTCAGTGACTTGGGGTGGGGGTGTTGGTACACCGTGTTCCTTTTAGGCTCACAGTCCCCGTCGGTCTCTATGAGAGCATGAAGGGTTTCTATTAGACTAATAAGGAGCCCTGGGGACACTGGTTACAGTGTGATAATCGTCCCCTTGGAGGACCTGAGGCAGTCTGTGTGCGCTGACCTCATCCTGGGGGAGAGCTGATGAAACCCGGGCTGCCGCGGTGCCTGCCGTGGAGGGGGAGGGGACAGGTTGCCGGGTGTTTCTTCTCCTGCTTCATTATTATCAGTCTTGCTTGTCTTTGGGGCATTTCATCAAAACTTCTTCAGTTTTGCCTAAGAATTTTCAAGAGCTGATGAACCTAATGGAAAATTTTCTGTAGTAACTCAGTATAGCCACTCACTTCACAAATACCAGCTGATTAATCCTCAGAGCGCCCTGGGGACAATGGAGGGGTTCATAAGGGCAGTGACATTTTTTAATTTCCATTTTATTTTATTTTATTTTATTTTATTTTATTTTATTTTTGAAGTTCTTTTTTTTTTTTTTTGACATTTTTATTTATTTGACAGAGAGACACAGCAAGAGAGGGAACACAAGCAGGGGGAGTGGGAGAGGGAGAAGCAGGCTTCCCGCGGAGCAGGGAGCCCGATGCGGGGCTCGATCCCAGGACCCTGGGATCATGACCTGAGCCGAGGGCAGACGCTTAACGACTGAGCCACCCAGGCACCCTAATTTCCATTTTATAGACTGAGAGACTGAGGCACCTGGAAGAATCTGTGACTTGGGTCCGGGGCCACAGATCTAGAAGCTGAGATTAGAGCTCCCTGCCTTTTGGCTTCTGTTGGAACTGTTGGGTTCCACCTTAGAGGCATTTAGAAAATCACCTGGGTTTTCTTCTCCTCTCATCCTTCCCCCTGATTCCCACTTGATGCTATGTCTGGGACCTAAGTTCGTGTTCATGAATACAGATCCCCGTCATCAGTTGTAATTGCTGCCTGGTATTCTGCTGAGAGCCTATACGTCGTTTCTTTTAGCCAGTCCCCTAGATGGACATCTAGATTGTTTCTGTTTGTTACCATTATAGCAGATCTTTTTTAATATCCTTGAGAAATAGGCATTTTCCTCCTTCTGTGATTACCTTTTTAGAGTAAAAACCTTAGAGTGGAACTCCAGGTTAGGGAAATGGGCCTGTTTTTGTCTCCTTGTGCATTGCCGGGCTGCGCTTTGACAGCCTGTGCTGGCTCCCACATCAGCAGCTGCCATTGGGGCACTTGAGCCCGGGCGTGAGCTCCATGTCGTCAGGTGGGTCGTCTTCTCGTGTCTTCTTTTGGTCAAGCCTAGAAGCCGCCACCCAGACACACACACACCTCAACAGCAAAGAAACATTCACCTACTCCTTTTCTTTTATGGATTTAGTTTTCTTGTATGGGATTTGATTTGTTTTTAGTAGAGTAACAGGGGATATAACTTTTTTTTCCTAGTGACCAACTCGATTGTTCCAGCACCATTTTTCAAATGATATCTTTTCCCCACTTACGTCACATGCCACCGTTATCATATATGAAACTCTTAAATATGCTGATGTGTGATCAAGGACCTTCTGTTCTTGTTCTTGGATATATGTGTTGCTTGTTGTATCTTGATTGTAGATTTGTTACATTTTTTTATCCGTGTAGCGTAAGTTGTACTCTTCCTTTGTCCTTTTAAAGAATATTCCTGGCTTTTCCGGCCCTTGTGTACTTCTTTTTTTTTTTTTTTTAAGATTTTATTTATTTATTTGACAGAGAGCACAAGCAGGGGGAGTGGCAGGCAGAGGGAAGGGGAGAAGCAGGCTCCCCACTGAGCAGAGAGGCCGATGTGGGGCTCGATCCCAGGACCCTGGGATCATGACCTGAGCCGAAGGCAGACGCTTAACCGACCGAGCCACCCAGGCGCCCTGTGGCCCTTGTGTACTTCTAAGCTCATGTCAGAATCACCATATCACGTTTCCTCCTCTCCTCCTTCGTCCCACCTCTCCCCTTCCCATGCCAATCAAAAATTAAATCCTTTTGGAATTTGGATTATTACATCCAACATAGAAATGGCTTTGGAGAGAATTGGCACCTTTGTGATACGCAGTTTTCCACTCATGAATGTGGTGTTATCTTTCAAGTAAAGTACGTTCCTCACTGATGAAGTTTGACACTGTTTTACACTTATAGGGCCTTTATTTTTATTATATTTTCTAATCTTTGCCGATATTTAGGAAAGCTATGGATTTTCATGTTTTAAAAATTATCTTACTGTATTCTTTTTAATAGTCCTAATTGTTCTTATTGGTTTTCTTAGTAATACATTATGTGAAAATAACATTTTCCCTTTCCAGTGTTATATGACTTTGTTATTATTTTGGCTGGGCCTTCCAGAACAGGATTAATTAAATACATATGCTCCAGGAAGTAAAATGCTTCTCTTCAAAGCATCAGTTTAGAAATGAAGGGCATAGGAATATGAAAGAAATAATAATGATCCCTAACTTTTTACCTATGTTGGCCAATACGTATTCTTGGGCCAAAAACGTTTGACATGCTCATAACAACTTTGTATTAGACTAGAAAAGTCAACGTTATTTCCATTTTTTTCAGGCGGAAAAGCTGAAAGACAGTGGACATGGTTTCCAAAGTCACTTGGCCAATAGATCAGTGACTAGACTCCAGAGTTGCGGCTCTCTGTGTGAGACAGAGCCAGCGCCTCGGAGAGGGAGGTGGAGGGGCTGGTGGCTAATAGAGCTGCTACTGCCTCCCAGCACCGCCAGCCCTTCCTACAAACAGTGTAAAGTCGGGGGTGGAAAGGGCAAGTTTTTGGCTTAAAGAGTACGTAAGACGAGAATACCGTGGGGCATCGAAGGTGACCTCTCCTGTCTCAAGGACATGTGCACTAATGGCAGCTTCTGTGTCATCAGGCTCAGCCCGAGACAGATTATGGCAATGGATGGAACACGGAGTCCTTTTATTAACGTGGGCCTGGGTAGCCGCCAGGTAGGGCACTTGGGCTGCCATTGTCACCAGATTCTGGTCCCTCTGTGCATTGTCACCAGATGGTAAGATTCAAACTCTGCTTTTCGCTGTCTCTTCCTTGCATGGAAACTTTGGGTATTTCTTCATTTTTTTTTTTTTTGAAGATTTATTCATTGAGAGAGTGCGCACGCCTGTGTGGCCTCATCTGTGGGAGGGGCAGATGGAGACGGAGAGAGAGAATCCTAAGCAGACTCCCCACTGAGCGCCAAGCCCGACTTGGGGTTTGATCTCACAACCCCGAGATCACGACCTGAGTGGAAACCAAGAGTCAGAGGCCCAATCAACTTTGCCACCCAAGTGCCTCTGTAGTTCTTCATTTCTTTTTTTTTTTTTAAAGATTTTATTTATTTATTTATTTGAGAGAGAGAGAGAGAGAGAGAGAAACAGCATGAGAGGGGATAGGGTCAGAGGGAGAAGCAGGCTCCCCGCTCAGCGGGGAGCCCGATGTGGGACTCAATCCCAGGACTCCGGGATCATGACCTGAGCCGAAGGCAGTCGCTTAACCGACTGAGCCACCCAGGCGCCCTGTAGTTCTTCATTTCTTATAGGATCAAATCCTGTCTCTGTATACTCTTTCCAACCTGGGGTGTTCTTTTTTTTTGTTGTTGCCATCTTTTTATTTTGAATAATTTCAGAACTACTGAAGAATTGAATGGTGCACTGAACAGGTACCTTTTATCCAGTTTCTCAGTTGTTAACATTTTGCCACATTTGCTTTCTCTCTCTCTCTTTCTACACACATACTTTTTTTTTCTGTTTTAAAAGTAAGTTGCAGGGGCACCTGGGTGGCTCAGATGGTTAAGCGTCTGCTTTCAGCTTCGGTCATGATCTCCAGGTCCTGGGATCGAGCCTTGCGTCGGGCTCCCTGCTCAGCGAGCGGGGAGCCTGCTTCTCCTTCTCCCTCTGCCGCTCCCCCTGCTTGCGCTCTGTCTCTCTTTCTCTCTCTCAAATGAATAAATAAAAAATCTTTATTTCTTTTATTATTGTTTTTTTTTTCACGTCAGACGGGTAATGTGCTGAGGTTGTAACAAGGTTTGAGGGAGGCACGTCACACAACAGCGTGAACACCCGATCATCACGCTTATGAACTACAAAAGGATCTAAAAAAATCTTAAAAAAAAAAAAAAAAAGTAAGTTGACACTTCAACCCCAGTTACACCAGTATGTCTCCTAAAATAGGGCATTCTCTCACATAACCACACCTAAGAGATTAACACTAATTCCGGAAAATCATCTCACGTGTAGTCCATACTTAAATTTTCCCAGTCCCCAAATTTATTCTGTACCCTGTAATCGGGCTCATGCGGGCATTTTACTACTGTGTCTCTTCATCAGGAAGAGACATCTTGCCTTTTCTTGTTTTACTTGTCATTGACTATTTTGAAAAGGTCAGTCAGGTCAGTTTTATAGAATATCATACATACCAGATTTGTCTCATTGTTTCCCCTTGATAAGATTGAAATTAAACATTTTTGGCAAGGATACTCGATAAGCAATATCATGTCCTTGTTATTACATAACATCAGAAGGTGAGAAATGTCAGATTCTTCCTAATGGTGGTGTTAAGTTGATCACTTGGTTCGTCAGGTAGCTACCAGATTTCTCCACTGTAAAATTCTCCTTTGTGGGGCGCCTGGGTGGCTCAGTCGTTAAGCGTCTGCCTTCGGCTCAGGTCATGATCACAAGGTCCTGGGATCAAGCCCCGCATCGGGCTCCCTGCTCCGCGGGAAGCCTGCTTCTCTCTCTCTCCCACTCCCCCTGCTTGTGTTCCCTCTCTCGCTGTGTCTCTCTCTGTCAAATAAATAAATAAAATCTTTAAAAAAAAAAAATTCTCTTTTGTAACGAATAAGTCATCTGAGAAGTGCTTCTTTGAGAGCATGTTCTCTTATTGCTCAACAACCTTTCATTCAGTGGTTTTAGCGACCATTGGAGATCCTTGCTCGAATCAGCTGTTTCTTTGGGATTTTAAAAATAGCGATTTCCTAATTTTATTATTTTATATACATTTATTGCCTAGTATTTTTCTATAAAAAAGAACTTTCTCACCTTCCCTCTTCTGTCTCTCTCTCTTGCTCTCTCTTTTGAGTATCACCATATACTCTTTAGTTCAGAATAGTCCATTATTACCATATTTCATTTTAATGCTCACATTGTTCCAAGTTAGATGAGTGGGCACCTGTTCAGGTTAGCTCCTGGGTCCCTTGCTTTTTGGCACAAATGTCTCAGGTGCACCTTTTACTGTCTGTGACTTAACCCAGGCATTAGACATTTTCCTCAAGTGTTGTTTAGGAGGAATGTTACTTAGAAGCTGGGATCTGGACACTGGTTTTACACACAGTCTGTCTGTCTCTCTCTCTCTCTCTCACACACACACACACACACACACAGTTTTATTCGTTTTTATTCACATGATACATATGTATATACATATACACACAATTCAAACTGAATATTACAGGATTTTCCTTTCATCTCTTACTTTGCGTTTATATCTTTTCTTACAGTGAAAAACTGGATTCTTAAGAAGTTTGCTATGGTTATCATTTATTGTTTCTCATATAGAAAAATGGTTTTTAAGTTAGTTTGTAACTTATTATTGTCAACATTTCTCTTCCTCCAGGAGCTTAAGAAAGCTTGAGCTATCTTTCCAGTTCTCTGTCCTTAGATCAAGTTAGAAGTTTTCAAAGTTTTAGGTCTGTAGAGCCCTGGGGCCCCCCAAAACCCTTTCAGGGAGTCAGGTCAAAATGATCTTCACAGCCAGCAGTGAGACATTATTTACCTCCTTCACTGGGTTGGCTTCTGCGGTGACAGTGCAGGAACAGTGCTGGGTAAACTGCTGGCTTCTCACTGTAGTTTTTACTGCTATTCACTTGGGGTTTTAAAAAAAAAAAAGCCATTTCATTGAAGACTGTCCTTGATGAAAGAGTAAAAATGATTAATTTTATTAAATCTTGCCACTTGGGTATGCATCTTTGTAATATTCATGTGACGAAATAGGAAATAGGCATAAAGTACTTCTGCGAAAGCAGCAGAGTGGTTGCCTGAGGAGAAGTTCTTGTGTGATCGTTTGAGTTATGAGCTGAACGAGCTGCTTTTTTTCTTGGATATCACTTTTACTTGAGGGAATGACAGAGAAACTGTGATAAAGTCAGACTTCAGTATTTGGAAGACATTTTCTCAAAAAAAGAATAAAGTGAGCCTGTTGTTTTGCTCACTTGGAAAACATACTGACAGTATTTGTTGTCGGTAATAAAAGTTGAACTTTCAAATGAAATTAGAATTTTGGAAAAACATGTATCCACCACTGTAAATTAGGCAGTTTCCCCATAGTTAATGAATTCTGAGGAGATCATGGTGATCTAATGAGTGTGCTGTTTTTTTTTTTTCTTTTTAAAGATTTTATTTATTTATTTGAGACAGAGAGAATGAGAGACAGAGAGCATGAGAGGGAGGAGGGTCAGAGGGAGAAGCAGACTCCCTGCCGAGCAGGGAGCCCGATGCGGGACTCGATCCCGGGACTCCAGGATCATGACCTGAGCCGAAGGCAGTCGCTTAACCAACTGAGCCATCCAGGCGCCCGAGTGTGCTGTTTTGATAGTGTATAAAAAGTATGTCAATGTTTGGAAGCTCTGCATACCTTAGTGAACCAGTATTTCCTAAATGATCAATGCATGATTTTATAAAATTACACATGAGTAAATTGTCCATTCAAAGTGCAAGATAGACCAATGAATTTTAATGGAACAGGATATGGGAGTTTATTGATAGGATTTCACATTGCAACGAATCCTTAAGAAACTGCCACTTGTGGAGTTTTGGGTGTAGTATCACAGAAGAATATCCACAGTTATCTGAGAAAGCTATTAAAAGACTCCTCTCAGGGCACCTGGGTGGCTCAGTAGGTTAATTCTCTGCCTTTGGCTCAGGTCATGATCTCGGGGTCCTGGGATCGAGCCCTGTATCGGGCTCCCTGCTCAGCAGGGAGTTTGCTTCTCCCTCTCCCCATGCTTCTGCCCCTGACCCGTGCTCACACTCTCTCTCTCTCTCAAATAAAAAATAAAATCTTTAAAAAAAAATAAGAGACTCCTCTCTTTTTGCAATATATATTTGTACTAGTCTGTATTTTCATTTGCTTTAACCAACCCCACATAGCACAACAGATGGAATACAGAAGCAGATATGAGAATCCAGTTGTCTTCTATTAAGCCAGACATAAAAGATTTGCAGAAAAGTTAACTTATGCTGTCCTTCTCACTAATTATTTTTTGTTCTGGAAACTAGTTATTTCTTTTTTTAAAGATGATTTATTTGAGAGAGAGAGCGCGATTGTGTGTGCAAGTGGGGGGAGGGGCAGAGGGAGAAAATCTTCAAGCAGACTCCCCGCTGAGCATGGAGCCTCACACAGGGCTCAATCTCATGACCCATGAGATCATCACCTGAGCCGAAACCAAGACTTGGACTGACTGAGCCATCCAGGAGCCCCTAGTTAGGTTTTTTTTTTTTTAAATAAAAATGTTATTCATATTAACATATAATAAGTTTATTGCTATTATTTTTAAGTGAATTATTTTTAAATTTCTCAGTTTTGATATCTTTTTAAAGATTTTTTATTTTTAAGTAATCTCTACACCCAGTGCAGGGCTCAAACTCACAGCCCCAAGATCAAGAGTCGCATGCTCTTCTGATTGAGCCAGCCAGGCGCCCCTTTTGATTTTTTAATTGAAGAATAATTGACATACAATATTGTATTAGTTTCAGGTGTTCAAAATAGTGACTCAGTATTTATATACATTATGAAATGGTGCCAGGATAAGGCTGGTTAACATCTGTCACCATACAAAGTTGTTATAGTATTATTCACTATATTCCCTGTGCTGTACATTATATCCCTGTGTCTTATTTATTTTATAACTAGAAGGTTGTACATCTTAATACCCTTCACTGATTTTGTTCATCTCCCCCCCCCCAGCTGCCATCAGTTCTCTGTCTCTGTGAGTCTTGCTTTATTTTTTAGATTCCACGTATAAGTGAAATCATACAGTATTTGTCTTTGTCTGATTTATTTCACTTAGCCTAACATCCTCTAGGTTCATCCATGTTATCGTAAATGGCAAGATTTCATTCATTTTTTTTTAATGGCTGAGTAATATTCTATTGTTTATATATCAGATTTTCTTTATCTATTCATCTATTGGTAGACACTTAGCTTGCTTCAGATCTTGGCTATTGTAGATAATGCTGTGATGAACATAGGAGTGTATATATCTTTTTGAATTAGAGTTTTCATTTTCTTTGGAAAAATACCTAGAAGTGGAATTGCTAGATTGTAGGATAGTTTATTTTTAATGTTTTGAGGAATCTCTATACTGTTTTCCATAGTGGTTGCACCAATTTACATTCCCACCAACAGTGCAGGAAGGTTCCATTTTCTCTGTATCTTTGCCAACACTAGTTCTTTCCTTCTGACAGGTGTGAGGTGATATTTCATTGTGGTTTTGATTTGCATTTCCCTGAGGGTTAGTGATGTTGAGCATCTTTTTTTATGTGCCCGTTGGCCATCTGTATGTTTTGTTTGGAAAAACCTCTATTTTTAGGTCATCTGCCCATTTTTTAATTGGATTGTTTATTTTTTTGATATTGAGTTATATAAATCCTTTATATGTTTTAGATGTTAACCACTTATTGGATATATCATCTGCAAATATCTTCTCCCATTCAGTAGGTTGTCTTTTTGTTTCCTTGATGGTTTCCTTTGTTGTGTAAAATCTTTTTACTTTGATGTAGTGCCATTTATTTCTGCTTTTATTGTCTTTCTCTGAAGAGACGGATCTAGAAGAATATTACTAAGACCAGTGTCAAAGAACTTACTGCCTATTTTCTTCTGGGAGCTTTATGGTTTCAGATCTTAATTTAAGTCTTTTTTTTTTTTTAAGATTTTATTTATTTGACAGAGAGAGACACAGCGAGAGAGGGAATACAAGCAGGAGGAGTGGGAGAGGGAGAAGCAGGCTTCCCGCCAAGCAGGAGCCCAATGCGGGGCTCGATCCCAGGACTTTGGGATCATGACCTGAGCTGAAGGCAGACGCTTAACGACTGAGCCGCCCAGGCACCTTTAATTTAAGTCTTTAATCCATATTGAATTTATTTTTGTATATGGTGTAAGAAAGTGGTCCAGTTTCATCTTTTTACATGTAGCTGTCCAGTTTTCTTGGTACCATTTATTGAAGAGACTACCTTTTCCTGATTGTATATTCTTGTCTCCTGTATTGTAGATTAATTGGCCATATATGGTGGGCTTATTTCTGGGATCCTTGTTCTGTTCCATTGATCTTTGTGTCTGTTTTTGTGCCAGTCCCATACTGTTTTGATTATTGTAGCTTTGTAGTATAGTTTGAAATCTAGGAGAATGATATATCCTCCAGCTTGTTCTTTCTAAAGATCGCTTTAGCTGGTCAGGGCCTTTTGTGGTTCCATACATATTTTAGCATTATTTGTTTTAGTTCTGTGAAAAATCCTACTGGTGTTTTGATAGGGATTGCTTTCTGTAGATTGTTTTGAGTACTATGGACATTTTAACAATATTCTTTTTTTAAAAAGATTATTTATTTATTTATTTGAGAGAGAGAGAAAGAGAACACAAGTGGGGTGGGGTGAGGGGCAGAGGGAGAGGGAGAAGCAGACTCCCTGCTAAGCATGGAGCCCAATGCAGGGCTCCATCCCAGGATCCTGAGATCATGACCTGTGCCGAAGGCAGATGTTTAACTGACAGAGCCACCCAGGTGCCCCTTAACAATATTAATTCTTAATTCTTCCAGTCCATGAACATGGTGTATCTTTCTATTTATTTGTATTGTCTTCAGTTTCTTTCATCAGTGTCATAATTTTCAGAGTATGGGTCTTTTACCTTCTTGGTTTAATGTATTCCTTGATATTTTATTCTTTTGGATGCAGTTACAAATGGGATTGTTTTCTTAGTTTCTTGTTCTGGTAGTTATTGTTGTATAGAAACACAACCGATTTCTCTGTGTTGTTATTGTATCTTGCAACTTTACTGAATTCGTTTATTCTGATAGTTTCTGGGTGAAGGCTTTAGGGGTTTTCTATATATAGTATCATGTCATCTGCAAATAGTGACAGTTCTACTTCTCCCTTACCAACTTGGATGCTGTTTCTTTCCCCTGCCTAATTGCTGTGGCTAGGACTTCCAATTCTGTATTGACTACAGGTAGCGAGAGTGGGCATCCTTGTCTTCTTCTTGATCTTAGAGGAAAAACTTTTAAGTTTTCACTATAGAGTATGATATTAGTTGTGGGTGTTTGTAATATATGGCTTTTATTACTTTGAGGTACATTCCCTCTCTACCTACTTTGTTGAGAGTTTTTATCATAAACGGATGTTGAATTTGTCAAGTGCTTTTTTCTGCATCTACTGAGATGATGATCTGATTTTTTAAAAAAGATTTATTTTAGAGAGAGAGAAAGGTGGGGAGGGGCAGAGGGAGAGAGAGAGAATCTTCGGCTGACTCAGCACTGAGTGCAGAGCCTGACTCCGGGCTTCATCTCATGACCCTGAGATCATGACCTGAGCTGAAACCAGAGTGAGATGCTTAACTGTCGGAGCCACCCAGGTGTCCCAGATGATCTGATTTTTATCCTTTGTTTTGTTGACGTGTTGTGTCATGTTGATTGATTTGTAGGTATCAAACTATCTTTTCATCCCTGGATTAAATTCCACATGATCATGGTTTATGATCCTCTTAACATATTGCTGAATTCAGTTTTGCAGATTTTTGTACCTTTGTTCATTAGGGATATTGGCTTGTGTGGGTTTTGTTTCGTTTTTTGTTTTGTTTTGTTTTGTAGTGTCTTTGTCTGGTTTAGGTATCAGGGTAATGCTGGTCACATAGAATGAGCATGGAAGCATTTCTTCCTCTTGAGTTTTTTGGAACAGTTTGAGAATGATAAATATCAACTCTTAAAATGTTTGGTAGAACTTACCTGTGAAACCATCTGGTCATGGACTTTTGTTTGTTGGGAGTTTTTTGATTATTGATTCAATTTCATTACTAGTAATCAGCTGTTCATATTTTCTATATCTTCCTGATTCAGTCTTGGAAGATTGTATATTTCTAGGAAATATTTCTTCCAGGTTTTTCAATTTGTTGATGTGTAATTGTTTGTAGTCTTTTTCATCCTTTGTATTTCTGTGGTATTGGTAACTTCTCTTTGATTTCTGATTTTGTTTTTGGGGGCCCTCTCTTTTTCTTAATGAGTCTTGCTAAAGGGTTATCAGTTTTATCTTTTTAAAGAACCAGCTCTTAGTTTCATTAGTCTTTTTTTTTTTCCTTAAGTTTTTGTTTCATTTATTTCTGCTCTGATCTGTATTATTTTCTTCTTCCATCTACTTACTTTGGGCTTCGTTTGTTCTTTTTTTTAAGTTCCTGTAGGTGTAAAGTAGATTGAGATTTTTCTTGTTTCTTGAGGTAGGCCTCTATTGCTATAAACTTCCCTCTTGGAACTGCTTTTGCTGCATCCCATAGATTTTGGAACATTGTGTTTTTATTTTCATTTATCTCAAGGTAGTTTTTCATTTCTTCTTTGATTTCTTCATTGACCTGTTGATTGTTTAGTAGCATATTGTTCAATCTTCACGTGTTTGTGGGGTTTTTTTTTCCAGTTTTTTCCTTGTAATTGATTTCTAGTTTCATGGCATTGTGGGAAGAAAAGATGCTTGCTACGATTTCAATCTTCTTAAATTTATTGAGACTTATTTTGTGGCCTAACATGTGATCTGTCCTAGAGAATGTTCCATGTGCACTTGAAAAGAATGTGTATTCCGTAATTTTGGATGGAATGTTCTATATCTCTCTATCTCTCTATCTCTCTTTCTATCTATCAAGTCCATCTGTTCTAATGCATTGTTCAAGGCCAGTGTTTCCTTATTAATTTCCTATCTGGTTGATCTAGCCACTGAAATAAGTGGGGTGTTAAGTCCCATACTGTTGGGGCGCCTGGGTGGCTCAGTTGGTTAAGCGACTGCCTTCGGCTCAGGTCATGATCCTGGAGTCCCAGGATCGAGTCCCGCATCGGGCTCCCTGCTCAGCAGGGAGTCTGCTTCTCCCTCTGACCCTCCCCCCTCTCATGCTCTATCTCATTCTCTCTCTCAAATAAATAAATAAAATCTTTAAAAAAAAAAAAAGTCCCATACTATTGTGTTACTGTCAGTTTCTCCCTTTGCATCTGTTAATATTTGTTTTATATATTTAGTATTCTGATCTTGATTTCTAATATGGTAAGTATCAGTACATATGATCTTTACTAACAAAAGTTGTCTGAAATCATTAATAGTTTCTAAGAGTGTGAAGGGGTCAGGAGATCAAAATGTTTGAGAACCACTGACCTTGAGATTGCAGTATGCATCTTTAATTTACTTAAGTCTCAATCAGTGAGGATCTTTACCACTTCCCAACGTGCTAGCTCCTTAGAACATTTCACTTGCGTTTACTCTCTTCCTGCCTTTTGTGTTGTGGGATTTTTTGTAGTTTAATACTACATAGATTTCAAACCCTATAAGACATTATTGTTGTTTTATACAGTCAATATGTATTTATATTTATTTTTTCCTTTGTTCCTCATACCTTCCTGCATTTCTCCCCTCTGTCTAGGATCATTTTCCTTCTGTCTGAAGAGCTCCTTGAGTGTTTCATTTAGTGCAGGTCTGCTAGTGATGAATTCTCTGATTTTGTTGGTCTGAAAATGACTTCATTTCTCTTCAGTTTTTAAAAGGCTTTTTAATTTTGAAATGATCCTTTTAATACTTAATATATTTTTTAAAGATTTTATTTATTTATTAGAGTGCACGAGCATGGGGAGGGGCAGAAGGAGAGAATCTCAAACAGACTCCGTGCTGAGTGTGGAGCCTGTCATGGGGCTTGATCTCATGACCCTGAGATCACGACCTGAGCCGAAACCAAGAGTTGGTCACTCAACTGACTGAGCCCCCCAGTCGCCGCTCCTTAATCATATTTTTAAATAAATTGCAATAGTAGCACAATGAATTCCCATATATCTTTCACCCAGATTCCTCAAATGTTATCATTTACTTCACCATATATACTTTCTCTCTACTTCCTCTCCCCTTCCTCTCTCCCTTCCTATAGATACGTGTGTGCATGCATCAAAATCAGGAAAATAATTTGATAAAGTTCTATTATGTAATCAGTGCACCTTGTTCAAATATAGTCAGTTGTCCTAATAATGTCCTTTGTAGCAAAAAAGAAATTTCTTTCCTGGTCCACCATCTAATCCATAATCATGAGTTGCTTATGACTGCTGTTACGTTGTTAGCCTCCTCTAACTTGGAACACAAAAGGCTTTGTCTTTTGTAACCTTGACATTTTTGTAGGATATAGGACAGTTTTGCACCCTGTACCTCAGCTTGGATTTCTGATGTTCCTGATGACTAGATTTAGTTGCTGCACTTTGAGTGGGAATACATGGCAGTGATACTGTGTTGTTCTCAGGGCATCGTGTAAGGAGGTGTATGACATTGGTTTGTCCCACTGTTGGTGGTTTCACTTTGGTCTGTTGGTTGAGGTGGTGCCTCCCAGGTTTCTCCACTGTAAAGTTAATATCTTTTTCCCTTTGTAATTAATAAGTATCTTTTGAGGAGATACTTTGAGATTATGTAAATATCCTATTTTTCATCAACTTTCATCCACTCTTTTTACCACCCATTAATGATTCTTAATCAGGTATTGTGGGGATTGTTGAATCCTCATATCATTTGCCTCAGATCAGTTATTATGAGGATTGCTGAATGGTGATTTTCTAATCCTTTCTTTTGAAATATGTTCTTGCTGGTACAGAATTCTAGATTGGCAGCTGTTTTCTTTCAGCACTTTGAAGATGTTATTTCATTATTTTCTGGCTCCCATTGTCATTTATCAGTCTTATTGCTCCTTTTGAAGGTAATATGTCTTTTTCTTCTCTAGCTGCTTTTAAGATTTTTCTTTTTATTTTTAAAGCAGTTTTACTGTGATTTGCCTAAGGTGGTTTTCTTTATAGTTATCCTGCTTGAGTTTTATAGAGCCTTTGAATATGTGGCTTGATTGCCTTTTGTTAGCTTTATAAAATTATTGACCATTATATCTTTAAATATGGCTTCTGCCTTGCTCTTGTTCAGTTCTCTTTCTTAGACTCCAATTATAATTATGTTAGAGCATTTTTTCCATGTTCCATATGTCTTTTATGCTCTATTCTGTGTTGTCCATCCATTTCCTCTTCTTTCTTTTTACTGACCTATCTTCTAGTTAACTAATCCTCTCTTCTGCTGCATCCAATTTGCTGTTAAACTATCTGTTGAGTTCTTAATTTCAGTTAAGTGTGTTTTACAATTGTAGAGTTTCCATCTGATTCCTTTGCATCTACTCTGATTGGTCTCTTTGTGTACGAGTGTCATATTATCTTGGAGTATGTTTTATTATCTATTAGGGTTTATCTTCCCTCATTGTCTTTTCAATTATTCACAATTTTTATAGCTATTCTTATTACTCTGTATAATTTTCAAAATTAGCTTGTCTAGTTAGAAAAGAAACATAAGACTGTTGATATTTGAAATATTGGAATCACATTACATTTATAGATTAGTTTAGGACAGATGAAATCTTTATAATATTGAGACTTCCTATATAAGAATAAGGTAATCCTTTCCAAGTATTTAAGATTCCTTTAATATACCTTAATATCTTTATATAGATTTTGCCCATTTACTTCTAAATTTATGTTCTGATATTTTGTCTTTTGTTGCTGCTTAGAGTGGTATCTGTTCTTTCATTATGTCTTCCATCCAAGCCTTTAATAAATTTATTTTTATTTTTAGTTTTTTAAAAAGATTTTATTTGAGAGAGAGAGAGTGTGACTGGAGGAAGGGGTAGAAGAAGAGGGAGAGAGAGAATCTCAAGCAGACTCCCTGCTGAGCACGGAGCTGGACACGGGGTTACATCTCACGACCCTGAGATCATGACTGGAGCTGAAATCAAAGAGCCAGATGCTTAACTGACTGAGCCACCCAGGTGCCCCCAGACTTTAAATTTAAAGGTGTTTTCATATACAGTTGACCCTTGAACAACGTGGGGTTTAGGGGTACCACCCCTGTCCCTCCTGTGCTTGAAAATCTGTGTATAACTTTTAACTCCCCCAGAACTTCACTACTAATAGCCTATTGTTGATTGGAAGCCATACTGGTAACAGTTGATTAATACATATTTTGTATGTTATATAGCATTCTTATAATAAAGTAAACTAGAAAAAAGAAAGTGTTATTAAGGAAATCATAAAGAAGAGAAATTTCATTTATAGTACCGGATAGAAAAACCGCATGTAAGTGGATCCACTCAGTTCAAACCCATATTGTTCAGAGTCAGCTGTACTAATTTTGAATGTAAACATGTAACTATATGGTTTATAAAAGGTGTTTTTTCTTCTTTTTTTAGTTGACTCATATTAGTTTTCCTGGTACTGTTGGGAAATCACATTTTTGCCTATTCCTTTACAGTGTTTCTGTCTCTTCTTTTCTTGTTCAGTGGCATCAGCTAATACCTCCAGAAAAGTGATAAATAATGTGATGCTTTGTGAACATCTTCGTCCTATTCTTGGTTCTAAATGAAATGCATTTATGTCTCCCTGTTAAACATGATGTCAGCTTTGGAGAGTGACACTAACCCACATATATACAAGTACTCCTGCATCTGTCTGTCTGCCTCTCCCCACCCTTCCATCATGTTAAGGAAATATTTATTAAGAGTTTTTACCAGGGGCGCCTGGGTGGCTCAGTTGTTGAGTGTCTGCCTTCGGCTCGGGTCATGATCCCAGGGTCCTGGGATCGAGCCCCGCGTCGGGCTGCCTGCTCAGCAGGAGGCCTGCTTCTCCCTCTCCCACTCCCCCTGCTTGTGTTCCCTCTCTCGCTGTGTCTCTCTCTCTCAAATAAATAAATAAAATCTAAAAAAAAAAAAAGTTTTTACTATTTCTGGGTGGGGCAGGTTGCTTAATGTTCTATGTACTTATTACTAAGTAATCCTCAGAATTTCTGCTGGAGCTGTAATTCCCCTCAGTATCATCAAAGACATCAGGTGACTTATTTTTTTCTTAGTGCCATTTGCTCTCCTGCTCTAGTCTGAACTTTTTTTTTTAATTTTAAATTTTATATTGTTATGTTAATCACCATACATCATTAGTGTTTGATGTAGTGTTCCATGATTCATTGTTTGTGCATAACACCCAGTGCTCCGTGCAGAACATGCCCTCTTTAATACCCATCACCAGGCTAACCCATCCCCCACTCCCCTCCCCTCTATGAACTTTTATTTATTTTTTTTATTTTATTTATTTAAAAAAAAATTTTTTTTTGTTAAGATTTTATTTATTTGCGAGAGAGAGAATGAGAGACAGAGAGCACGAGAGGGGGGAGGGTCAGAGGGAGAAGCAGACTCCCTGCTGAGCAGGGAGCCCGATGCGGGACTCGATCCCAGGACTCCAGGATCATGACCTGAGCCGAAGGCAGTCGCTTAACCAACTGAGCCACCCAGGCGCCCCGAACTTTTATTTTTTTAAAGATTTTATTTATCTGAGAGAGAGTGAGAGAGAGATCATGAGCAAGGGGGAGGGGTAGAGGGAGAAGCAGACTCCCCCCTGAGGAGGAAGCCAGATGAGGGACTACATTCCAGGACCCTGGGATCATGACCTGAGCTGAAGGCAGACACCCAACCGACTGAGCCACCCAGGCGCCCTCTAGTCTGTACTTTTTGCTCCCTAGATCTGCTGTGTAGCTGTCATCCTTCTGCCATTATTCTGGGTAGTCCCTTTATCTCTCGCTTCTGATCGATTTCTTCTTGTCTGGCTTCTTCATGTTCTTTCTTGGATTGCTTCTTTGGTTTGGTGGAACAAATCCTTCAAAAGCTTCCTAAGAAGCATGTGGGGGGAGGGGAGTAAACATTTTTAGACCTAGTATTTCTTTCTTTCTTTTTTTTTTTTTTTACGATTTTATTTATTTTTTGACAGAGAGAGAGAGACAGTGAGAGAGGGAACACAAGCAGGGGGAGTGGGAGAGGAAGAAGCAGGCTTCCTGCCAAGCAGGGAGCCTGATGCGGGGCTCGATCCCAGGGCCCTGGGATCATGATCTGAGCTGAAGGCAGACGCTTAATGACTGAGCCACCCAGGCGCCCCTAAACCTAGTATTTCTGAAAATGTTCTTAATTTTACCTTCATGTTTCATTTTTAGGTTGGCTGGGTTTAGAATTCTAGATTGGAAATAATGTTGCATCAGAATTTTGAGGGTACATTCTATTGTCTTCTAACCTTCCAGTGTTGCTGTTGAGAAGTCTGATGCCATTCAGATTCCTGATCCTTTCTTTGTGAACTGTTTATTTTCCTCTGAAAGGTTTACTTCTTCTTCTTCTTCTTCTTCTTTTTTTTTTTAAGATTTTATTTATTTGAGAGAGAGGAGAGTGCATGAGTGGTGGGGGGAGGGCCAGAGGAAGAGGGAGAAGCAGACTCTGTGCTGAGTAGGGAGACCCATGTGGGGATTGATCCCAGGACCCTGGGATCATGACCTGAGCTGAAAGCAGACGCTTAACCAGCTGAGCCACCCAGGTGCCCCTGAAGGGTTTACTTCTTATCTTTATTCTACATATTCTGAATTTCACTGAAATTTTCCCTGTGCATTAGGGAGCTCCCCCCGCTCCCCACTCACTGTGTTCATCATTTGCTGACCTTTTCATTACAAAACTCATATCCTTTAGCTTTGTGGAATGTTCCTGTACTATTTCTTTAATAATTTTCTCTCCTTTGTGTTCTATGTTTTGTTTTCCAAGAATTCCTGTTGGATGTTAGATATCCCGGGGTTGACTCTCAAATATTTTTTAAAAACTTTTTCTTTCCTGTTTTCCATCTTTTTGGTTTTTTTGCCCTACTTTGTGAATAGTTCCTTCCAATATTTTATCTTCTAATAATTTTATCTTCCAATATTTCTCTTGGAAAAGGGTTTTTTGTTTGTTTGTTCTTGTTTTGCTCAGATCTTTAAGTGTCTTCTTTTTCTCCAAGTGTTCTTTTTCTCTGGCATTCTGTTCTTGTTTCTTGGATGCAGCATCTCTTTTTTTCTCTGAGAATATTATTATTATTTTTTCCTGTTGTCTAAATAATTTGTTTCCTCAGTTCTCTTTTATTATGTTTTTATTCATTTTCAAGATTTCCTTTAAATGTCTGGCGATCCTTTGCTAATATTTAAGACAGAGGCTGTAAAAAAAAAACCAATTGGAAGGTCCCTGGGCATGAATCCTTTTTATCATGTTAATGTAGAATGAGTTAAAATAACAATCAGAGCTGTGTGCTACAAGCTGCCCTGTCCAGCTGGAAGTCTCCCTTAAAAGGGATTTCAAGAGCTATTTTGACTCTACAGAGTTTTCACTGTATAAATAACTAAAATCTCTGGCTAGGATGTGATTTCATTTTATGTTCAACATATTAACAGTAATTGCTTCTGGATGGTAGGCATGTAGGTGATTTTTCTCATTTGGCTTCTTTCAGCTTTTCTGTGTTAAGGTTTTCAGTTTTGGAATATTACTTTCATAATCAGAAGAATATCAAAAGGAGTAAGTTTTCTTTATGCTCCTTCCTTAAATACCATCATTCTGTATTATATTTGGAAAAATTGAAGCAGAACATGGAGTTTAATTAATTTAGTACAATCAGGTGGCTAGATACTGGACACAAGTTCGAGATTTTAGTCAGTTGTTTCCTCAGATCAAGAATTTTCTGAAATTAAGGGCTGACAGACCCAACTTGTTAAACTGCTTACTAGATTCCATGAGGATAAGAATGATATCTTCCTTGTTTACTGATTTGTAACATAGTGTCTGATTTAGTAGGCTCTCTATGATATATGTTGATGAATAAATAAGTTAACAGAACGTGCCATTGCTCCAAAAAATGGTTTTGGAATCAGATACTCATGTGAAAAAATCAACTTTGACTCTTATCTCACAACCATACATAAACAATAGAGTTAAATCTGTGAAGTTTCTAGAAAAACATAGAGTATCTTCTTAGTCTTTGAGTAAGCAAAGATTTCTTATTTAGGCCACAAAGCCTACTACTATGAAAAGAAAAAAAAAGCTACATCAAAAGTAAAAACTTCTATTTATGAAACAGTAAAAGTGAGAGCAATACATCCGGGAAAAGGTATTCATGATATATGTATTTGGCAGAGGTCTTGTATCTAGAATGTATAAAGAACTCCTACAAATCAGTAAGAAAAAGTCAAATAACCTAATTTTAAAAAGTGTTCAGAAGGGGTACCTGCGTGGCACAGTCAGTTAAATGTCCAACTCTTGGTTTCAGCTCAGGTCATGATCTCAGGGTCATGATCTCAGGTTTGTGAGATTGAGCCCTGAGTCAGTCTCTGCACTCAGCACGGAAGCTGCTTGTCCCTCTCCCTTCCCTTCTGCTCCTCCCCCTGCTGGTGCTCGCTCACACTCTCTCTCTTACTCTCTCTCTCAAATAAAATTAAAAAAAAAAAAAAGTGTTCAGAAGCTTTGAACGGATGTTTTATTAAAGAGCATTTCTAAATGGTTGATGAGCTTATAGAAAAATGCCTTAACATCATTACTTACTGGGGTAATATAATTCAAAACCGCAGCAAGTCACCATTATATGCCCACCAGAATGACTAAAATTTAAAAAGTGAGAATACTAAGTGTGCAACATGAATGTGGAGCAGCTGTAACCCTCACACATTGCTGGTAGGAGTGCATCCACTTTGAAAAAAACTATCACTTTTCACTAAAGTTAGATAAATCCTTGTTCTGTGACCTGGCAATTCCAGTACTAGGTATAGACCCAAAGGAAATGAGTGTGTGTGTGTATACACACACACACACACACATATCCATGAAAAGACATGCACATGAATATATATAGCAGTTTTCATTTCTATTCAAAATAGCCCAAACTTGGGGGGAAATGTCCATCAGCAGAATAATGGGTAGTTTGTGGTGTAGACACATAATAGAATATTGCACAGAAAGAAAAAAAGAATCAATTACTGCTTTGTGCAACCAAATGGATGAAGCTTAAAGCATTTTGTCAAAGAAGTCAGATGTAAAAGAATAGATGCCATTTATATGAAGTTCCAGAACAGGGAAGACTAATATTAAGGATCAGAGTAATAGTGTTGCCTTGATGAGGGTGTGGATGGGAAGGGCTGCCTTTAGACATACTAGGAAATGTTCTGGGTCTCAATCTGAGTGGTGTTTACACAGTATATTCATGTGTACAAATTCTTCAAGCTGTGTACATAAGAGTAACTGGTATATTACCTCTCAATTTTTTAAAAAAACAGGGCTCATTCTTATTAGACTAGAGGAAAATAGGATTTAGAACTTTTAAGTTACATTCAGAGGGAAGAAAAGATGATCAGATCAACAAAGGTCAGGAAAGGAGAAACAGAAACTATGAAATTAGAGGCAGTGAGCACAATAAATATTCATGGGATTAAAACAGTCCTCTATTAAACAACAGATCACAGACCCACTACAACCTGAGGGAAAAACAAAGGCCAGTTTTATGCTGTTTACAGGAGAAACACCTGAAATGAAACAACATAGGAAAATTGAAAACAAGGGTTGGTCCACATGTAGTGAAGCAAATGCAATCCAAAAGAAGCAGAATTGGCAGTATTCATATTTGGCAGATTAGAAATTCCAGGTTAGAAAATATTAAAAAGAATGGTCAATTTATACCATTACAAAGTTCACTCCACCCAGAAGACATAATGATCAGTGAAACTTTATGCACTTGAAAACATTTTATAAAACTATATAAAGCAAAACTATTAGAAATAAAAGAAGAATTTAAAACTGTACAGTTGAAGACATTAACATAGTTCAGCATTTAATATACCAACAGTCACAAGATAAATAACAATGTGAAATAATTGGATAACAATGAATAAACTTGTGTGGTATATAAATATATA
Source organism: Mirounga leonina (assembly GCF_011800145.1). Lineage (NCBI taxonomy): Eukaryota > Metazoa > Chordata > Mammalia > Carnivora > Phocidae > Mirounga > Mirounga leonina. The sequence continues at coordinate 86,470,146 of NW_023270447.1, read as the reverse complement.
GAATTTTGTACCCACCAGGGTGCCTGAGTGGCTCAGTCATTAAGTGTCTGCCTTCGGCTCAGGTCATGATCCCAGGTCCTAGGATCAAGCCCCGCATTGGGCTTCCTGCTCAGTGGAAAGCCTGCTTCTTCTTCTCCCACTCCCCTGCTTGTTCCCTCTCTCTCTGTGTCTCTCTCTGTGTCAAATAAATAAATAAAATCTTTAAAAAAAAAATTCTGTACCCACAAAACAGGTAATATTCAATTTTTCAGTACATTTATAAAAAGTTAGGTAAATTGACCACAAAGAAAAGTCTCAAAGTCCATGGGCAGAAATCATGTAACACCCCCTTCTCTGACCAGAGGACAATAAAAGTAAAATTTACAGTAAGAAGACCTGCAAGAAAATTTGGCCACTGGAAAATTTATAACATTCTTCTACAGAATTCCTTTCACCTACTTTGTTTGGATTTTTCTTTTTTCTTTTTTAAAGATTTTATTTATTTATTATTTGACAGAGACACAGCGAGAAAAGGAACACAAGCAGGGGGAGTGGGAGAGGGAGAAGCAGGCTCCCCGCTGAGCAGGGAGCCCCATGCAGGACTTGATCCCAGGATTCTGGGATCATGACCTGAGCCGAAGGCAGACGCTTAACAACTGAGCCACCCAGGCGCCCCTGTTTGGATTTTTCTGACGTTCTTCTTTTACCTTCTTGAGATGAGTACTTAATTTATTTTCTTTCTTAATTTTTATTTTTAGGAATTAGGAAAAAAAAAAACCCAGAAATGTCTGATATTCCTTCAAAATAGATTCCTGAAATGAGGAAGTATTGAATCACAGGGTATGATTTTTTTTAAGACTCTTGATACATAGCAATAGTTTTCCACATGGTCTTACCAATTCCTTCACCAGGGACTGAGAGTATCCGTCTTAATATACTAAATGTGTCTGGTCCCTAAAAAACAACAAAACAGGAACAAGACCACTTTCTCAGATTACTTTCATTTGCATTTATTTGATTAATAACACAGTTGAACTTCTAAAATATGTTTATTTCTTCTCAGAAATGTTTATTCAGTCCTTTATTTTCTGCTGGGATATTAGTGCTTTACTTATTGATTTTTAAATGCCCTTTATATATTAAGAATATTAATTCTTTGTCATGTTTGCAAACATTTTCCCCATTGTTCCTTGCCTTTTATGTTTTTAATATATAAAAGTGATTATTTTCACATAATCAAATCTATCAATCTTCTAATAACTTCTCTATTATTTTTATGAAAGAGATTCCTTTCCCATAATTATTAAATAATAATAATTATAGTAACAACAACAGCAACAGCTAACATTTATTGAGGGGTGATTATGTGTCAGGCAATGGCCTAAGTGCCTTTATTTAATCACAAGAACCCTGTGAGGTGGGTATTTTTTTTATTATCTTCTTGCATTTGAGAAAGAAACTAATGAGAAAGGTTCAGTAGTTTATCCACAAACACAAAACCAGCAATAAGTTAAATATTCACACACATTTTATTTTATATGGTTTATGTTTTATTTTAACTCTTTGATTCCTGAATTTAATGAAATGATATGAAGTGACACTCTTTTCAAACATCAGTTTTCCCCAAAATGTTCTTCAAATAGTTTTTCCCCATTTGTTTGTTTTGCTTCCTTTATTATATATTAAATTTTAGTGTAACAAGGTCTCATTCAGGGGTATCTGTTGTATTTATTGGCCTATACACTCTTACACAAGTGCCACAACATTTTAATTTCTCTATCTTTATCATCAAGATTAATATGTACAAGAACAAAATTTACTCCATCATTTTTCTCTTTCAAAAACATTCTGAGGGGCACCTAGGTGGCTCAGTTGGTTAAGTGTGTGACTTCAGCTCAGCTCATGATCTCAGGATTGTGAGATTGAGCCCTGTGTGGGGCTCCATGCTCAGCAGGGAGTCTGCTCGAGATTTTCTCTCTCCCCCTCTCCCTCCCTTGCTTGCATGCATGCACATGTGAACCCTTTCTCTCCAATACATAAATAAGTATTTAAAAAAAAAAAAAAAACCCTTTCTGAGTTAGAGTTCTGGCTTTCAGTAATAACCGAGTAGCTTGTATCAGAATAACATTCCCACCAATATCAGATATAAATTCTGGACAAAATATTTTGAAAATGTTATTTGAAGGCATAAGAAAGCAACCAAATGCAATCAGAAATTGGAGAGGATTTGATTCTTGAGAGAATGAACCACTTTGGGTGAGAGCCAACTCTGTATGACTTTTTCCTTGAGGGATTCTGTCCATCAGGTTCTAGCAAATAGAAGTTAAGCAGAGAGCTGCCACCATGTTGGTTTGAGGAATTGGGGGATGGATTTCAAAGATGCCAGAGTGGCTAGAACTTAAAATGGAAATTACAGGAAGAACTTTGGAGGGAGTAACCCCAGCCTGCATATAAACACCATTCAAATTGTAGGCTAACCCTGAACTGCCCATGCACAGGGCAGGTGTCACAGATTCCAGACTGATTTCAGCAGCTACCTACTGTAGGAAAGGAAGCATTTAGAGCTTAAGTCTTATCAAATTAGAGGGTCTTGATAAACCCTTTGGACTTTCATTTGAATCCCCAGAAGGAACACCCATTAGGAGGAAACATGTAGGAAATGCCTACGACTGTGGCATTTTCCCTAGGATTAAGGATTAAGCACAAAAAAGAAAGTATAAAACGGTCTGCCCCAGATTAAGGTGATCTGCCAGTAATTTGACTGCCTACTGTGACAAAACTCAGGTCTTTAGAAGGAGACAGCAGGATCCAGAGCCTCTACAGCCTACCATCCACAATGTCCAGTATAAAATAAAAACTTTCTAGACATGCGAAGATGAGCAAACAGGAACTTGTGATCCTTACTTGAAGTGAAAATCAATAGAAATAGACTCACAGAACACACACACAAAACACTTTAACTGAAAAATATATTGAGTGTATGTGAAAAATATGGGTGAAAGGATAAAGAGGTGAGGAGATGCCATATAGGTATGGAAGCTGTAAAGAAGAACCAAGTGAAATCTTAGAACTGAAAAAGGTAAAACCTGTCACTGAAATTTCACTGGATGGGATTAATATCCGATTGGGCACAAGAGAAGAAAGGATCAGTGATCTTGAAGACAGGTCAGTAGAAATCTTCCAAACTAAAGTACAAAGAGGGGGAAAAGATTGAAAAAATAAGACCAGAGCTTCACTGATCAAGTTGCCTAACATTCAAGTAATCACAGCTTCAAAATCTGAGAAGAATGAGACTGAAAAAATATTTGAAGAAATGTTGGCTGAAAAACTTCCAATTTTGATTAAAACATGCACACACAGAGCAACCAGGAAGCATGGCCAACCTCAAGCAGGATAAATACAGAGAAAATTAAATCTACTATAGTGAAGCTGCTGGATACTAAAGACAAGGAAAAGGAACAGTGATCAGAATGATGGCTGAGTTACAGTCAGAAGCCAGGTAGCCCACTAGACAGTGGAATAATACCTTTAAACACTGAAAGAAAAGATTGTCAACCTAGGATTCTATACACAGTAAAAATATCCATCAAATATGAAGAAATAATGGTATTTCTAGTAAAAGCTGAGAGAAATTGTTGCTGGCAGGCATGCATTGTAATAAATATCAATGGGAGATCTTCATACTGAAGAGAAAATAATACCAGGAGAAAAATTTGGATCCTCAGACGGAATAGAGTGTGGGGAATGTGAAATTTGTGGGTGAATATAAAATACTATTTTTATTTTTATTCTTAAATTTTGTAAAAGTTGTCTAAAGCAATAAGATATTTTGGATTTATAACACATACATATATGTGTATATGTGATGAACAGTAGAACAACAGCACGAAAGGCACAAGGAGGTGTAAATGAAATTGATTCTTAATAAAATGTGTTAATACATACAATATGGCACATATAATAATATGTATCATATTAAGGTCCTTAATATGTAAAGTGGTAGAACATTAATTCAGAGTAGACCCTGATGAATTACGGAAGCATACTGAAATCCCTAGAGGAGCTAGTTTAAATAGATTTCAAAGCAGCATATTTAAATATCCAGCAGAAGAGACAGAATGAATTCCCAAACACTCCTTATTATTCTTACTTGTACATTCTTATGTGCTTATGCAGGGTAACCTTTTGAAAAAATTTAAAATAATTGGAATTTTTATTGGATCGAATCTTTCAAATTAATTTGAAAAGACTATTCCATTTATTTCAATATTCTTATTTCTCTTTTTTTTTTTTTTGAGAGATAGAGGTTGGGGGGAAGGAGAGAGGGAGAGAGAATCTCAAACAGGCTCCACGCTCAGCACAGAGCCTGATGTGGGGTTTGATCCCAGGACCCTGAGATCATGACCTGAGCTGAAACCAAGAGTTGGATGCTTAACCGACTGAGCCCCCCAGGTGCCCCATCAACATTCTTATTTCTCTTGCAAGGTTTTCTTTATATAGATCTAACATACTTTAAGATGATTCATAGTAATTTTATATTTCTTGTGGCTATTGTGAGAGGAATTTATTTTCATTTTATTTTATTTTATTTTTTTTAAAGATTTTATTTATTTGAGACAGAGAGAATGAGAGACAGAGAGCATGAGAGGGAGGAGGGTCAGAGGGAGAAGCAGACTCCCTGCCGAGCAGGGAGCCCGATGCGGGACTCGATCCTGGGACTCCAGGATCATGACCTGAGCCGAAGGCAGTCGCTTAACCAACTGAGCCACCCAGGCACCCCTATTTTCATTTTATTTTTTAATTGTTGCTGGTACATAGGCATGCTCTTCAGTTTTTTAAAAGTATATATTATAAATCTAGCCATCTCATTAAACTTTTTTATTGAATTGATTTTTCTGGAAATATAATCCTAATGTCGACAATTGATTATTTTGTGATCTTCTTTCCAGTTCTTAAATATTTTAATTTTATGTCCTGCCTTATTGCATGGGATAGAACTTCAGAAATAATCTTGCATGCTCATTGTGGCAGTGGCGGTGAGTTTTATGGTAAATAACTTTAAAGAGAGAAAAAAGAGATTGTCCCCAAGTGTTACAAATACATCTTTCAGTTACTAACAATCTGCAGTCCATTAAATACCCGTATTCTTTATTCATGTTTATTCGCACAGTGAACAATATTCAGTGAATGCCCACTACAGGTTGATCCGTATGTTAGGCTTAGTTGATACAGCAGATAAGACAGTAAAAGTTCAACAATGGTTAGAAAACCATACAAGACACAAGGAAAGTTACAGAGCTACCTATGTTTGACAACCAGAGGAATATTGTATAGATGACAATGGCTACAGACAAGTGATCTGGCTGGGGTGTCCAGAGGAGACTTTGGTGGTGGGAGAGAGAACCCAGGACAAGGGACAAGATAGGAGTAGGACTGTAAGGAGTCTGCAGTGGGTGGAGGACTGAAGAGTGCAAGGCCTATTGGGTTGGGAACAAACTAGTTTGCCTTAGTGCAGAATGAATATATGGCTACAGTTTTACACTCACCTCTGCGGCTCCTTGGAGGTTCTAACGAGATGTTTCAGGGGCAAAGAGGGATCAAGAAGGTGGGACTCTGGGTTTGCTCCATGCTCCAGCTGGCTCTCCCCAAACCTGTGAGTAGCTGTTTTGCATATTGGGTTTCCTTCTACACAGTTTTGTTGAACACCTACCAGTACCTATAGAATCCAGGCAGTATTCTAGGTACTGGAAAGATAGCAGTGAATAAAATAGCCCCCAGTCTCTGCCTTCATGGAGCTTACATTCTAATGGTGGGAGGAAAAGGAGACCATTGGGGAATAAAATGTAACCATAATGTTAAGTGGAGTAAGATCAATAGAGAGTTCTTGGAAGGTTGTGATTTTAAATGGAATGGTCTGGAAAGTCTCCACTAAGGTGACATTTAAGCAAAAACTTGAAGAAAATGAGGAAGCAAGCTATACAAATTTCTGGGCAGAAAGAGTTCCAGGAAAAGGGAACCACCTGTACAAAAGCCTGAAGAGGGAGCTTGTCTGGCAAATTCTAGGAACAGAAAGGAGGCCAGAGTGCAGGCAAGGTGGATCATAGTGAGAGCTGAGGACGCAGCATTGATAGGAGGTGAGGTTGTATAGGGCAGTATTGATCCACATGAGGACTTTGGTTTTACTTTTCATAAAATGCGAGACCACCATAGGGTTTAAGCAGAGGGTTTACATGATCTGACTTAAGCTTTTACAGGATCACCCTGGCTGCCACGGTAAGAGTAGACAGTTGGGGAACGATAATGGAAATGGTAGAGCAGTTACATCCCTGGCTATTATGTGATAGTAAATCCAACAGAATATCCTGATTTGTTGGATCTGAGGTCTGAAAGAGAAGCAGAAGCTAAGGATGACTCTAAGGGTTTTGACCTTGTGACTAGAAGGATGGAGTTGCCATTAATCTTGGTGGGGCAAGATGAGGAGCTCAGTGTTGGACATGGTAGGTTTGAGGTGTCTATCAGGCATATGAGTGGAGGCCCCAGGTGAGCATATGGGTTAATGGGAATTGGGTTCAGAGGAGAGGTCTGAGCTACAGATAAAAATATAACAATGTTAACTTCTTGATTTTGATAATTGTACTGCGGTTATGTATGAGCATGGAGTCCCACCCCATAATCAGGAAATGAATACTGAGATACTTAGGGAGGAAGGGGCATCCTGTTTGTAACTTAGTCTTAAACAGTTCAGGGAAAATAACTATATAGATAGATTGATAGAGAATAATAAAGCAAATGTAACATTTGAAGAATCTGGGTGGAAGATACATGAGAATTCTTGGTACTATTCTTGCACCTCTTCTGTAAGCCTGAAATTATTTCACAATAGAACACTTTTTAAAAGTGAAGGAAAATATAGATATTCCAGATAAACAAAACTGAGGGAATTCATTGCCAGCACACCTACACTGAAAGGAACACTAATGGAGTTTTCAGACAAAAGAAAATGATCCTACCTGAGGACGCAGAAATACAGGCAGGCAAGGGAAGGGACAAATAGAAATGGATATTGGCTGTATAAAATAACAGTGTCTTTCTTGTGGGGTTTAAGACACATGTATAATTGAAATGTATGACAGTAACACAGGCAGAAGGATGGATGAAAGTGTTGGAATTGCTGGCAAAACGGTAACATTTCTCATTTATATGAAACTATAGTAAGTCAAGGGTGTATGGTGGTATCTAGGGGATTGGTTCTCAGACATTTCCAGCCTAGGACCCCTTTCACTCTTAAAAATTGAGGATCCCCCCATTAGGCAAACATGACAGTGATTATCATCGCAGACACACAGTCCACTGATGGATGCTGAAATTAGAGGTGAAAGTTTGAGAGTCTCTCCTCCAAGCTATTTAGTAACTACAAAAGGAAAGTTAGTAACACTACAGTGAAGAAACCCATCAAAAACCACCTTGACTACAAGCCAATGGAGGGGCAAGCTGAATTAAAAAGTTGGCAAGAAGAGAAAGGAGGGCATTAAACAGATCAAAAGGAAAACAAATTGTGAGATGAAAGAGATAAACCCCCCAATTTCAGTATTCACGTTAAATGTAAATAGACTAACTACTCCATTAAAAGCAAAGTTTGTCAAGATTAGATTAAAAAAAATGCTAACCCCATTCAGTGCTGCTTACATCAAACGTACCTTTAATGAAAAGACACACGGGATTAAGAGTAAAACGATGGGAAAAGATACTATGCAAATACTAACCAAAAGAAACCAGATACTAATATCAGACAAGGTAGACTTAAAAGTGGAGTGAGAGGTAAGGAAATTTCAGAATGATCAGTCATCAGGAAGATTTGACATTTCTAAGTATGTATATACCAAATAACATCACTTCATTATACAGAAAGCAAAAATGGACAGAACTGAAAGGAGAACTAGACAAATCTGCTATCACAATGGAAAGTTTTAAAACCTCTTTCTTAATAATTGATAGTACACACAGAAATCAAGTTTCTGACAACACAGTTAACAAACTTACCATATTTATGCATCTGTATAGAAATAGTGTATATCTACACATACGTGTATATGACACTGTACCCAGTAAAGACACTAAATATGCAAAAAGACAGTTCAACCTCATTAGTCATCAGAGAAATGCAAATTAAATTCAGAACAAGATAATCACTTCACACCCACCAGAATGGCCAAAATGGAAAAACCCTGAACTTTGGTGTTGGATGTAGAACAGCTAGAACTCTCCCACATTCTTGGTGTGAGTGTAAATTGGCCTGACCACTTTGGAGACTTGACAGTGTCTGTTCAACTGAGACTATGCACACCCCACATGATCCAGCAGGTCCCCTCCAAAGTCTCTGTGTAAAAATGTGATTAGCAGCATTGCTGTGGAACAAGCAGATATGTTGTAGTTCATGCTTGTCCTGTGTAATAATACTGTATGGCAGTCAGAGGGAGTGAACCATGGCTACACACAACAGTGTACGTGCATTATGCAAGCATCATGTTGAGCAAAAGAAGTCCTCTGTGAAAGAATGCTTTTGGAATCATTCCATTTTTATATAGTTCAAAAATAGGCACATTTCATCTGTGGTGGTAGAAGTTCAGTGGTGACGGGAAGGGCACATGAGGGCTGCTTCCACAGGCTGTTGTTTTATTATTATTATTTTTATTATTATTATTATTTTTTTTTATTTGAGAGAATGAGAGAGCACATGAGAGAGGGGAGGGTCAGAGGGAGAAGCAGACTCCCCGCTGAGCAGGGAGCCCGATGCGGGACTCGATCCCGGGACTCCAGGATCATGACCTGAGCTGAAGGCAGTCGCTTAACTAACTGAGCCACCCAGGCGCCCTATTATTTTTTAATCTGGGTGGTAGCTACATGGAGATTTGCACCCTGTGAAAATACGTCAAACTGTCGGCTTAAAATGTGTGCTCTTCTATATGTGTATTGAACGCCAACAAAAGTTTACTTAAAACTACAATGAGGCCATTCTTTTACCTTTCAGGATGACCAAGAAAAAGCTTGATAGCATCACGCAGGCAGAGTTGGAAACACACGCACACTGGTGGGAAGTAAATGGAAGCCACTCTCAGGAGGGTTAATCAGTGTTTATCAAAATTAGAACTGCACGTATCTGAGCCTACTCCCAGGGACACCGTGCACGTGTGCTGATGGTACATACAAGGACTTGTTTTGGGGCTTTGTAATATATGTGCAATAGGGGACAAGTTAAGTAAGTTATGGTACATCCACAAAATGGAATACCTTATAGTTACTAAGTAGCATGAGAGAGCGCTACAGATACTAATAAGGAATACTCTCTAAGATGTATTAATTAAAAATAGCAACTTGTAGAATGGTGTTTACACCATGCTATTATTTATACACAAAATATACATATGCATATATACACTAATATATAAAATGTATATCATATGGATATAGAAGAGCACTTTCCTATTCATAGACTATCTCTAGAAGGCATATAAGAAATTAGTATCAGTGGTTGTCTCTGGGAGATCTAACTGCATGGTCAGGTGGCAGGAGTGGGAGGGAGACAGCTTTTCACTGTATACCCTTCTGTATCTTTGGAATACGGAACTGTACTATGGAAATATATCTGTTAAATATTTTTAAAACAATTGTTAAAAATCCCATAGAAGGGTGTTTTGCAGGATATAGCTGTATCGCTTCTCAGTAGGCCTGGTATGGCAACATTTTTCTTCCCATTGAAACAGATCTTTGGTTCAACACCAGATGACACGGTTGGCTTTGCACATGGGTGCCAAGATATATGGGGGGAAAGTTCCCCGTGGCAGGACGCTCAGACTATAGAGCGTGTGGGGATGAGTTGATGAGCAGACAGCAAATTCAGATGTCCTGTGTCACGCCTGCTTGCAAACACAGCACTCCTTGAATGGAATGGTGGGCCCTCCCCACTGCTTGTAGCGTTGATTTCCCTTCTCTCTTCTGAAGATGTATAAGTTGGATTCAGATTAAGTTAAAAATGATGCAACTCTCCTGCTTCCTTTTGTTCTTTTTTTAAATGTAATTAAGATCAAGCTATGAATATAACATCTGCTTTTTATGTCTTAATGTATCAAAAGCATTTTCCCATGCCATCAGAAATTGTTCATGAGAATGTGCACAGTTGAATAATACCACGTTACTGAAATGTGTCCTAATTTGTTTAATCAGTCCTCTTTGGACATTTACGTTGTTTAAATGTTTTGCTTTTCTTAAAAATACGGTGAGGAACCATCTTTGTACATTAGTCTTATAGTATATATTTTATGATTTCCTAGAAGTAAAATTATTGAGTCAAAGGGTTATGAACATTATTTTTAAGATTTTATTTACTTTGGGGGGGTGAGGGGCAGAGGCAGAGGGAGAAAGAGAATCTCAAGCAGATGCCATGCTGAGCATAGAGCCCAACACGGGGCTCCGTCTGAAGACCCTGAGCCGAAACCAAGAGTCAGACACTCAACCGACTGAGCGACCCAGGCCCCCTGAACATTTTTAATACTCTTGAGATAGAGTGCGGAATTATCTTCTAGAAGCTTCTCGGTTTGTACTTCCACAGCAAACTTCTCAATTGGCACTTCCTTTGCCAGCTTTGGGGTATTCTAATGCCAAAAAAGTCATTTTTATTTTGAAAAAACTCCATCTTAATAACTTTACCAACACATCTGAATGATACGCCAGAAGTGAGGGCAGGATGGCAGCATCTCCTTTCAACATGAACAAGAGGTTTGGAATACTTGCACTGAGTTGCCTGGAGTTGTGCGGATTCCTGCCTGTCCCCCCCCTGCAGGCACTAGGACCTGAGATAGACTGCTTACTGTCCCCATAGCTCAGCTTCCTTACCTGTAAATTGGGAGCCAAAGGGCCACCCCTGTCACCTCTCGCCGCGTGGGTTACACACTGCACAGGCCCACGAGGTGCCATGGGCACAGTGACGTGGGGCCCTGGAGTTGCACCCCTTGGCGGCCCTGCTCCTGTTTGGCATTCAAACAGTTAAAAATATAAAAAGCTCCTTAAATTATTCTTTGACACTTGGGCTTTATAAATTTTGGCTGTTATTTCTAGGTGGAGAGTGGAAATGTGAATGATTTTTACTTTCCCTGCTTTTCTTTATTTTCCATGTTTTCTGCAATTGACGTGCTATTTTTACTATCAGTGGATAGATATGTCTATGTATTGTAGATCTTATGTTTATATATTATACAATATTACATGTATTATAAATAGAAGACACAAAATACTCTTTCAACATAAGAAATTGGGGGGAGGAGGTCTTAGGGAGGCTGCCATTTAACAGGTAGGGAAGATGAGGTCTTGGCTCTCACATTGCCTAGCAAAATAAGCACTCAAATATTTATGGATTTGGTTGAGTACTAAATATTTATCTCTACGCTAGTAATGTTGACGGTAGTAGCCAATACCAAAGTCATTTGAGCTACACAAATAGGTGGTGACAAAATAATTTACGTACTATATTGACCTATTAGGACACAGCATGTTTTAATGTGTTAATATCAGATTAATGTGAGGACTTTAAAAGACTTGGTAGTTCCATGGTAATTTAGAACTTTAGGGAGTAAGTTGAATGCCAAATAATAAGCCTTCTGATCATATACTTAAGATTCAAGATGCTAAAGAAAACCCCAAACGAACACTGAACCGTCCCAGCACTCAGCCGAGTGACTGAAGTGTGTCTTGGTAAACTGAGCTCTTACGCCAGTGCTGTCCTTAAGGAACAGAAAGCTCCACCTTGATCTGGGGCCCACGGTGAGTTGTCTCCCAGATCACTAACATATGAAACAGCGTATGGCTGTCCCTACCATCCCAAAGCAAATGTTTGTTTTGTTGCAGTGATGGAAACATTTCCATTGGTGAAGCAAATATTTAGAGCTGAAAGAAACATTTGGGCTGCCAGGATGTGTCAAAATAGAACAGATGCCTGCCTTTTAAAAACACACATTAAAAAAAAAAGAAAGAAAGAAAGCCACCTTGTACTTGGCTGCTGTGGTTACAGCCACAATGGGTTAAGCAAGGAATTAGCAAATGTGGTAATCGATCTAATCCCAGTTTTCTGGGCTCGTCTCTTTTTCTGTCTTGGTTTTTCTCCTCCAGAAAATGGGGATAAACATTTTTAAGTGATTTTGCTCAGGATTAAGGGTTTTTGGTTTTTTTTTCCCCCCTTCCCAGATATTCTCTTTGTTCTTAAAAAGTAATTTATCCTTTTGAATTGGAAATATATTCACATGGAATACAGTTCCTAAGGATAGACAGTGTAAAGTCTGCCTTCAGTCTCTGTCCCCAGCTGCCAGTCCCCTCTGTCTGTAACCAGTGTTACCTGTGTCATCTCTCTTTATTTTATGCCCACACACAACTAAATAGATGTGTTTGTATGTGTGTAGATACACATGCTCTTTTTTTTTTTTTAAAGATTTTATTTATTTATTTGACAGAGAATGAGAGAGCACATGAGAGAGGGGAGGGTCAGAGGGAGAAGCAGACTCCCTGCTGAGCAGGGAGCCCGATGCGGGACTCGATCCCGGGACTCCAGGATCATGACCTGAGCCGAAGGCAGTCGCTTAACCAACTGAGCCACCCAGGCGCCCTGCTCTTTTTTTTAACATAGAGGTTCTGTATACCCTTTACCTTGTTTTCACCCTATGCTCCATATATATTCTTTTTGTTTTTCTTCTTTTTTTGAGGCGATTGATTCTCAGAGTTTGCTTATTAAAAATGTCCTAGCTGTGTCAGATAGTAGAGGGGAGCACGCATGCCCGGCTGCTCTTGCTTGACGCCCCCCCCAACCCTTCACCGGCCACCCTGTAAAAAGAACTCAGTGTTGAGAATCTGGTTTTGCCTCTGGGGCTCACCAGGGACTGTGGGTGAGTCACTGTCCCTCTCTGTGTCCTTTTCTCTCGACTTTTAAAACAGAAGAAAAAGGAAAGGAAAAGAATAGGAGATTGACCAGATGAGCTTCAATCTTTTCTTCCAGATCTGAATTTCTTGGTTTTGTTGTCAGAGGTGGAAAAAAAAAATTTTTTTTTTTCTTTAAATACACTTCTCTGCCTCTTCTAAAACAGGAGCAGGATTCAAGTATAGTTAAAAGTGCTTACTAATTTGGCTTTTCTGCATATGCACAAACATACCTTTGGCTTACCTGGCCCTTGGCATTCAAATAGCTATGATTCCTGATTATCATACCCTCCGGTCTTTAAAGACACAGTTCCTTCCCCAGGACTTGTTCAGCGCACCGTGGCAGGGCTGACTTCTCAGCCTGTTGCCAAGGACCTGCTGGCTTAGATACTGCCATCCACAACAGCCGGCGACAATATTTGCCGTGGTATTAATCCTTTGGAATTGATGATCAAATAACAAAATCAGCTCGTCTTTGTTTTTGTTTTTAATTTAGCAGAGAGGGATTACAAGAAAAAAAAACCTTTAGACTATAGATCTAAAAATAGACATCATGGATGCTGATTGGAAACCCTCCCAGTCTTTCATATGAGAGATCTCAATTTGGGTTACACAGAGGGGCAGCTCACTTCTGTCTTGTTCACCAGTTATACTACTCCCCAGAGAAGCTCAATAAATTTTATAGGGAAGTTTCCTCCTTATGTGGAAGGAGCTAAGCTCGGTGACTGGTGTGGCTGAAGTAATTTAGGGCTCCAGGGGAGTACGTCTGCCTGTGGAATAACGTATCCGAAGTAAATGTACAAAACTTAGTGATCCTGGCCATTGATGCTACTGAGCGCTGGGTCCCGGGGCCCCAGCCTGTCTGATTTGGAATGCAGTTGCTCCCCGAAACTTGCATGTAATTCACGGCTCAGACAGTCCTTCTGCGGGCCTTGCTGGTGATGGCTGCAGAGCCTGCCTGCTGGTGTGCTGGCGTTTTCACCACCAACTGTTAGAAATCTCCAGACTTGGACTTGGCTGAGTTTCTACATCTCTCGGCTGCTCGGCTGCCTCTCTGAGACGCAGAGGGATCCTCTTCCACCAACATCAGGAGAACAGACTGCCTTCTCTTTTCAGACTGACAGTGGAACAAGGCTGCCTGGTTCCTCAGTCTCGAAGCTAACTGCAATACATTTGGCGCTGGCTTTTTACTCAGTGATTTATACTAGGAGACGTGGCTGGGTGATATCCAGTGTCCTTTTGTCTTTGTGTTTATTTTTCTTGCACATTTAATGTATTTAAAGGATATATTGTCTTTATGGTTCACTGGGATAAGGAGGGGGTTAGTGCAAATTTTAATGAGAGGTCCCCGGCTCCCTGTGTTGAGATGAGAATTATATTCTTGGTTAGGTATCTTTCTTTCTTTCCTTAGGTGGCAGGAGGCAGTGTTTTGCTGCTTTTTGAAATAGCATTTCTGCCTAACGATTTTTAGAAGGGTACTGAAAGGACATTCAATTTCAGGGCATCATCAGCAACTTTTCTCCTATTGTTTGAACTTTTCTCATTTAAGGAGACAGGAAAGTCTCATGTCTTGTTCCTGAATTTACATATTAGTATCAGATGGTGGGGACCAGCCCTATCATCAGATCAGTTTTTATAAAAACTCTTTCATTCAGGGGCTAATGATATTTGGAACTAGTTTTCTCAAAAACTGTTTTCACCGCTTGAGAATAGTTAATCAGTAGAGGAGAAAGCACTTGGCTTATTTGCTTCATATTTTAACCAAGTGAATTAGACAGGTTGGGGGGCTGGGGGAGGGGATAAGAAAGTGGGTGGGGGAGGCCCCATAAACAAGGTGATATATAATATTTTTTTTGTTCTCCTTTTAAATAAATACCGATCAGCTTTATGTTCAGAGACAATAGGAGCCGTTGGCTTAAATTTGCAGTTTACTGTATTTATGGCTGTAATATCAAGGTGCTGCCGTCGTAATTTCATGCCCCAATGAGAAGAGCAAGGTCGAAGCAAATGCTTCCATCGGCATCTGCTAACACACTAACTCATAAACAAGGCCCGGCTGGATCAGGTGGCACGGAATAATACAGGCTAATGAAATACAGCACAGCTTTCCATTACTGTTAGTTTTTACAGTGTCGTCATTACGTGTAATTTATGTTTAAAAAATTCAATTTTATACAAGGCACTGGGAAATAGGGGTCTACAGGTCATCCAACGACTTTTAGAGGCTCTGAGAGTCCTTATTGTACTCTACTGTTCCAACAAAATGTTAATAAAATAAAATAAAAAATACTTTTTTCCCTCCCCCCCCCCCAGCCTTTTCTGAGAGAGTTGATTTTTCTTTTAATTTGGGGAGTATTTTTAGCCAGCTGTCTTCTCTGCCTCATCTCCTCTCAGAGTGTGCATGGGGAGATAACTAGTTGTGTTCTCAGAGAGGTGACCCCCGCACAGTCTCCGCGCGTCCCAGATGAATCACCCAAACCCTGTACATGGAGAGACTGTGATGCGGGAGGAAGATGGCCCCAGTGGCCAGCCTGCAGCTGCCGCCCTTTGCTGCTGGCCTTCTGGCCCTGTTCCCCAATCCCAGCCAGACTTGACATTTTTATTATAAAATTCAGGTCCGGCTGGAAGGTGCCATCGGGTGTTCATTACTTTGCTTATTTCTAAACTATTCCTAACCCCACTGTCCGGGCTGTTGTTTGACCTGTTTGACCTGCAAGATGCAGGGAATGCTGCTGTCTGCTGTCACCTGTCTTTCTGCTTCACCTGCATAGGGCCAGGCCCCGTGGCAGTGCTCAGCGGTCACTGGGGACAGCACCGAGGTGACTTATTCTGAGAAGCCCTTGCACAGCCAGTCCCGCAGGAAAAAGTCAGCTCTTCCCGGTGCCCAGTTTTGTCTGAGTCCGTGGGAAAGGACCTGCAGCGTCGAGCTCCCAGGTCCCAGGTCCCAGCTGCAGCTCACAAAGTCAACCAGTTTGGTTTTGTTTGCATTTGAATCGAAACCTTTAGAAAAAGAAAACAAATCTGTGTATCTTCTAGGGGATACAAACAAGCAGGTGTGGCAGCCCCGAGGAGGCCGTTCACTTCAGTTGCCCACAGCAGTAACAAGGGGCTTTATTAATCAATAGCTTGTAACTTGCTTGCTCTGTTCTTTTAAAAGAATCCCACCCTGGGGAAAGTGTTGGAAAAGAAATCTTCCGGGCGGCTTCTGCACTGGGGCCACAGCTGTCTCCTTGTAAAGGGCACTGGTTCTGGAAGTAGATTCCAGAGAACTGAGAGAACAAGGAGACCACCCTGATTCCGGGTGCTCGGGACCTTCGTTTGCACTGTGTGAATTGAGAGCTCTCACTTTTGCCAGTCAGGCACCTGTGGTCCTTTTTTTTTTGGTCCTTTTTAAAGTATTTATTTGAGAGAGAGAGAATGAGCGGGGGTAGGGGCAGAGGAAGAAGCAGATTCCCCGCTGAGTAGGGAGTTGGACGTGGGGCTCCATCCCAGGACCCTGGGATCATGACTTGAGCTGAAGGCAGCCGCTTAATCGACTGAGACACCCAGGCTCCTCCAGGCACCTGTGATCTTAAAGGTGAAATGACACTGCCTCTCAGAGACAGGTGTTTTGGCCTCCTCATATTGGACAGGTGCCCTCGCTCCTTTCTCCTCCTCTTGGCTAAAGCTAGTGAGTGGATGGAATAACTTTCTTAGTTTTACTCTCCGTCAGTGATAACGTTTTAATTGTCACAGACCAAGGCAGGTAGCTCTTGGAATTGGCAAGTGGCAGAGGTTGACGTTCCCGAAAGCATCTAGATGCAAAGTGCTATCGCATAATGCAAACTGATACCCCAACTGAAAGAAACTCTTGGGCTTTATTGAAATTGGCTAATTCTTCCAAAGGTGGTGACTAAAGGAAGACTCCATGGCAGGAGGTTTGCCTGCCACAGGATGGCAACACCCTTTGCCCCCGTCTCTGCTCTGCTCAGCCCTTGCTTGGTCCCTCTGCGGTTAGATTATTCCTTGCAGATAGCAATCAACTGGAAGGAAGTGTGTGTGTCTAATTTGCATGAGATTATTTAAAACAACAACAACAAAAAAGGTCTGCATTAGTCAGGGTGATGGTAAACAACGCAAAGAGATGCCTTTTATGATATAGCCTATGCCTCAGCTTTCACAGCCAAATATAATTCACTTCCAATTGGCGGTTTCCTTTATTATTCCTTTTAACCTTTGGGATTCTGCAAGGTCTCAGTCTAAGCTCTCTGCCGTCTGTGGGGGGGAGGGGAGGGGAAGGAAGCCTGGATGTCCTGTGTGTGGGTCCTGTGACTGTCCCTCTTCCCTGCCTTGGTCAGTTCAGCAGTAGGAGCTCATGACTGCGTAGGTAACTGTTGTGTTCTGAAGGAGATGACACCCTTTCCCGCTGAGTCTCCATGAGTCCCAGATGAATCAACCTGAGTTGAGAGAACACTGAATCTGGCTGGCCAGTGCACCCCTTGCTGGGGGCGCTCTGAGGAAGAGGGCTCTCAGGTCTGTGAGAGGCCTTTGGATTTATTGGGGGTTAGAATATTAGAATGAGACGGGGACACTACCCTTGTCATTTTGGAGTGGTTCAAAAAGTTGTCCCGGTGTCACTTGCAGATAGGATCCGGGTGTTCGGTTTCTGTGCTGTTTTGGTCTGGCCCCCAAACGCCACTCGTCAGCCCTCACCTGTAGATGTGGTGCCAGCTGGGGCTGAGAGAGACCATTTAGTGCTTCTCTCAACCTCTCACAAGCTTGAAGACTTAAGACGTGATTTCAGAATCTGCCATTTGTTGTTTCTGTGCTAGAGGGGCAGTCACCAGGTGGCAGATGGAGAGCCGTGGGTTGTCGAGCAGGCAGCACCATGCCCTGCCTCGTGGGATCTGAGGCATGTTTTCACCTTCCTCGGGCCTTAGTTGTTGTTGTTCTTTATCTGTTAAATGAACGCAGTGCCTGGGATCATGGTCCAGCTATGAAATTATATTATTCACTGAGATCATGAAAATGCTTTTTTTTTTTTTACAAGAAGAAAAGTGATTCATTTTATGTAACTAAATCAAAATCCTGACTCTCCAGAGGACTGGGGATATCAGAATTCCAGCCAATGTAAATTTAGAGCATCAAATGATAAGGTCTCTGAAAAACAAGAGCTTGGAAGGAAGTGCTGATGCCCTTTAAACCACGGCCTCAGTAGTGGGCTCGGCTGCAATAATGCAAGGAACATGTTTTATTAGGAAAATAGGCTTCGTAAAAGCTCCGGGCCAGAGGGCAGAGCAGCGGGCAGGGAGTGCTGTCCCTTTAACCAGCTCCGGCTCTCAGGGCCGCGGCGCAGCCCGTGACTTACTGTATATTTCCCCAGCGTTAAACATTATCGTACTTGTTTATATTTGAAAGAGCCAAAAGGGAAAATGAGAAAGCAACTGAATGCTCCTTTTGGGAAAATTATCCTCATTTGCAGCCAGCGGCTGACAAGGCACACGAAGCGCCAGGTTTATGAAAGCCCGTGGTGTACCAGGGACCATCCGCGCCTGCTGACGCCGCACGTGCGCCGCTTCTCGCGCGGCGGATGACGAACTGCTTAAAACCGGGTCTTCCCTGGGAGAGCTCGGAAAGGGGCTCCCCTTCCTCTTCGGAAGGTGACTAGCTGGCACTCCCAAGCTGGGTGGAGCCCGAGAGGCACACGCTCGGGGTACCTGTCCGTCTGTCCTGCCCGTTTCTCTCGGGAGGCCTTTGGGGCAAGCTGGGGAATTTGGGAGGAGGAACGGCCCAGTACAGCCCCGCATACTCAAGAGGTAGCTTTTGTATTTGAAGGTGCTTGGCACCAGCCTTTCCATCTGCCCCGCTGGTGCACTGAGTGGGGTGCGTTGGGGCCCCCCCGCAGCAGCAGTCAGGCTTCACTGAGGGGCAGCCTTGCCCACCGCTGGCTGGCTCCCCTGTGTGCGGAGGGGGCAGGGGCAGGGCTGCGGTTTCAGAGGGGGGACCGCCCGCATCTGCTCAGCGTAGGGAGGGGAGTGGAGGGTCCAGGGCCTTCCAGAGTAGTGCAGGCCTTCTCCCTGACCGCTTGGTGGTGGGGCCTGAAAAGGGACAGAGGCGCCGCACCAGCTACACGCCAGTGTGGTGCGGGGCGGTGCTGTGCTCCGGAGCAGTAACGCGCCCCATCTGTTAGCCCCTTGGCACAGAGCGGGCGGCCCCGTGCTCCGGAAGATGCTGATCCTCAGAAGCTCCTTGAACCTCATCTACCCCCAGGGGCAAATACGCGGTGCCATGGGCCTCTAATGGAGAGCTGCCGACCAGATGGGGAAAAGCCCTCGGCCCTCATTTAAAGGCTCTGCGTGGTGGCTGCACTGGATACTGGGATTCCTGGAACAGCACGGGCTGGCCGGAGGGGTCTCTGCAGACTTAGCAGTGACCTCCCCACTGCCAATCCCACTGTCGGCGGCCCGAGCACTTTTGTACCCACTGTACCCACTTCTCGGACCGGCCCTGCGGGCAAGTCTTTCTCACACCTGTGCGCCACACCTTGTCCCTGTTCTTCGGGTTGGTTGGCATCCTCGTCCTCTTCCCACAGGGCCAGCGTCCCCAATGGGCTGCAGCCGTGTGCCCACTGGAAATGGGGTCTCCTCGGGCCCTCGCCCGCCTGTTACTCTCCCATGGGCAAATCCTCTCCTCGCGCTGCAGCCACTGCAGATGGCGCCCTGCTCTTCCGGGCTCAGGGCTGTCCTGAGCGCAGTGCGCTCTAGTGTGGGGAGGATTGAAACAAAGGGAAGCAGAAAAGCTCGCCAAAGGCGATACCGGCAGCCTATGCTAGGCTGGAGCAATAACCATCTGAAAGTTTGGGCCTGGCCTTGTTTTGATCTGTTTTCTTGTTTTATTTTCTTCTTTACATTCTATATCCCATTCATACTAATCACAGTCAGTCCTGATTTTTCTTTTTATTTCTGCATTTGTCATAAAATAAAGCAAATTATTCCCGTCTTCGGAAACGATCGAGACTAATTAGTCGTCTCACCCAATAATTAGTTTTTTGTTTCCCTGTCTGTTTTCATGCATTATTGTTAGTTTTCCCCCCTCTTTTTTTAACACCATTACAGATTAAAATGAGTCACATTTGCAGTTGATGGTATCTGTTTTCGGGGGAAGAATGGAGAATTGCAGTACGGAGCAACTTCAAAAGCAGCAATAAACTCAAGGATAAATTAAGGAAATTGAATGAGCCACATTTGGAAGCAGTGTGGAGGCTAATATTCTGTCGCTTAAGGTTAAATTGCAACTGAGAGAGGTTCCTGAGAATCCGAAATCGGGGAGGAAACTTACCAGGATGCTAGGCACTCTGTGGGCTCTCAGGGTCTTTTCTCAATGAAGATTTCGATGCGGCCAGGGACAGTGGCAAAAGGTATTCACCTGCACTTATGTCCTCTTCTCCCCCCAGGGCTGACAGATGAAGAGATTGATTTGGCTTTCCAGCAGTCAGGCACAGCTGCCGATGAGCCTTCGTCCTTGGGCCCAGCCACACAGGTGGTTCCTGTCCAGCCCCCTCACCTCATTTCTCAGCCGTACAGTAAGTCACCCGTTCAAACTCCTGCTTTAACCTTGCCTGGGGTTCAGGATTCTGGCCAAAGAGCAGTGCCTTCCATCTCCCAGACTCAGCAAGCGGGGAGAAACCGGGATTAGTAGACAGCTCTTGGGTTTTTCCAAAAGAATGTGCCACACCCAAATCCTCTCCTAGACAAACTTTTAAGTATGTGACAAAGGTTTAAGAAGAGATGAGAGGGACCAGAATAAATGAGTGTATTGTGTTGTTTGAAATATTTTGGTTACAAGTAAGAATCTATAAAAGTATTTCTTGGTTCTGTTTCTG
The DNA here is from genome assembly GCF_011800145.1 of Mirounga leonina. Taxonomy (NCBI): domain Eukaryota; kingdom Metazoa; phylum Chordata; class Mammalia; order Carnivora; family Phocidae; genus Mirounga; species Mirounga leonina. The sequence goes on along the minus strand of NW_023270447.1, from coordinate 86,449,349 downwards.
TTTTCTTACATCATGCTTTTGCATGTCACTCTTTCATGAAGAACATGAACATCTGATTCATGACCTCATTCTCGTTTGCTCACTGAAATGACTCCTCTCCTAATTTTATTTTTTAAAGTTAATATTAGTAGATTTGGGGTTGCCCTTCTCTCCTTCCTTCCTTTTCCTTCTTTTCCTTCTTTTCTTCCTTGTCCTGGCTATACCATGTATGTTTATGTGGTGACAGTCTGTTAGAGAATTTCAGATTAAATGTAAAGCTCCTTTTTTGAATTAGCTTTTAATTATTACATGAGAACAGGACCCATGTTGTTTTTAAGTGAAGCTGTTTGAGGAATAACGGTTCTTCAAACTAGTAATAAATGTACAGTCTCCAAAATACAACCAGAACCCCTTCTTTAAGTCACTTATAAAAAGTTTAAAAAGATTAAAATTCACTTCGAAGTGATGGAAAATAGCTCAAGTTTCATTTCTTTAACATAACTCAGCCTTGGATCTGTTGTCTTTCAAAATGCCTTTTCTGTAATTGTCTTCATTTTAATTGTCTTAGAAGTTTTTTTTTTTTTTCAAAACATGTTAATTTAAAACAGTGTTAGATGTCAGATTTTGGAAGGCATAACAAAATGCTAGGCTTGTTTTGACCCCCACCACGTGGTCTGGAGCTACCTTCTGGCTCTTGCTTTGCTGTCGTCCTCACTGGCTTAGACAGTGCGGGGGGCCGGGCGGTGGGTTATGGTGTCACAGATGTCAGTTAGATATCTCCTTTCTTTTGCTTTCTGGATAAGGTTGAATGGGTGAGGCCAGGTGGCACAAATTCAAGTTCACCTCGTCCGTGGTCACCTTGTCTCACAAACCGCTGGTGTCCCCTGATCTCTGAGACCCAAGAAATGGTGCTCAGCGGTAAGCCTTGTATTGGAGCTACTGAGTCAGTAGCCACAGCTTGTCAGGCTGGGACTCACATCTCCTTCCTGGCCGGCATTCTTTCCGATCCATTGTGTTTGTTTTGGGTCACTAAACGTACTCTCCGGGTTTCCTTCTATCCAAAGGCTAGGTCTCCACACTTTTTCTTTAGTTGTGTCCCTGGGCCCAGCCATTTAATGGGATTTGTTGAGGACAGGCAGTGGCAGCTGGGGTGCAGAATTTTCTAAGACGCACATCTGTTCTATTCCAGCTGTTTCCTCCATGGCTTAAAACCAAACAGGTCTCTCGGCTATTTGGAAACTTCTTGCTCAGAACAGATTGTTCTGGTTGGTCAAAAAGTTGGCCTAAAACATCACGCGCTTGCCTACTTTTGGTAGGCGCAAAGGGTTAAACTGTTGGTCTTTCTGAAAGAGGTGAAAGAAGGGGGGGGGAGGGGGACAGTGCCGTCATCTAGATTCTTCTGTCCAGGTCTCTCTGAGAAGAAGCATAGCACGTTTCGGTATTTAGGTAGGAGTATTTTTAAGAGTCTCCCAGCCCTAAAAATAAAATACATCTTCTTAGAGACAGACTCCTTCCTGCTTTGACGCTAGTATAAAAACAATGGTCATGGCAATTTTAAATCCTTGAAGTTTCTACTTGTCATTGTTGAGCTTCATTCCTCTTGTACTGTTACACTGCTCCTTTCAGCTCCGGGGGTGACTCTACCTCTTCACTTCTGTACTTTTGCCAAGAGGTGTCAAAACTGCTCAAAAAAAAAAAAAAGAAAAAAGAAAAAAAAAAGCTTGATTTTGATTAATATAGAGAAACAAGACTTTGCCTGACTGATAATAAAACTGATAAATGACATTTGAATTACTTGTAGCGGTAATTTATTACATAAAATATCTTTTATTTGACATGCGATTAGTTGCTGGAAGCATCACTCAATCTGACTAGTTTAAACATGCTCTGAAATGAACCCCAGTAAAAACCAGGGCTGTCTGCTGCTGGCATTATGAAATATACTAATCCTGGAGTGGGGAAAAAATCTGACTTTAAATATTTAAATGATTAATTGGGTTTATATATTTTTTTACCTTTCTAACCCCCTTAATTACAAGCAAACTCAGGGGAGTTTCTGAACTAGGTGTGCAATCTGCATGCTTATCACTGAGGCATTGTCTGCGTCCTGGGAGGGATTTATGGCCTCCACTCATGTGTGTTCTTGCCCATTTTACATCTAGAGCCCTTTCCTTCCCATGTCTTGGCTCTTTAAGGACAGATACTCCTTCTCTGAACCCAAGCCTAGAAGATGGGATTCTCTGGGCTCAGCCCCAGATGCTCACATCTCAGGGAGGGGTAAGCTTTTTCAGGACACTAACCGCCACCCCGCCACCATGGAGCCCGGTGCTCTTGGATTATCACCTCTGGACTCGCCAGCCCTTCTGCTTTGGTGGGAGATGTCCCACTCTGTGCCTCTTTTGGTATCTCTGCTCTTTGGTGAATGTGTTTGACCTTGAGATGGTAGTAAATGCCTGTGTCAGCAAAGAGAACTTAGACACCTGCCAGAAAGGTACCAGGTCAATCCATCCGTGTTTATTAAGCATCTACTTACTGTGTGCTTAGTACAGTATCGTCAGAGATACAAAACGTGATCCTTAAAAATCTTACAGGCTCTCTGGGAGAGAAAAGATAAACTCTTAAGAAAAGGATAATAATATAAGACATTGTGATTTAATGCCAAAATTAATTATACAGACAAGAAATTCCATAAGAATACAGAAAAGAGAAAAATTAATGTGGGCTAGAGAAGTCGGAGAAGGCTTTGTGAAAGCTGTAGGAGGTTGACACTGAGGGGAAGCTTGATGTCACCTGGTGTGAGAATAAACCAGTGTTGTCAGGGCTCAGAGGAAAGTCAGGCTGGGATTCGAGAGGAAATCTGACGTTCTCTGCTTCTCGTTTTGCTTTCTTTTTGTTCGACTTTAATCCGGAATCAGTATGTGTGTATACCCGCAGCACCTACCCAGTCCTGAACATAAAGTTCTGATAAATGCTTGCTTGATCGATTTGTTCCAAGCTGATTTTTCTTATTTCCTCCCAAAGCAAGGTAGCTTTGGGATTTAGGGCCATTATAAATTTTGTAGGATAATATTTTTTTGTAGGCTTAAATATTTTCCCTCACTGTCTTTGGTACCTAACTTAGGTCTTTCAAAGATTGACCTGGGGGCGCCTGGGTGGCTCAGTCGGTTAAGCGACTGCCTTCGGCTCAGGTCATGATCCTGGAGTCCTGGGATCGAGTCCCGCATCGGGCTCCCTGCTCAGCGGGGAGTCTGCTTCTCCCTCTGACCCTCCCCCCTCTCATGCTCTCTCTATCTCATTCTCTCTCTCGAATAAATAAATAAATAAATCTTTAAAAAAAAAAAAAGATTGACCTGTATAGCTTCAGTTGGGATGTACATGTGTGAGGTTATTGAAAGGCTTTGACGTTTGATTAGAAATCCTGAGAGTGTGGGTTCTTTCTCACTCTGCTTCTTCATAGCCCTGTTGAGCAACATATACTTACCCGTGGTTATCTTCATTCACTGAGCAAGCATTTATTTTATTCCTGCTATGGGCCAGGCACTGTGCTAGACCCCGGTGGTGAAAAGATTAATAAAGCCTAGTTGCTCTCTCCAGTTTTTCCTGTTGAGTAGGAAAGGCAGTTAAGCAAATAGCGGTGCCTGTGAAGTAGGTCCAGGTGAAGCCCGTGGCCCGGACGAGGCAAAGGGGCACATCAGACAGTAGGAGATGTTTAACTGGGCTGGGGGGGGTGCGGACATGGTCAGCTCATTGACCGACCAAGATGGACGAGAGCAACCAGGCTAAGGCAAAGGCATATGGACATGACACCATGCAATGTTCAGTGGCTGGAGCCTGGGATGGCAGGGCCAGAAGAGAGGCCTGGAGAGGGAGGTGGCAGCCAGGCCGTCACCCTAATGGAGGACAGTTAAAAGCACATTGATTTTTTTTACTTCAAAATGTGTCATCTAATCATTTTTGAGGCTGTATTAACTATTTGACCATATTATTCTTAGACTAATATTAAAATTATTTGTATCATCTGAGAAGATGCTGCATGGAGAGGTGGGGAAGATGTTCTAGGAGTGTGTGAGGCAGCTGTCCCGGATGCTCTGCCCGGAGTGCCTTCCGCTCTTCTTTGCCCGGCCAGCTCGTTGCTGTCCCTCAGGGTTGGGGACAGCCGTCAGCTCCTCCCAGGACTGTCCCAGATGCCTCCGTTCCAGTGGGACAGAGGCTCTCCTTGGCCTGCCCAGTCCCCTGTTTGCTGCCATACTACCGTTAAATGTTTATTCACTTGTCTTTTCTATTACATTGGAATTCCTTGAATTAGAGGCTTTTTTTTTTTTTTTTAATCTATAACCCAAGGCTCTGACTTAGCAGGTGCTCTAGAAATGCTTGTTGAATGGATAGATGGTGGTGGAAATGTGCTTGGGAATTGAAAGGCTGTCCTGTAATACCACCATCCAGGGGGAGCTTCCCAGGGAGCCAGTGAGTGGGGCCTCCTGTGTGCTCGGCCACGCAGGCTCTCGGAGCGGACAGGCCTTGCCTTCAGAAGGCCACCATTTGACCATTTAGAGGGAAGCCCAATGCTTGGGGGAGTACAGTGAAGACTAACCCATGCCATCGTGCTTGGCGTGATGGTGAGAGCTTTTAGAATTAATGAAGGCAGATCTCACTTTTTACTTACAAAGAAGTTACTGGTTTATATATTGAAGAAAACATTTCTCTAATTTTTAGGAAATTGTATTTTTTCTTTTGTCCATGTGACTGGTTTATAATAGTAGCTTTTCAAGAGCTAGCACACTCTCTCTTTTGTTTGCTTTGTGCTGCTCCCATTGTGGTGCCCTGTGGGTGCCGCATAAGTGCCATTTGTAGATACTGAGGAGGGCAAGTGTCCCAGGAAAGAACCAAGTGAAGAAATCCATTCTGTAGGTTTCTTAGGCCACTGAAAGAGTCTTTGGTGTTGGTGGTAGGTAGGGTTATATCTTTGCCCACAGTGCAGCCTGTGTTCATTTTATAAGATTCCCCAACAAATAACAGAAAACCCAAAATAAGAGTAGCTTAAACGAGATGGAAGAATATTTCTCAGTTCTGTAAACATGGGCAGTCGGGGCTCTATGCTCTGCATCCCTGATACCTGGCTAGCACCCATCCTGTGCTCCGGTGTGACTGCCTCGGCTCCAGCTGTCCCATCTGCTGTCCAACCAGCAAGAGGAGGGACAGGAGGGAGAAGGACCAGCCTTCTAAGGACACCTCCTGACAATTGCCCGCATCACTTTCACTTTCTGCCCCCTGGCTGGAACTCCGTCACACGGCCACACCCGTCTGCACAGGAGGCTGAGAAGTGCAGTCCTTGTCCTGGTGGAGCATGTTCCCAGCTTTTCATATCCCACAGAAGGTTTGAGTTGGAATAAACACTAACTTCAGGATGATAGCTTCCCTTGGGTGGAGAGGAACACATGGCTAGTTTCAGCGGTATTTGGAAAGATCTAGCTGGTACAGTAGGTGGGTTTAGGATTACTAATTTTATTATCATGCTTTATAATTTATATAAATGTTATATTCTTTTGTATGTGTCAGAAATTGCAGGGGATACTTTAAAAAGTTGAATTTGAATTCTCAGGTCTTGCTTTTCCCCTTGGTGTCAGCTGCTAACTGAGCAGAGAGAGAACCTAGAGCCCACACTGCTGGGTATTGTTCTCAATCACTACTGGCTCCCTTTACCTTTTCTCTTTGTTTTAAAAATTCTGAGTTTTTTTTTTTTTTTTCCTAAATCGACTTTATTAAGGTATAATTTACCTAAAATAAAACACACCTATTTTATTTGTATGATTTTGAGTTTTGGCAGGTGTACACTCCCATGTGGGCATCACCACATTGTAGAACATTTGCAGTACCCTAGAATGTTCCCTTGTGCCCTTTCCCAGCCAGCCTGACTCTGGGGCAACCCTTGGTCTGCCTTCTGTTGCTTCTGACTAGACTTCTCTTTCCTGGGTTTTATATAAATGGAATCATACAGTATGTACTCTCTCTTGTCTGGTCTTATGCTCAGCATAATGTTTTTGAGCTTTATCCGAGTCGCTGTGCATAGCAGGGGTTCCTTCCTTTTGATTACTGAGCGGTATTCCATGGTAGAGATGTACCACATTTGTCCGTTCACCGGTGGAGGGGCTGTGGGCTGTTTCCAGTTCTGAGCTAGGACGCTCGAAGCTCTTGTGAATGTTCGTGTACAAGTCTGTATGTTTTTGTACCTCTTGGGTAAATGCCTGGGATTGGAGTTGCTGGCTCATATGTTAAGTGCATATCTATCACGATAAGAAACTGCCAAACTGGTTTTCAAAGCAGTCGCACCATTTCACATCCCCATCAACAACGTGTGAGAGTCGTGGTCGCCGCTGTTGGTGTTCTCGGTCTTTTTTAATGCCAGCAATTTTCATGCGTATAGTGGTACCTTATAGTGGTTTGAGTTTACATTTCCAGGATGGCTAATCATGTTGAGCGTCATTTTACATGCTTTTTGTGCATTTGCATACACCTTCTTTTGTGAAGTGGCTGTTCCCATCTTTTGCCTATTTTTAATTGTCTTCTTGAGTTGGAAGAGTTCTTTACGTCTTCTGGATTCATGTGCTTTGTCAGATGTGTGTTTGTTAGTATTTCCTCCTGGCCCGTGGCTACCTTTTTCTTTTCCTTGACATTGCCTTTTTACAAAAGATTTTAAAATTGATGATGTCCATTTATCTTTGGGTTTCTTTTTTTTGGTTTTTTGTTTTCGTTTTTGTTTTTACAGTTTTTGGTTTCGGTGTCCTATCTGGGTTTCTTTTTTTGTTTTTTGTTTGGTTTGGTTTTGGTTTTTGTTTTTACAACTTATGGTTTTGGTGTCCTGTCTGTGAAGACTTTACTTCCCCCAAGGTTAGAGAGGTTTTCTACTTTTTTCTTCTAGAAGTTTTAGAGTGCTTTAATGTTGAGATCTGTGATTCATTTTTAGTTAATTTTTGTGTATGGTGCAATGTGGAGGTCAAGGTTCAGTTTTGCTTGTCTGGATGTCCATTTGTGCCAGCACTATTTGTACAAAAGATTATCCGATCCCCGTTGAATTACCTGTCTTTCTATCAAAAATCAATTGTTTATATAAATATATGCATGGCTCTGTTTCTAGACTCTTTAAAGAAATTTTTTTTAAACAAAGCTACTGAAGTACATTTTACATATCTTAACACTCACCCGTTTCAAATGTACAGTTCCTGACTTTCAGTATCTTCTTGAGTGATGCACTTACAATCAGTGTTAGCACTTTCATTACCCCAAATAAGATGCTCTGTGCCCATTTACTGAGAATCTCACCTCCCACCCAGGCAAGCACTAATCTACTTTGTCACTATAAATTTACCTTTTCTGGACATTTCAGGTAAATGGAATCATACTATAGGTGGTCCCTTGTGCCTGCCTTCTTTCAGCAGGCACAGTATTTTTTAAGTTCTTCCATGTGGTGACATATAGCAGGACTTCCTTTTTATTGCCGAAGAGCCCCCATTGTATGGGCATACCATCTTGTGTCCATCAGGTCACCAGCTGACAGACATTTAGATTTTCTCTAGTTTTGGTTGACCTGAATCACACTGCTAAGAACATTTGTGTGCAAATCTGATGTGGATGTATGTTTTTAGTCCTCTTGCGTAGACCTCTAGGAGTTAAATTTCTAGGTCATATGGCAGTTATATTTCTGGATTTTTCTTAATTTTTCTTTCCAGTCAGCTTTTTTGAAGTATAAGTTATACACAGTAAGATTAATCAGTTTTTAGGGGCAACTGGGTGACTCAGTTGGTTAAGCGTCTGCCTTTGGCTCAGGTCATGATCTCGGGGTCCTGGGATCGAGCACTGTGTTGGCCTCCCTGCTCAGCAGGGAGTCTGCTTCTCCCTCTCCCCCAGCCCCTCCCCTGCTTGTGTGCATGTGCATGCTTTCTCCTTCTCCCCCCGCCAATTAAATAAATAAATCTTTAAAAAAAGAATCAATTTTAAGTGTATAGTTCGGTGAGTTCACAAACTGTAACTCATGTAACCAACACTACAGTTACAATATAGAAAATTCCCACAACCCCAGAAAGTGTCTTTGTGCCCCTTGCACCAGTCCTCTTCTCAACATCAGGTTCCTTTCAACCAGCAATCTACTCTGGATCACGAAAGTTCCGCCTTTCAGAACTTTTCATGTAAACAGCATCATGTAGCATGTAGTCTTTTGTGTCTGGTTTCTTTACCGACGAACATAATTCTTTTAGATGGATCCATGTTGAGATATATATACCGTCCATATTACACGTGTAACACACACACACACACACACACACAAATACACGTTTCTGTGACATATCCCCCTCCTCCACATTGCTTTAAAAATATAAAAACTATTCTGAACTCACAGCTAAATAAAAGCAGGCCGAGGTGGGGCTTAGCCAAGTGGGCATAGTTTGCTAACTCCTGTTACTCCACTCTTTGGATATACCACAATTTGTCCACTGACCATTGATAGTTGTTTGGGTTTCCAATTTGGGGCTCTTATGAATAATGCTGCCGTGAACATTCGTGTGCAAGTGCAAGCCTTTGTGTGCATGTATGCTTCCTTCTCTCTTAGTTTCATACCTGGGAGTAGATTGCCTTAGCCACACGTTAGGTGTATGTTTGACTTTGTAAGAAATTGGTTGCACCATTTTACATTCCCATCAGCAATGTAGGAGAATTTCAGTTGCTCCACATCCTTATCTGCACTTGGTATTCTCAGTTTTTAAGTTTAGCCATTCTAGAAATGTGTATGTAATCATTGTACTTTTAATTTGTATCTCTCTAATGACTCTCTAATATTTTCATGTGCTTATTGGCCATGCATAGGTCTTTCATGGAGCATCTCTTCCAATCTTCTCACACTTTTTTCTAAATCGTGTCATTTTATTGAGTTGTATGGATGTAGCTCTTTATCAAATAATATGTTTTGCAGATATTCCCTTCCCCCTCCTACGACTTGCCTTTTTGTTTTCTTGGCAGTGTCTTTTGAAAAGCCCCAGTTTAAGCTTTTGATCATGTCCATTTTATTCTTTTTTTCCCCCTTTTATGGCTTTCTTTTTGAATTTTAAGATGTCTTTGCCCACCCCAAAGATTTTCTTCTCTGTTTTCTGTTTTCTTGCGGCATCTTTAGAGTTTTGCTTTTTGGCTTCAGCGTGTGGTCCGTTTTGGGTTCATGCTTGTGTATGACACAAGGTGAGGGTCAAGATTCAGTTTCTTCCCCCTGTGGCTCTCCACTTGTCCCAGCACAGTTGTTATACAGATTATCCTTTCCCCATAGAATCACCTGGGCCTCTTCATCAAAAAAAATCCCTTGAGTGCATAAGCCTGGGCCTATTCCTGGGCTCTTCTGAGTTCTTACAGTTTAATTAGAGCTCGTATATTTTAATCTGTGAGTGAGGATATAGATATGACTGTCCGTGTCCTTCCTGCCTGAAGATGACACTGGCGATAGCATAGCAGCCCGTGAGAAGTGGAAGGATTGTCTTTCACAGGATGTTCATGTGAAGACAGGCTTGAATTTTCAGATGTGACCGCTGTGGGGTGACAATGTATCTGTGCCTCAAGCTGCCCAGGTGCTTCGGTTCAGAGCAGAGCTGTTGTGTTTCTAGTTGCTGCTCTCTGGTTGGTGTGTCCTTCCAGCTGCCAGCCACACTCAGCCGTGTGCCTCAGTGGGCCCCCACACAGCGGCCGGGCCCCTGCAACCCCGCCCATAATAACCCTTAGCAGGTCGCCGGGCCGTGTGCCGCTAGCCCCGCCACTCTGCTGTAACAAGCATGGGGTTGGCACACCGGCTGGATTCCAGGACCTCACTGTGGAAGAGCCTGTCTTACTCAATTTTCAGGGCGGCTTGTTGGGATGATTTGAGCAGCTAGACAGGGCACCGTGTGGCGTCATAGCCCCAGCCCCGTGGAGGGGACCTTGCCCTGCGCTCAAGCTGTCGGCCTCCCCAAGGACTTGATAGTTTCTCCCCGTCGTTAGCAAGCGCCTCAGAGTGTCTCAGCAGGATGATTCTGTGACGTTTCCAGCTCTGTACTGTTGATGACCCGTTACTGGATTGTGGATTGTGGGATTTCCACGGTATCAGTGAGTCGAGGTTCATGACTTGGTGACTTCAAGTTCAACATTGCTGTGTTGTGTGTGGGATTCCCAGCCCCACACGTGTTATTTGACGTTTGTTCTCGCCTGCTAGGTGAGAATGTCTTGGTCAATGGAGGTTTGACTAAAGGAATGGAGTCAGGTTGGTTTAGTTGTGTTCACGGAATGGTTAAGGAGTCACAGGGATGCATCTCTCCTGCCCCTGACAGGGCCACTGTATGCTTTGGATTCGCCTTTGGGCAGGAGAACCTCCGTGGAGACTGTCCGAGCTCAGGCTAATTGACAGAGTCCTTTGGGAGGTGAAAGAGGGCGTTGAGTTTCGAAGAGCCCTGTGCTCTTCTCCCTGCAGTGATTTGTCCTCAGACCTCGTTGCTGCCTGAGGCATCGGGGCAGTGCCAGCATGCTGGGCTGTGCGGGGGGACACCTGCTGCCACCACTGACCGTCTCTTCAGTCTTCGTGAGACGCCAGTGATGGGGTCTTGGTAAAGTTCTGGGCCATTCAGCTCGTTAGCTGGTCGGGCATGTTGGGGAAGTGCTGTGGACCATTTGAATCTGAGTGACAGTAAACAGATCATTGTTCCTCCGTTCTTCCAACGTAGCAAAGCTCTGCCACCTTCAGTCAAGTGGCCTGTGCTTGATGAGAAGAGAAAAACGTCCTTGGGAGCCCTTGTGTTGGTGGTGTGGAACCAGGATCTCTGATCTCAGGCTTCGTGTCTGCTTTGTACGCAGGCAGGCATCTGCTTCCAGACTGGAGGCTCTGAAGCTTTTAAAAAGCTCGTTCATTCCACTCCCCTTTCTTCCGAGTGAGAGCAGAAAAGTGACTGACCCCATTTTCTGCCCTTGCCTGTAAAATTCTGGACCTTCGGGGAGCGTGGGGACCCGGTGCCCTGCTCTCCATGCCCTCGTGGGGGTCTGCACTGGCTTTGGGGTAGATTGGGCCTAGGGTGGGCGGCAGAGAGGACTCCACGTGGCCACGGCTGGGGCTTTGAGCCAGTTTGGGATCACGCCGAGTGCTTTCTCAGTAGCCCTGGTCTGTTACCCTTTGAAAGGTGTGCGGTGGGTCAGAGTTCCCTCCATCTTAGTTTCTCTCTTTTTTCATTTTGCCACAAGACAGAATTGTATCACACATCTCCAAAACGAGTAAAATGGCATTTCAGCTTCTTGTCTTTATAGACTCTCTGAACTTTAAGAAAGATCATTCTGGTCCCTTTTCATTAATAATGAAAACCAAGGGGCAATAAAATGTTCTTAACGCGAGCATGTCAGGAACGAGTCGCGGTGCGGGGGCTGAAGGGTGCGGCCGGCAGGGAGCCACAGGTGTTGCTTGGTGCTTGAGAGGTCAGAGCTCTGGAAAGGCGGCTGCAGCTGTCGCGGGGGTTCTGCTTCGTGGACCCTTGAACTGTCAGCACCTGTTCAGCCTTCCGGCTCCAGTGCCCAGAATGAGAGGCTGCGCTTCTCAAGACAGCATACGTTTGCAGGAAAGAAGAAGCCAGGCAAACTTTGGGTTCTGGTCCAGTTCCTTGCCCAGGTGTAGCTGTTCTTGCAAGGTACTGAGTGGGGATTTGAGAAGTCAGTGGTGAATACAGTATTCTGGACATGTGCCTATCTTGAAGGTGCTCTCTCTGAGGACTTTGACAGCGCAGATGGATGCTCTGGGTGTGGACGAAAGCCCTCCTGACCAGTGACTCTCTTGAAGAGTGATAAGGTGACTCTGTCTCCACTTTTCTTCCTAAAAATGAGCTTGTGCTGGATGTTGGATGTTGCATCCAGGCACTCAGAGCAGAGTGGGCTTGGAATGAGACAAATGAGAAGGTTGCCCGGAACTCAGAGCCTCCTGGCTCCTCCAGGCCAGGGTGAAAGGTCCATCTATGTCAGTGGTCTCAGAGCTTTTGATTTAATGAGCTGCAGCTGCTTAGCCACGTAGACGCCTGTTGGACGGGGATGTTCACTACGGCAGAGCAGCAGGACTCCTTTCTTTCTTTTTAAGTGAGGGAGCAGGGGGAGGGCCAGAGGGTGAGGGACAGAGAGAATCCCAAGCAGGCTCCATACCCAGCACGGAGCCCAACACAGGGCTCCATCCCAGGACCCTGAGATTGTGACCTGAGCTGAAATCAAGAGTCGGCCGCTTAACTGAGCCACCCAGGCGCCCCAGCGGAGCTCCATTCTAGAGACAGCTTCTGTGACCCTGAGTGTCACTGCACAACCGTGGGAGGAAGTGGGGATGACCCCAGAGCCCATGCGAGAGTAGACAGATACGTTTATATAAACATGGGTATGCTACATGTCAGGAGACACCATAAGCAGGGTCAAAAGAAAAATATACTGGGAAGGATTTTTGCAATTTTCTAAAAAGATTTTATCGATTTATTTGAGAGAGAGAGCGGCCATGCACAAGCAGGGCGAGTGGCAGAGGGAGAAGCAGGCTTCCTGCTGAGCAAGGAGCCCGATGCGGGGCTCCATCCCAGGACCCTGAGATCATGACCTGAGCCGAAGGCAGACGCTTCAGCGACTGAGCCACCCAGGCATTCCCGATTTTTGCAACTTCTGTCATAGAGGGCTCATTTTCCAGGCTCCTCCATCACTGTCACCTCTGCCTCCTGAAAGCCGCATTCAGCTATATAAGAAATTTCCATAAATTGATGAGGAAATTAATAAAGAAATTGAATAGGAGAGTAGGGATCATATGCAATACACCAAAAAGGACACACAGTGCAGAGATGCTCAGTCCTACTCACAGTAAGATTCATGCAAATGAAAATGGGCGTGAAGTAGTCTTTTCTGCTTTCGTATGGGCAGCAACGCGGGTGTGATGAGCGCGCGCTGTTGGTGGCTATGAGGAAATAGGCACTCTGGGACGGGGCTGGTGGGAGCAGCCTGGTTCAGCTCCTGTGGAGGACTATTTGAAAGTATCTTTCTGAATTGCAAATTGCATGTACCTCTGACCCAGGCTCCTAGGAGTTCACGTGTACAAGTGTCCTCCCACGTTATGTGCGAGATGACGTGTACGCGGCCCTTGGGGGCAGCACTGTGTGAAATGGTAAGAGGCCGGAAATCAGAGGGGAATGGCTTAAATGGAACATTACGCAGCTGTGGGGGGAAAAAGCAGGATGAGAAGTAGGGTGTGCAAGAAGAAAAATAATACGTATCTGTGTTGCCTTACATGTGCATAAAAAGCCTCGGGCCGGACAGACGGGAAGCTGTTCACAGTGGCTCTGGGTGGTGGAGGGAGCCTGTTGGCAGTAGACTGATGACAGATGCTATGTGCTGTTCAGACCATATGCATCTATGAGCCGCTCAAAAGCTGTAAAACAAAAAGGGGAGTTGAGGGCTGAGGGAGAGGCCACCTGTTGATTACAGTTTGTGCACGAGACTCCAGGGCTGGGCCACGTTGGGAAACTGGTTTGGGATCCACAGGCCGTGCCGGCAGTGAGGGGAGGCGGGCAAGGAGAGACTCCTCCAGGCCCCTGCATCACTGTCACATCTGCCTCCTGAAAGCCAATTTGGCAGCTCGGGTAGGAGGGAGCGTCTCCCTCGCCCCCTTGGAGGTCTTTGCCCCTTGGATCCCCCTGGTGGCCCGTGTGTCAGCAGGCCCTCCTCACCAAGTGCCCACATCCTGCCACTGAGCCTGGAGAAGGGAGAAGGTCCCTCTCCTGTTCTCCTTTGTCAGGAGATGCCAGGCTATGAGGAGTACCTGGAGAGCTTGCAGGTACGGGGAGAGGTAAAGGCTGAGACACACAGTGTCTGTCCCTGCGGTTTGCATGGGGCCTTGCTCCGGGAGCTGTAGTGGTCTTTTCAAGAAGTTTGAGAATGCTGTTGTTCTTCCTTTTCTCTCGTGCGTGTCCAGACCCCAGCTTCCTTGTCATAACAGCACGCCTCGGGTGGGTGCCTTCTGGATAACTTGCCGTGGGCACTGTGGTCTGATTCTGCAGACCCGATTAGTGTCCCGCACCACTGATCATTCTGGAAATGGTGTGCCGTGCCTTCCATGGCAGATCCCTTGAGAGGAGGCAGAGCGTCAGAGAAGATTATGGACATGCAAGTACTTTGTAAACAGTCCGTGGGAAAGATCACAAGGTAGAACACTCTGCTCTCCTCCTGTGGGATTGGAATTCCATTCAGGAGTCGGGGGGAGCTCCTGAAATGGTGTTCTAGAGCACTGGGCCAGGGTCCTATTCCTGCAGGAGGACTGGCTGCCCATGTCTGGTCCCCGCCCAACAGCAGCATGGGTTCTTCTGAGCCTCTTGTCCTCTCCCAGTCCGTCTTACCCCCTGGCAGGAGCCTCCTCCTGCCTCGCTTCCCTCCCGTCTGTATCTTGCCCTTGAGGGTACCCGATGTTGTTCTCCCAGAATATAGGGCTGACTGGGTCACTCCCGGATTCAGAGCCTTCAGTGACCCTACTGCTTGTGACATGATGATCGGGTGGCCTGGCCACACTCTCCACCTGGCCACTGTGTGTCCCAGCTCTTTACCCCCACTCTACCCTCCACCACTCCCGCTTGATTGGCCCCTCTCTGTTCTTGCCAGTCTCCCCTCTTGGGTAGGCCCAGTTGCTCAGTCGGGCCACAGTGGCCACCTTCTCTCCTTAAGCACAAGTCAACCCCTGCCTTGGTACTTGCTCGTCCCCTGCCTGGAGCTCTGTCCCTGGGACCCCACACGTTTCAGTGTCTGCCTCCTCCAAGGCCCTGCTGACCCCTGGCTCTCCTCCCTGGCCCTTCCCACCTCACATTGCCCCGTTGGGCCTTCTTTTTGTTGTTGTTTAAAGATTTTATTTATTTAAATAGTCTCTCTGCCCAGTGTGGGGCTCGAACTCAGGACCCCGAGATCAAGAGTCGTATGCTCCACCGACTGAGCCCGGCCAGGCACCCCACCCCATTGGGCCTTCTTGATCACTCTCTGGAGTTAACTTGTTCAGTCATTTGTAAGCTGTCTGCTGCATGGTTCAGGATGAGAGCAGGCCAGGGCACCGGGGCTCGTCACCCCACGCCCCTGGGCCTACAACACTGTCCGGCACACAGTTGATGCTTCATGAAGTCTTGAATACACAGATGATGCAGTCTCCTCCTTTCCCCTCCCCTGGTTCTGAGGTGGCTCTTAGCTCATCCCTGTCTGTAATATGGCGTGGGGACGTGTATTTATGTACACTTAAAAGTGTGTTTGTGTCAGCCTCACCGGACCCTTTGTTCCCTGAGAGTGGAGTCCATGTGCTAGGTCTGCAGATCACCTCTGCCACCTGACTGCCACCCTGGGACTTGGCTCACGGCTACCCATCTCCACACAGCAGGTGTGTAGTGGAGGCAGGTCGTTCCGAGAGCCCGGACTGAAGAGAGAGTCACAGCCATGCCACCGTTCTCACCGTCACATGCTGTCTCCTGCAGTTGTGTGTCGCAGTTGCCGATCCTTCGAGATTAAGAGGCAGTACACGTGCTCTCCCCTGCCCGGGAAGGATGTGTGTGCTTCTCCTGACGCACCTTTTCTCCCAACCTCAGGCCCTGTGGGGTCCCGATGGAGAGACTACGGTGCCTTGGCTGTCATCACGGCAGGCATTGCGTTTGGCTTTCACCAGCTCTACAAGGTACGTCCGCCCTTCCTTTTGCCCCCCACGCCGGCATTCAGCCCCGTTCCAAGGTTGATCTGTGTCGAGGCACCCAGCCCTGGAGTGCGATGGCAGGAGAGGGGCTGCGTGTGGAGGCAGAGTGTACAGATGAGCACGTTTTCTGCGGGGGCGTCTGGTTCAGTCTCTGTCCTGCCCCCACCGGGATGGGTGCCCTTGGCAACTTCAGACCCTGCTCATCTGCTGCACTGGGCATTGCTCCTCAGAGTCCCTGCTGCGCAGGGTGACCATGGGGCCCGTCCATCAACAGGCCATGTCGGGTACTTAGAACAGTGCCCGGCATATGCTGAGGAGGTGGGACATTTTTGAGAAACAGAATGACAGGGTGGTTGAGAGCAGGGACACTGTAGCCCAGCTGCTGTGTTGCATCCCAGCTTTGCCACTTAGCAGGAGCTCAGTGGTCTCATCTGTAAAATGGGGACGATAGTACCTACCTCATGAGGCTGTTGTGAAGCTCCTTTGGAAAGTGCTGTGTGCCTGGCACTCAGGAAGCTCTCTGTGCTATTATTCTACTTGAGTATTTGAAACCGGCTTTGAGAATCTCAGGATCATTTTATTTACGGGCTCTGTTTTTGTTTCCTACATATTGTGTTGGCATCCCTGTAAATATAGGATTTTTTCCCCAAACTTCATAGTCAACCCTCAGGATCCCAGCCTTGGTTGCTTACAGCAGAACTGCAGGCATGAAATGAACACGTACTTCCTTGATACCAAATACTAACCAGATACGAACTACCAGATACTAACTTTGACGTGAAGGAAGCGAGTCTTTTCTGGAAGATGCAGAGCCAGGGTAGGTCCCGGAGACAAAAGACAAAACAGTGGTCAGAGAACTTACTCTCTGCTGGTCCTGGAGAGAAGGCCTCTTTCCTCCTGATGTCACCTGCAACGAATACCCAGACTCACTGTTGTAACTTTCAGCACGTGAAACATGTTTAAACACTGTGCTCTGGGATTCTTAATTTTTGACTTCATGCAAAAGCTAGTGACAGAGTTGCAGCAGAGTATAATTTTTCAGAGGAACGTCTATTCTTGGAATTGGAAATTTCCATGCCAGAAATCCAGAAGCAAAATGTTCTAGGTCCTGGGACTTCTCCCCCTGACCTGATGCCCTTCCCTTACCCTGTGTGCTGAAAGCCTATTTCCAGTTGCTAACTGTGTCCAGTCACCAAGAAGAATAAAATGCTAAGACAGAATTCTCAAAATAACGTCCCAGCTCTTACTAAGCGGTACCTAATCATCACGTGGCCCCCCTCGGACGGCCTGTGGTCTGCTGGAAGTGGGCCTAGTTCCGGTTGGAGCAAAGCAGAGGTATCATTAACTTTTCCCACCAAGCTCTGATCTTTACTCTTGGCCTTAAAAAATAAGAGACACCGAAAGATCAGTGGCAATGGTGATGAGAATTTTTTTGTTTAGTTTCTTTAAATTAAAAAAAAAAAAAAAAAGGAGGTAAGAACCATCACCTTGTTTTATAAATATGTAATGATTTAGGCTCGGGGGAGTGTATGTGCTCCTTCCTTTGGCTTTTTTGATCTCAGAAGTTTTCGTTTGTTACATGTGTGCGAATCCCTTGATTTTTATACTCAGGAAACTTTCAACCTGGAAGGTAAGGCTAAACATTTGATGAGTTTCGGCTCAGTTGTGGGTAATAACTCACACAGTGGTTGAAAAGCTTTTTGCAAAATAGAAAATGCTTCTGTGTCTTTGCTAAATAATGATCTTCACTCCGGAGTCGCTCATGAAGTGAGTTCTGCGAGAGACCTCCTTCTCCTTCCCCAGTACAGAACCCTTAATGGAGAAGCTGCTGCTGTCTCTTTTCCCATCTGGGCCCCAAATGGAGTAGGAAGCCACGTGCTTTGGTCCCACCTGCCAGTTACCACACCTGCCAGCCTGTGCTGCCTCCAGGGCCCTCCGCCCCCATCAAAGCTGGAGACTGGGCTCACGCTTCTAAAACAAGAGTTTCTGGAGTGCAGTGCCCATATTCTGTCACCCAGCCCTCCCAGCGGCTGCCCTGCTGCCCAACCTCCACCCCTTCCCACCTCAAAGCAGGCAGCCAGTTACCAGCTATGCCCCACTTGCCTTCTTCCTGAATGTTCCAAGACCCTCCTCTTCCCCTGGGCTTCCCGAATTCTGGGCCGCCTTGTTTGGTTGCTCTGTGGCATCTACTTCCTTCTCCCCAGGGTCAGTTTCTTCAGGTTCTGCCCCTTCCTCTTCCTTCTGCCCTTGTGTCTGGGGGAATTTGACTGCATTTGATTGACTCTTACCTGAAGGACGCTAGTTCTGAGGATTCAAGGCTTAGTTTAGGAAAAAAACTTGAGGTGTGACCTCTTTCGATGGCCTCGGAATGCTGTGTATTATTCCCTAGTAAAAGGACCAAAGGCCCAGACATGTGCTGTCGATTTTCATCTAGTTTCTTGAATAATTTTTTTGTTTATTTTATTTTATGCATTTGTCTCTGAATGGTGATTCATTCATGTGGATCAAAATGTCTAAAGGATCAGAAAAGTGTACAGTCAAAAGCGTCCCTGCCGCTCCTCCCTGGAGGCCACCAGTGGTATCACTGTCTTGCATCACCTTCTACATTTTTATCTTACAACTTTCAAAGCAGAATTTTAAATATTTTTTGTTACGGAAATCTACGTAGCATCATTGAGATGATTAAATAAAAGGACCAAAAATAGACCGAATTGACTTTAACTTGTCCCTACTTCCTGGTCCTTGTCCTTATGCAGAATTTTAATCAGCCTCGTAACTTTCAAGTATCTCATTGACGGTGTTTGCGTCGGGTTTCCGAAACCCGGAGGTGACAGAGAGAAAGTGGGTGGGCAGAATTAGAGAGGTGGCTGGAGAATGACCCCAAGTGCGTGCCCGCTGCTGACGCCCGCCCTGCTCCTTGTAGAGATACCTGCTCCCCCTCGTCATGGGTGGCCGAGAGGACAGGAAGCACCTGCAGAGTATGGAGGCGAGTCTCTCGGAGCTGAGTGGCAGCGTGGCACAGACAGGTAAAGATTAATGACTCCATCAAGTCGCCCCTTCGAGCCTTCGCCAGCAGCCCCTTCTCTGCCCCGCCCCTCCCCCTCCGTCTCCACTTTATGTGGTGACTTCATTTATCTGCTCTGAGAATCTGTTCACATTTGCAAATGAAGCCGCCGTCATTTCGGTTTAATTTGAAATTGCTTGTTTACTGTCGGCGCGGCCTCAATTAATTATGTTTTTACGGAAAGGCTCCCAACCTCAGAATATTAATAAGGGGAATAAAATGACAGCCTTTCTAAGGGCTGTAAAGTTCATTTTTAATTTCTGCTTCTGTGAGGTTTTCAGGGGGGTTTTCAGCGATTTTTTCCCCCTTCCCTCTAAGAATCCAACACAGGGTCAAGAAAGGCTGTAATTACTGCGGCTCCGGGGACCCCAGCCACCTCCTCTGTCATCGACTCCACGGGGCTGGCGTTCATTACCCGGTGCCCCAACGATGGCCCAGATTAGCTGGGACCTGTCGCACCAGAGGTGGCTTTTCCTCTTTATAAACTTGTTTACTAGACAGAGGCTCTGAATCTAAAAACTCAGGCAAGCGCCGGAGCCACTGTCCCAGGCAGGAGTCTGTCCCCCCGGGGTGCGTTTGCAGAGCCCCCAGAAAGGCTCTGGTGCGTCTGCCCCCGGGGAGGCTGACGCTGGGGCCCATGGCTCCCACACGGCCCTGTGACACTGTGACCCGGGGGCATGCCGGCATCCTCGGGATTGGGTGTGGAGGGCAGGGAGGAGCGGCCAGAGAGCAGGATTTGGAGTCTCGAACCGCTCCCGGCATCGCGGGCCTGAGATGCGTTTCTGCCAGCATGGGAGAGTCCGCGAGTTCCCACGAGGTGAGGGGCTGAGATGAGGGACATAGACGGTACCAGAGTCCGAAGAGCCGAGCACTTCATAAGCACATGTAACTGGAGGGGAGAGGTTTCGGACGGATATACTGTTGACCACGGACAAGTGCACAATGGAAAGATGGAGTGGGAATGCTAGAGGTTAGATACGGTGCAGGTAGATGGCCCAGAGTGCAGATAAATTACATGCATTGCGGGGTGGGGGGTGTCTGCTGATCAGTGAGATGCGGCAGCTCTAGGTGTGTGGACAGAGAGGGGAAGAATCCGTATCATTTAACAGAGATGCGACTGCTTTCTCCTCCCAGTGACTCAGTTACAGATGACTTTAGCCTCCATCCAGGAGCTGCTGATTCAGCAGCAGCAGAAGGTCCAGGAGCTCGCCCACGAACTGGCTGCAGCCAAGGTACTTGTTCCTGACCCTCTCCAGATCCAGGTCTGCCCTGCTCCGGGCTCCGCTCAGGGCCCTTGTGCCCAGTTCACTGTGTTCCATGGGGGCCGACTCTGTCTTTTCTCGTGCCCGTTACACAGCAGGGGCCCACACGCCCTCTGCTGAGAGAGGAGGGAGTCACTGTCTCTCCGTGCCCCCTCCTAGCAGGGGGAGGAAGCAGCTCTTCGCCTGTGGCCCTCCCGTGTCAGCACACACGCAGCTCTGGACGTGGTTGGGGTAGACACAGGATGGTCTCCCCGAGCATGTTAGGCCACAGGTCACAGCGTGGCCAAGAGCGAGTCCAGGGGACAGGGAGGTAGGGGGAGGGTGCCAAGATGCTGGGTGAAGTCGGCTACAGTGGGCAGAGTCTCTACACCCAGCTCTTGGGAAGTCAGGTGACCCCTGAAGGAGCAGTTTCCTTGCCTCACTTCCCACATCTGAGCAGTCTTGGCAATATGAGATCCTAGGATCAGACCGCCTGGGTCGCAGTCCCAGCGAGCTGTGTGAGCACAGGCAGGTTTCTTAACCTCCCTGAGTCTGTTTCCTCATCTGTAAAATGAAGCTGTAACGGCACCTCCTTCGTTGTCTGTCCGTGCTTAGAACAGCGCCTGGCTCCTGTCGGCTCCCAGCATGGCAGGCTGCTGGCTTAGGGCTGTGGGTGCGTGACAAGGTCATTCCCGGGCACTGTCTTGGACAGACCCAGCCCAGGAGACACTGGTCCACCAGTGACTCCAGGACGTCCGCTGTGCTCCCCACTCCATCCCCTGCTGCTTTCTCGTTGCTTCCACACAGCCCGCACCTCCTCTGAGTGGCTCTCCCAGGAGAAGCCCCACCCGGTGCAGAACCCGATGTGAGCCGGCGCTCAAATCTTTTACATTCGCAAAACCAAGTGAAACAGGAATCTTTCCATTTCCGATGGAATCTGGGGTGCCTCTTGTGAAGAGGGTCCCCAAGAATCCCCTTCTTGGATACCCCACTTCCTCCTCAGATGGCTGTGGTTCCCTGTGGCCACCTCTAGCCGCGGTACGTGCTCCCTGTGGGCGGGCAGCCCATAAAGCAGCCGGGAAGGCCGGGTTATGGCCCCCACCCTGCTCTCCTCTATTATCTTTGGGAGCGGTGGCCTGCCAATGGCCAGAAGCCATTCCGGAAATTGGAAAACTGTTTGCAGACCTTAAGCATTAAGATTAAGACCACATGTTGCATTTTAAGAGGGGAGGGGGCCTGAGACTGTGCTTGGTGGCTGAGAGCTGTCTCTGTGAGTTCCTAGTGCTTGCTTCCCTGATGGTCCCCCCCCACCCCCCCACCGCCCGCGTCCCCGGCCCCCTTTCATCCTCTCCTGTACTGAAGCGGGCTCACTGGTGTGGTGTCTAAACCCAAATGCGTGAAGACTTTGGTTACCCCATAAACCAGCGACTCAGAGCTGTGTTTTCTCAGCTGTAATGTAAGTTTTTATATCTGGCTTCCAAACTCCTACTGCAGCCCTGTAAAAAATTAAAAAGAAGAGCGTTAAGTAATTAAAAAACCTACATAAAACTGAAGGCTGAGAGTTTTCTACAACTGTTTTTTAAAGAGACTGGCTAAAAAGCCCCAGATGTCAGATTTTATTTCTAAATCCTGGCATCTGGCACCATATGCGTTTGGAAATTTGAGTCCTTTGTAGGCCGGTGAGTGGAAATTGCTCCCTTGTTAATGGGCTGCTATGGCTTTCAAGGTCTCCGAGAAGCCAGAACGGTGGCTCCTGGATCTGCGCTGTCTGGTGGTCTGGAGTGAGGACCCTGAGGGGATGTGTGTGCGGGCGGCTGGTGTTTGCAGGGGGGTTGTGTGCGCTCCCTCCAAGACCTCCAGCCCCTCTGCAGGGCTTCTCCCTGTAGAGGAGTGCTCACCTGAGTGGGGCCCCCACCCCAGGTCAGAGATCCCCGCCAGCCTGGTGGGAACATCCGAGGCCCCTCCCCTCTGCCAGCCTGGGCCTCCCCGTGTTCTCCTGAACTTACGGTTCCGGTTTTCTGGGTCCGGCCAGGGTAGGGGTGTTAGGGAAGCTGGGCCCTTGCACGACTAATCCACGTACTTGAAGCCCATGTGGAGGTGGCCTCCGGCCTGGTGGATGTGGGCCCGTCACACCTGGAACCGGCCCATAAACACTTCACAGACCGCTTGGCCACCAGCAGCTACCATTTGGGGGACCACCGTTTGGACTTTGCTCTTCTCCGTCTAGCCCAGCAAGATTTGCCAAAGAAAGGTATAGTTCTCTGAAGTTTATTTGGAAAACGGTCAAGGATGGCGTCTGTCCTAGGGGCTGTGGCAGTTTCTCCGTGGTCCCTCTTCAGGGAAAGAATTGGCGTTAAGTCCTAGGACAGCTTCTTGCTCTCTGCTGAGCCTTCAGAATCATCCCAAAGCAGTGGCTGCGGATGGATGGTGTGGCCCGCACGTTGTTGCAGCTTTGCAGATAGCCGGGTGCAGCCTGGGGGGCTGACCTTGCTGCGGTGGGAGCCGAGGGCTGCCCAGTAGTGTGGGAAGGTGCTCCCGGGGCGAAGCCTGCCTTCTGGGCCTGCTTGCCACTGGAGCTGGGGGCCGGGCCGGGCAGGTGCTCAGCGGCCTCCCCGGCCCTCCAGCACCCTTGGAGATACTGCGGGTCTGGTCCCAGGTCACCACAGGAAAGCCAGTAGCACAGTAAAGGGAGTCAGAGTACCTTTTTGGCTTCCCAGTGTGTACGAGAGTTGTTTACACTGTACTTCAGTCTGTTAAGGGTGTAATATTATGCCAAAAAAATGTGCATACCTTAATTTAAAAATACTTTATTGCTAAAAATTGCTGACGATCATTTGAGCTTTCAGTGAGTCCTATTCACTGATCACAGATCACTATAACAAACATAATAATAATGAAAAAGTTTGAAATATTGCGAGAATTGCTGAAATGTGACACAGACACTCAAAGCGAGCAAGTGGTCTTGGGAAATGGCGCCGACAGACTTGCTCAACGCAGGGTTGCCCACAAACCTTCACTTTGTAAAAAAAAGCACAGTACTTGTGAAGTAGGGAAGCGAGGTAGGCCTGCCCAGTGTGGTTGTGGTGGCTGCCGGCCTCCACCCCAGGGTTCCCGCCTGTGGTGGTGGGATTGTCTCTGCAGGGAGAGGGACTCCGCTGGAGCAGTTGACATGGAGATGGGCTTCACTGAGTTTATTAGTTTAGTTTTAATGGGACATTTCAAACACAGGCGGAGACAGAGGGCCACAGAGCGGATGGCTTGCTTCCAGCACGCCGCTGCGCGTGGCCTCGGCCCCCCGGCCCGCACCCCCGGCTCTCGTGGTGGCACATGCCAGACGGTGGATCATTTGTTACTGCGGACACTTGAGTTTGCATCTCTTGAAGGATACGGGCTCTTGTGTTGCTGTTATTTTACATAGTCGGAATACCGTTATTATATACCTGAATACATGTCACGATCGCTTAATAGCGTCCGATGTCCAAACAGGGTTGTGGGCATGTTTGTTTTGAGGGTGCCATCATTGAAGCAGAAAGACCCGGGTAGGCAGACCCCTGAACGGGCAGTGGCAGAACCTTCCCAGGGGGTCTCCAGGCTGGCACCCAGGACCTAGCAGGACCTGGGTGCCACACTCACACCCTGGGTCCTCTGGAGCTGGCAGCCCCTCCTGCCACCCTGGCCGTCTGAGCTCCACGGGGCAGGGGGGAGGTGCCGCTCTGATCCTCCTTCTCCCATGTTTTGACTTTCAGGCCACCACATCTACCAATTGGATCCTGGAGTCTCAGAATATCAATGAACTCAAGTCGGAAATTAACTCCTTGAAGGGGCTGCTTTTAAACCGGTAGGAGGGGAGAAGGCGTGGCTGTGGCCCCCAGCCCGGGACCGTGGAGCCCGAGCTCCTGGGGCCTGGCCAGCTCTCATGGGCGGGGCGCATCTCCCCGAGAGGCCCCTGTCCGTCCAGCCCCTGGTGGAGCTGGGCGACTCAGGCATTGAGTTTGGGAGTCGTTGGAGCTTCTGCCTTCCCTCCCCGGGAGGCCCCCTCCCTCTCCACTCCAGGGGGGGCAGTCTGCAGTGCCCCCAAGTTCTCAAGTACAGCAGTTCCTCAGCCCTGTCGGATAGCTGGAGCCACAACACAGTACCTTGAACAAAGGAGAACATCCCCATCCTGAAAAGGACCTCCAGACAGGGACCTCCTCCTCCTCCTCCGTCCTGAGCCCCGACACTGGACCTCTCAGTGACAGCTTGGTCCCAGAGAAGTTCCTCGCAGAAGGCCAGGGAGTCCTTGGTTGGAAGGATTCTAGGTTCGAGGCAGGGGACAGGAGCAGTGGTCTCCTTTTGCTGTCCCTCTGTGGTGATAGCACCTTCCGTGAACCCCCACACTGGAGGCTGTGTCCCAGTGCTGCCCTGAGTGGAGGGTGACCGACTTGTGTCCCCTCCATCCTGGGATAGATACTGGGACGGTCACCTCACCTCAGGGCACTTCAGGTTGGCCTTGCCTGCATTCTCATTTCTCCGGGGCTTAGTGGGGGCTCCGTGAGGCAGTCCAAAGGCACAAAGTGGCCCTTCACTTGCAGTCAAAGATTGGGGGCTGCAGGGGTCTTGTGGCCCCAACCAGGGGATCCAGTTCTCCAAGCCACCTACTTGTAGGCCATCTTGGAAGAAAAGAATGTGGCCCTAAGAGAGGTGTGTGTCATTAGGAGAAATCCTTTGTGTTTCTGAACCTCGGAGACAAGAGCCTTTGAGGTCAGAGGGACAGAGAGTGGGCATTTGGGTAACACTGGAGCCAAGAAAAGTGCCAAGTGCATTTCTCGTTAGCATCCAGGCCGCCTTCGCTGTGCGCCCGCCTGCTGTGGGAGCCGAGGGGGAAGAGCTATCCTGGGACCAGCACTGGTGGACGGTGGGCCACCCAGGAGAGAGCAGGCCTTTGTCCTCTTGGCTCAGGCAGAGATGGGCCTGCATGTCCTAGACCATTGCCAAGCAGACCTGACCTCCCAGGTCCCTCATGGAATCGGCTTTGGTCCGGCTGGCTGCTGGCCCAGGGCTCAGGGCCCCGAGCAGGGAAACAGGAGTGGAGAAGGGACTTCCCTGTCGAGTGTTGAGCTCAGAGGTTTTCTAGCAAAGTGCACCAGTGTTACCCTTCTGGTTGTGAGGTTTCTGACCCCACAGCCAGTGGCCAGGTCTTCCCTGTTCTGCCCAGTCCGCGGATCAGGTAGATGGAGTCGAGGCCGCATGGCTTGGGTTCCCATTTCTCCGGCTCAGTCTCAGTGCCCTGCTGGCTCCCCGTACTCACCACCCCCAGTCCCAGATGCAAAGGACCAGGAGAGAGCGGCTTCTGTGTGTGGCAGCCCCTGGGGCCAGCGGGCCAGTACCTGCCAAGGCAGGCAGGCCCGGTCCGGGCAGGGAGGGCCCGGGAGGCGCCCTGCGTGGGGCAGGCCGCTCCACGGCCTCACGGGGCTCCTCTGGCTTCCACCTCAGCTGCTCCAGCCTCCAACCGGCCAACAGGCCTTGTACCTGGGAGGCAGGCAGGGAGGGAGGTGGTGGGGCGCTGAGCTCCCTCCTGTCCCCCTGCTCGGCAGCCCTGGGGGAGCGCTTCGGATGGGGGAATGTGGCTCTGCCGAGGGAGGACCCCAGGGTACTGGCACCAACCCTGCTTCTTGTCCCCCTCTGTCAGGAGGCAGTTCCCTCCGTCCCCCTCAGCCCCGAAGATACCGTCTTGGCAGATCCCAGTCAAGTCCCCGTCACCCTCCAGCCCTGCGGCTGCCAACCACCACAGCAGCAGTGACATCTCGCCCGTCAGCAACGAGTCCACGTCCTCCTCGCCCGTGAAGGAGGGCCACGGCCCCGAGGGCTCCACGGCCACCTACCACCTGCTGGGCCCCCAGGAGGAGGGCCAGGGGCTGGTGGATGTCAAGGGCCAGGTGAGGATGGAGGTGCAGGGCGAGGAGGAGAAGAGGGAGGACGAGGAAGACGAGGAGGACGAGGACTTGAGCCACGTGGACGAGGAAGCCTGCCTTGGGGTGCAGAGGGAGGACCGCCGGGGCGGGGACGGGCAGATCAACGAGCAGGTGGAGAAGCTGCGCCGGCCGGAGGGCGCCAGCAACGAGAACGAGCGGGACTAGGCCCCCCCCGGGGCTCGGCCTCCGCCAGCGGGTTGCCGGGGCCTGGCTCCTTCTCTGGCTCTGGGAGGGCGGCCTCGAGCCGGGTAGGGCCAGAGCCGTCGCAGCCTCCGTGGGGCCTGAGCCCTGTGCGTGGGGTCGCATTTGTGTGTGGCCAGCCTCCCCCCGCCTGAACGCCAGCCCCAGCCCGCCACTTCCTCAGCTCAGCCCCAGCCCGACGGGCCTGCGACCTTGTGCTCAGGTCAGGCGGGGGGGTGGCGGCGTGTGCTCTGGACTCCAGCCCCCTTGAGCCGCGGCTCCCGGACAGAGGTCTCGTCCAGGGCGTGTCTGCTGAGCATCTTAGCTAACCTAACACCGTGCATGACAAGAGGTAGTTTAATTACCTGGCTCCTGATGCTCGGAGGAGGACGGGCTGCATTGATGTGTCTGCTCTTCCGCCTCCCTCCTGTCCTGCCATGGCTCCTTGACTTGCCCGCAAGGGGCCGGGGGGCCGTCTTGTCATGTTTCCAGAAGCACGGCCCCGGGCTCTTCTCTCTGGGCCGGGGCCTCCCCGGGCCTCCCAGCCAGGTCTCGTCCAGATGATGCCGCCCCCATGCGCTGTCCCAGCCCCACCGTGCCCTGTCGTCCTTCCAGACGAATGAAATCACACTGCACTTCTGCCGTCCTCGCTTGCTGCGTTGTGACTCAGCTAACCCCGTGGCGAGACGTGGTTCGGACTCCCACATAGGAGCCAGGCGTCAGGGCCTCCCTGTCTGCCCTTCCCACCCAGAAACACATGTGCATTTGTGTGATCAGGTCTAGGTTTCAGAATATAAGATACTACTGTATATAATTGTAATAAATACGAGTTGTCGCTATTTAATTCCTGCCTGTGGCTCTCTGTCTGCTGTAGTACCCTGTGCCCAGATGCAGGGTTCCCCTAGGGCTGTGCCAGGTGCACCCTGGGTGGGGGGGCCGGTTGGGGGGCCAGGCCCGGGCAGCCCTGCCCTTGGGCCCGAGGGGCAGCGGTCCCTTTCCCGAGGTGGGTTTCATGAGCTGCTCACTGCGAGCTGGAGGGTTTGGTCCTCGGTGCCGAAGGGCGACATCCTGATGCAGAAGGGACCTCATGTTACTGTATATAGACCTGGGGTTGAGTGTGATGAGCTCTCCTTCCTTAAATGGATGAATGTGCTCCCAGGAGAGCGTGTGTCTCGCTCTGTCTTCCTCCCCCGTCTCCCGCGCTCCCTCCCTGTCTCCCGTTAACCTTCACACAGCGTTCAGCTGCGCCCAGAAAAACAGTGTGACCCTCCTTCCGAGGAGCCCCCGCTCCCTCAAGCCCGTGCTGCGGCCAGGCGTGGGGACAGACGGCAAGGCCACCTCCAGGTGGCTCGTGTAATTACAAAGTGGGGACACAGTGCAGGGCGAGTGGCCAGGGGGCAGAGCCCCGCAGCGCACTATGTCCCCCTGGGGGCGCGCACCTCGCGGCCTGCTGGCCGCCGTGCGTGCGCCGCTGCCCGGCCTCGGGCCCGCCGGCAGCCCCGGGGAAGGAGGTGGCCGCGGATGGACGGGTGAGAGACTCGTTGCCGGGGCTGTTCTGTCGCAGAAAACATTTCTTCTGCCTAGGCCCCTTTTGGGGGCTCAAAGCCCAGTCCCCTCCCTGCTGCTGCGCACCCATTCCGGATTCCGTGGCCCAGGGCACCATGCAGGGGTCACGTGACAGTGACCCAACTCTTCCCGACCCTCCTGAGTGTCCAGCCCTCTGGCCGGCTTTCAGGTGTCACCTTTGATGCTCATAATCTCCCGTAACATCCCTGTGGACCCTTGTCCCCACCACGTGCTCCCTAGGGCCAAGCAGATCCCACATTGCCCCCCGTCTCCTTGCTGCCCCCGAAGCAGCCAGGCTTCCCAGTCTGCGGGGGCTACCAGCCTGTCTGGGCCGAGGACTCCCCCTGCCCCGTGTCGGGGAGCCGGGTGGGCGGACCCGAGACAAATGAGCAGAGGGCTGGAGGCCTGGTCCCATCCCTCAGCCTCCGTGGGATGTGGCCGGAGACCCCGCTGGGCCACCACCTCTCCTCAGTGAATGGAAACCCCAGGTCCTCGGTGGGTGCTTTGGGGGTCCCCCCATTCAGCTCTTCAGCTTGGTGACCACTTGTCACCGTCTCTAACTTGGTCTCGAACTTTGCAGAGGTCCCTCCTGCGGTGGCCCCAGAGGGGGAGAGCAGAGGGCAGGGAGCCTGGGGCGGGGCTGGCCAGCGCTGTTGGGGTGGGTGGTGGCCCCCCGAGACCGGGTGACCCGAGGCCTCGCCATCCCCAGCCAGGGGCAGTGGGGTGCAGTGGGCCGGCGGGGCCCGGGGGCTCACATGCGGGAGATGGGGAAGGAAAACTGGACCTGGAGGCCTTTTGCCCTGCGGGTCCTGAGCTCCAATGTCAGCTTTTGAGGACAGAGAGTCTGGCGAGATTTCAGGGAGGAAAAAACCCCTCCCCAAAACGGCGTGAGTGCTGCCTAATAAAGGCAGCTGCTGGACGGAGGGAAAACAGCCCTTTGGAAAAAAAAAAGCCTTTCATTAGAAAAATAATGCATTTCATCCAAATAAGGTAAAAATATTTGGAATGGGGCAGAAGTGAGCAGCAAGCAGCGCCCGTCAGGCCTTTCTGGAAGGGGGAAGATTATTAAACTCAATGACAATGTAGTTTTGTAAAGTGTCTTTTAAGAAAGAACCAGCCCCAGCCCCAGCTCCGGGAGGCTGCGGGGCCGCCCTCCTGGCCCCGAGGTCTCCCCAGCCGCCCCCCTGTGACTCCTGGGCTCCGACTCTGCTGTGGCCGAAGGCGCGCCCCCCCTCCCCCGCCACAAGCCAGCCTGGCCTGGTGTTGGCTCTGCCCCAGGAGGCTGCTCCCCACCTGCCCGCCCAGCCTCCTGCGCTCTGCGCCGTGGCCTTGACCCCTGGGGCTGGGAAGGAGAGCTTTCTGGGGGCGGGAGGGGGCTGCTGAGTTTGAAGTGTTCGGGGGTTTTTCATGTGGTGAAGCACATCGAAGAGGTTTAAAAAGCCCGGTCAGTACAGAGAGGAATGGAGAGCACAGATCTCCTCTCCTGTCCGTCTGGGTTTGTGGCTTTGTTTGCAGGCCCCCGCCCCACCTTTATCTTACTAAAGACGGGAAGCACCTCTTCACCCAGTGGTCCTGTGACTGGCTTGTCTCACTGAAAGTCGTGGCTTTGGGGGCTCACACCAAATGGGAGTGGAGGGGTTCTCTAGAAGGTTCTTCTCCCACCCTTGCCCTCTGCCCAGCCGGAAGCGCTGAGGTTGGCTCTTGGGTCTGGTCCCAGAACCTCCCTCTCTGGTGACTGCCCCAGCCCTGCCCCAGCTCTACCCCTGCCCCAGCCCTGCCCCTGCCCTCCCTCTGCCTCAGCTCTACCCCC